>NW_016107368.1:6747839-6842085 GCF_001604975.1 Cebus imitator
TCTGTGGGTTGGGGATGGAGTCTTGCTCTATTACCAAGCTAGAGTGCAGTGGCTCCACCTCGTCTCACTGCAACATCCGCCTCCCAGGTTCAAGTGATTCTCCTGCCTCAGCCTCTCAAGTAGCTGGGACTACAGGCACACACCACCACACCCAGCTAATTTTTGTATTTTTAGTAGAGATGGGGTTTCACTGTGTTGGCCAGGATGGTCTCGATTTCTTGACCTTGTGACCTGCCTGCATCGGCCTCTCAAAGTGCTGGATTTACAGGTGTGAGCCCCTGTGCCCGGCTACAGCTTTCTAAATATTAGCCAGGGGACACATTTTCTTCGAAGTTGTGGAGGAAACTTGTGAAGTTAAATGTAACATGACATCATTATCATGAGGCAAAAATTCTAATGATTGAAGTGTGGGTGACCCAGATTCTTCTCTCTCCTTCTGTATTGGTTTTCTATTGTTAATGTAACAAATTGCCACAAACTTAGTAGCTTAAAAAATATAAATTTATTCATGCACTGTTCTGGAGATCAGAAGTCCAAAATGAATTTACTGGGCTGAAATGGGCAGGGCTGGCACATTCTGGAGACCATGAGTGCAGAATCTGTTTCCCTACCTCTTTCAGCTGCAAGAGGTCACCTGCATTCCTTGGCTTGAGACCCCTTCCTCTCATCACAACAGCTTTTTCTTCTGTTGTTGCATTTCCTAGTAATCACTCCGATCCCATGTGTCCTTTCTATAAGGACTCTTGTGATTATACATCAGGCCCACCTGCATAATCCAGGATGGTCTCCCCATATCAAACTCTTTGATTTGAATCATCCTTGTAAGTCTGGCCCTTCTTCGTTCATGTGAGCAATGTGAGATGAACAGGAGTATCCTCACTGTCACACTGCTTTCATGGCAGGGAGAGCGTGAAAGAGGATTAATGCCTATTAATAATGGAATAAATAAATACAATGTGCTGTACTCCTATGATGTGATAGCATAGAGCAGTTAAAAGGAATAAATTCTACAAATGCATAAGGATAAATACATGGACCTCAAAAGCCATGACACATAAAAAAGCAAGTTGCAGAACAATGCTAGTTATGTGCATTATTTTATGACAAAAACCTACATATCTACATACATATGCAGACATAATAATATAATAGGAGGATGCGTAATAGACTCATATTAGCACTTGCCTGTGTGGAGTGAGGGAAATGGATCTGGGAAGAATTGACAAAGGACACAACAGCATTATTTATCATATTTTATTACCTTTAAAAACTGTAAGATATGTGGAAGCAAAACATCTATATAAAACAGATAAAATTCATTAAATGTGTTGCTCAATGGATTATCACAAAATTAGCCCAACTGGTTACAACCAGATCAAGAAATAGAACATTTTTAGACTCCAGAAGCCTTCATCTTACTCCTTTTAATCACGACCCCTTCCTCCTGCTCTGTAATGCCAGAAATTTGATTTGCCTGATTTTGAACTATGTATAAGTGGAGATAGAGTCGTCAGAGATATAATCTTTTACATCGGGCTTCTATCACTTAGCATTATGTCTGTGAGACTCATCCCTGTTATTCCTGATAACAGTATTCATTAATTTTCAGTGCTGTACATAGTATTTCTGTACATAAATATCTCACAACCTGTTTATTCATTTGTTCTGATAAGCATGCTCTGCTTCCAGATTTTAGCTACTGAGAAGATTTTTGTGTATACCTTTTGGTGCACATACATGTATACATTTCTCTTAGATATATACTTAAAAATGGAATTTCTGGATTACAGCGTATGCACATGTTTGGTGTCAGTTATTTCCAACATTGTCGGACCAGCTAGCATGTTCACTAATAATGTGTGTGTGCATATATATACATGTGTAATTTTTTTTCTTAAAGTGAAACAATAAAGAGTGGATACAATGGAGGCAGAAAATTCTTTTAAGAAATGTTTCTGTAAATGGGGAACAGATGAGTTTTCATCAGGGAAATAACTAATGGATAACATTTGTCTGCTGAGAGAAATGATACAATAAAGGGAGAGAGATGACAATACAGGCAGGAAGGCCACCTACAGTAAAGAGTCCTCCAACAGTCAGAGATAGGACCCACAACACAACTGGAGAAAGTTCGCTCTGATGTGAGGAGGGACACTTTTGTCACTTCACAGTGGTGAGCCCTAAAACATGTGTTCAGATTTGGTGAGGTGAAGGGGATTGAGTTACTAGTTCCTGCTTCTTTTTCCTCAATGAATTATGAGGGGAAATCAAGGAAAAGATGGTGCTGGCTTGAGGCCAATGGGCAAGACACTTGATTTAATTTAAGTAACAGCAGCTGCTGTGACAAAAATAAATGCAATGAGAAAATAATTTCCTTGTAACAAGAAGTTAGACAGTACACATTTATATTTTGTTCAGAATTAATATGCCTGTTTTGGGGGAGATTCTGCTCCACACAGGGATTCAGGGACCCAGGCTTTTATGCTTTACTGACCTGTGAGCTTAAACACATGTCCTTTCAGGACACTGAAGAGGAATAAGTATGGCATCTCATATGTGGCGGCTTAGAGAGCATGAACCTCTATTCAGGTTCACAGGGCTTCTCCTTATATCAAGGGAAGTGCAGCGTGAACTCAGTAAAGTGGGAAGACATGCAGCTGAGCAGATTGGGCTCAACTAGAGCTGTGTGTCCTGGTCTTCCTCCACACACACACACACGCTCACTCACCCCTTTCCAAAGTCAAGGGCCAACAGTTTCTGCTTTCATTTCGGGCTTGAAGTCTAATTCCTGCTCATGCAATTTTAAAAAGCCCAAGAGATGTTTTAAAACTTGAATGAGCAAAGACTTCAACAGTCAAATGCTTTTTACATTTTGGCTCCTTTTTCAAAATTTAATTTCTTCTAGAACCAAATAGGGATTTGAGCTATGTTCTTCTGGGCAGAATTATGTATCATATATCAGTAGGTTTCCTAAGCATAGTTCTCAGGTCTCTTTTATTTTTGTTTCCTCAGCCCTACATCCCTTTTTTCCCCCAAACTAACAGCAGCCACCTGGAGGATGTCCAAAACAATGAGCTTGAGTGGGATGAGAGGCTCTTAATTGGGTCTTTGTCACAAAGTGGAATAGCTTTATATAATGGAAGAATCATAATGGGTCTGTTTTGTTCAGTGCATCTTACAGTCTGCTTTTTGAACCTTGAGTTGAAAAAATAAATTACTCTCCCTGGTGTTTCAGAGAACTAGCTTTCTGGATTCTTTCTTTTGCAAACTGAATAATCCTTTCCTAAGTTCATTTCTTCCTCATTGTAACTTGATAAATGCAGAAAGTAAAAGTCAATGCATTCAGTCTGGGAGACACTTCCAAACATGTTGTTGAAGGTCTGAGCTTGGTGGATTGCTTTTTAGGAGCAATACCTGAAAGGCATGCACATCACCTGCTCACGTTTGGTTTGGAGAAGCTCATCCACATGGCTGCATCTAATTGCAAACTCTTCAGCCGTATACACATAGCATTTCAGGGTTGGTAGCATGAGAATGAGGCTGCTCCTTGGGTAGGAGAGGTCTGGGGGTGATAATGGGAGAGGGGAGATAGGTTCTGCTCACAGTTTCCCTCTAAGCAGCAGCTTCTGACCACTGACTTCCTTATTAATTACCTAAGAAGCAAGCAATTTTTCTAAGTGGAAATTACTTTTTTCCAGGGAAAACACAGCTTAGTTGTATATTTGGAAAACACATTATTGTTTATGTAACTTTGAACTTTGCTTCTTGTGAAAAAAGGAAGTCTGGCATTATTATTATTACTATCATTAATTATTTGAGACAGGGTCCTGCTCTGTTGCCCAGGCTGGAGTGCAGTGTTGCAATCATACCTCACAGCAGCCTTGACTTCCCTGGCTCAAGAAATTCTCCTGCCTCAGCCTTCGAAGTAGCTGGGAAGGTTGGTCTGATTCTCTTCTCAAAAGAAGGAATATAGGCTGTGCAACTCAATCCCATTTGTGCCACAATACTATCTCAGCGAGAAGGAAGTCAGGTTTACAGAGAAACATGGTAAATAGCCATGCAATATCAGGAGCTCCTTTGAGGTTTGTGTTTGTGAATTTAAAATAAAGGGATTTGAAGTGGTTATGTGATTTTCTTTCCAGCCTTTCTGTTGTTGGGTTTCAGGCATGGAGAAATTAGAGAATTGGGTGTAACTAGTGTTGGAATCTTGGCCTAATGAATCTAACAAGGTTTCAAGATGGCAGTGATGTTGAGTATTTTAGATTGGTGACTATACAGATGAATCAAGGAATCTAAGTAGAGAAAGGAGGGAAATGAAAGCCGGAAAGGTGAGTAGATTGTGAGTAGTAGTGTGGTTAACCAGTTGGGAGTATTCACGTGGTTGAAGAATTATTGTGTGGAGGGGCAGCTATTGAGCACGTGACTAGGAAGTACAGGCCATGATGGCTTGAGAGTTCTGAGTTGTTGCAGATACAATGAACCATAGGGAAGAGACTGAAGTACAGGTTTGTTTTGTTGCAAGTGATACAGGAAATAGAGAGGCCATGATGTTAAACGCATCCTCCACATGGAAGCTAAATACCCGAGTTTGTGGGGGTTGAGAGGATCCTGTGAGCCTGGTAGGAGCAGCAGGGAACAGCGGTCATGTGAAATTCTGTCAATACCGATGACCAGGAGGAGAGGAGAATGTTATTTCCAGTGAAACAGGCTTCCAGTAAGCAGGAAGATTTGTTGTTTAGTTGTTACTGTTTTGTTTTCAGGAACAAGAAGAGATTTGGGAGTAGCAATGGAATAATGACCTGAGATGGCAAGAGGGAAACTGAGGGGAGCTAACAAGAAACAGGACAGCAGGTCTTAGCTAAAAGAAGGAGAGGACCACTTTCTGGGAAAGTGTTGAAGATGCAGGGTCATTTCTTAAATGTAGACTGCAAATTCCAATGTGCATAGCAGAAAGAGGAGTGAGGGAAGGGAGGAGGCCTGGGTGGGGTGAGGTAGTAGGTAGACAGAGCTGAGTGGGTAGACAGAGCCAAGGTCACGCTGGAGGGGGTTGGGCCTGGAAAACTGGTGATTACTGATGCAGCTGAGTATTATTCCCAATGTTCTCTTCCCAGTGGGTGGGTAAATGTTCCAGTATATTTCTGCAGCATTTTCTGAAGTACCATCACGTCATCTTAGGAGACTTTCCTCTCCTGTTAGAAGAAGTTCTACTCTTCAGCTTTATAAACAGGAGATTTCAGGGTTGCTAGCATGAGAATGAGGGTGATCTCTGAGTGGGAAAGGTCTGGAGGTGGTGATCGGGGAGGGGAGATGGGTTCTGCTCTCAGTTCCCTATAAGCAGCAGCTTCTGACCATTGACTTCCTTGTTATTTATCTAAGAAGCAAGGAGTTTTTCTAAGTGGGCGTTACTTTTTCCCAGGGAAAACACAGCTTAGTTGTATATATGGAAAACATATTGTGGTCTATATAATTTCAAACTTGCTTCTTGTGAAAAAAATAACTCTGACATTATAATAATTATTATTATTTGAGACAGGGTCCCTCTCTGTTGCCCAGGCTGGAGTGCAGTGTTGCAATCACTGCTCACTGCAGCATTGACCTCCCTAACTCAGGCGATCTTCCCACCTCGGTCTCCTAAATAGCTGGGGCTACAGACATGCACCACCACATCCAGTTAATTTTTTAAAAGTTTTTGTAGAGATGGGGTCTCACTATGCTGTCCAGGTTGGTCTCCAACTCCTGGGCTCAAGCAAGCTCTGATATTATTATGTCATGAAATGTTTTATTCTTCTTCAGCTTAATTTAAATTATGAGAAAAAAGTATGCACTCCTACTAACTCTTTTTGACCCATCTTGGATGAGTGGTACCAATCTGAATTAGATTCTTTCTTATTCTTAAACTGCACCTGTGGCAGGTGGCCTCTGAAATGGCTGTCAATGGTCCTTACCTCTTAGTGTTTGCATCCTGTATATCCCTGCCCTTAAATGTGAGTTTGCTTTGGTGACTTGATTGTGATGAACAGTAGTGACGGGATGTCGCTTTAAGATTAGAGTGTAAAAGACTGGCTCTGTCTGTGGTTCTTTCTGAAGAAGCCAGCTGCCATGTCATGAGGTTGCCCTGGGCGAGGCCCATGTGGCTTAGAACTGAGGCTGGCCTACTGGATGCAAGTCAGCCAGGAGATGGCTCTGACTGACAGCTGCCCTACACCCTCATGAGAAACCCTGGGCCAGAGGCATCCAGCTAGGCCATGGCCAGATTCCTGACTTCTGGAAGCAGAGAGATAATGAATAACCATTCATTATTACTTTGTTTAGTGCTAGGTAATTTGTTTTGTCCCAACAGAGAATTAATATACTATATCTGGTACAAAGGGGTTCAGTGGAGTAGGGAAGGGGAAAAGGAGGAGGGTGGGGAGTGGCACATACCATCGCAAGACTAGGAAAGTTAAACAAAAAGGGAAATGCTGGTCAAAGTTTAGCTTTTAATATATAATCTGAGGGCCTCATGCCTAGAAGTTTCCCCATGGCCATAATACTAAAGGATTATTTATGCAGAGTAAAACAATGCTCCAGGAAGTCTCCATGGAACACAGAGGTATACTTTCACACTAATTCAGACCTTTGTTGTTTCCTGCCATTGTAAAGAACTTTTTTTTCCCAAAAAATATTTTGAGCACCTATATTGTGCACATACTATGCTAAGCTCTAGTTATTTAAAAAAAGAAAAACTTGATATGGACACTTTCTTTGGAGAACTAAAGGTCTAGTGTGAAAGATTGGAAATTGATTAAACAAACGAAACCCCAAATTAAATGTAAAACTACAACCGTATGTTGTGTTGGAAAGGAGAGAGCAATGGCATTCCTAAGAGCTTGAAATGGGTGGAACTGGGAGAATGGAGCATGTGCAAAGGCCCTGAGATGGTTGTATGCCATGGAAAGAAATGGTGGCATGCAACAATGACACTCAGAATAAAATAATTAATTAAATAGAAGGGGCCTGAGAATTGGAGGGGTCATGCAGTTTGAGGTCTTGTAGCTTACAGCTTGGAATATAGGTTTATCTGAGGTTTTTAATTCCATTGCAGATTAAACAGCCTTTGCCAAAGTATAACAGTAAGATAAATCTGACACAGCTGACTCTATCTTGCTTCTAGCCTCACAGGCAGGCTGTCTTTACTCATTTCTGGTCATGGGCCAAACTAACTTTGGGAAAAGTTTAGTTTATGGTTTAAGTGATAATAGCCCTTCCCAAAACCTAAACTGCTCTTGTAAAACTAATGAAAGACCATCAAGTATGGAGGATGAGAGGGGCTTGAATTCTAAATAATTACCAGCCATTTTTTCAGAGGTAGTAAGATTCGCAACTTCCCCAATTATTCTTGCAGATAAAATTACTATTATAGAACCTAAGATTGGCCTTTTGAGATATCTTTTCAGGTGTTTGCATTTCTGACAACCAGATGACCCTACCGGGACCCATCAACCAGTTCTGTCGTCCCCACCCAGGAACTGACTCAGTACAAGAGGACAGCTTCCATTCCCTATAATTTCATCTCTGACCCAACAATTCAGCATGCCTCCTATCTTAGCCCCCTGCCCATCAAACTGTCTTTGAAAAACCCCTAACCTCTGAGCCTTCAGAAAGATTGATTTGAGTAATAACTCTGTCTCTTGTGTGACATGGCTGGCCTCACATCAATTAAACTCTTTCTTTATTGCAATACCATGGTCTTGGTAAGTTGATTTTGTTTGTGCAGTGGACAGAAAGAACCTGTTGGGTGGGTGGCTACACAGAGGTGGTAGCAGGGAGTGACTTGGCCAGAATGGACTTTAGAAATACCTCTGATAGCAATGTGGAGAATGCATTTGAGCAGGAGTAATCAATGCATGTAGACGAGTTGCATCATAAAGAATTCAACTCTCTGGTAGCATAAAGCAGCAACAATTTTCTCATTTCCATGCATTCTGTGGGTCAGGAATTCAGATAGGGCAGAGTGGGCATGGTTCGTCCTATCTGTCCCCATAGGTGGCTGGAGATGGAGGTAAGGGTGGTTTGGGTATAGGACTACAAAAATAAAACAATCAGAATGGTATTTGCTGTGAAGGGACATGGAGGGAGATTAAGAGGTTGCTGGTTCACATGGCTGGATGGATGGTGGTAACCTTCATTAGAATATAGAACACTGGAGAAGAACAGGGTAAAAATGGAGGATGGTTATCAAGGGTTTGGTTTTCGGTAAATTTTAGCTATCCAAGTTGGCAGAAAATGAGAGCTAAATGGCTGATGACCCTGGGTTTTGGGCTTGTAGATTGTCTGAATTTATATATAGCATTGCGGTTCTTTTACATCAAGATGAAAACTGAAGTTATGAGCGTGAATATGATTGACCAAGAAAGTAGAGTAGGATGAGAAGTAAAGAGATTCATGGGCCTGTTATTGGGAAAATTCAATATTTAGTGGATGGGTAGAGAATGAGCCTGAGAAGGTATGTCCAGAGTGTCAGGAGGAAAGCCAGGGTAGCATAAATCACAATCACAGAGGCCAGAATAAGAGGCTTACTCGAAGGAGGACATAGTCAACTGTGCCGCTATTTTGTAAAAGCACAAAGAAGATGAGCTGTGAAACAAGGAAAGTTAGGCTGACCAGTGTTGCTTCATTGGCTTGATGCAGGCAAGTGAGATTGTAGATGGCAGAAAAGTGCACAGGAGGAGAGGAGCTAGAAGCACTGAGTATGAACACTCATGAGAAATTTGGTGCAAAGGGAAAGAGAGAGCAGGCTGGCAGAAAAGGAGAATCGAGGAATTTTATTCTAGTTGTTTATTGTCTAAAAATTCAACATGAATCTTCATTTAAAAGCTACTTTAAAATCTTGGGAAAATATATTACAAATATTAGAAAGAAGACAATGATAAAATGATAGTTGAGGAGGGAGGGTGAGAAGAAGGAGGAGAGGAAGGAGAAGGAGAGAGAAGGATGGACTTTATATAGAAAGGAGCAGCTGCTTCAAAATTTCAGAGGGAGAGAGGACTGGATGGCGTTGGGGGCAGCATGAGTGACAGCAGGCTCTGGAGGCCTTACCTTGAACACTGTCTCGGGCACTGAAGGAAGCGATACCCACTCACTACTGGTGGTACAGCCACCTGCCCCCACTGAAAATGTCAGGTCCATTAGGTGTGGCCTCAATGTCCCATTGTCATGATCCCTCACCGCTGGTGCTGCTGTGGCCAAATTTTTGAAAATATTTGCTAGGCAGAGAATGATTCACTTGACAAATCCAGTCTGCGCAAGAATAAGCTTTGATTAATAATGGTTTAACTAGATGCAGCAAACTCTGAAAGGAGACACAAAGATGGTTAGAGAAGCAGATGCTGGGTCCACGTGCTACACAGGGAAACTTGTTTGATCTTTATCTGAAAGATAAAGTTTGATCTTTATCTGAAAGCAATACATAAAGAAATATGATTTTGCCAGCAACACGGAAGATTGATCAGCTGGCCATGGCATCCTAAACCTGAGACAATATATGACATGTAAGAGGAATATATGATATAAATAGGAAGGCTGTGAGGCCTTATAATTGAGACGAGAATCATCATTGAGCAATTATTATTTGTAAAGAAGTAGAACATATTATATACATATAATATATTCATATAGAGAGTGAATAAAAAAAGAGAGTTTGGATGAGCTTATTGATCTGGCGAACACACAGGTGCATAGCCTTCACAGTGATGGGGAGGATAAGTAAGGTGGTAGGTTTGGAGGGAGAAGGATGAAAGGACTTAGGTTTTAGGTGTATTGAGTATGACGGTCAGGCTTGAAGTCTTCCGTGATGGACTTTGCAATTTGGTCTGTGAATCTAGGGCTCTGTGGTAAGATCTGGGCTAGAGGCACACCAAAGGTTAGTGACAGTGGGTGTGTTCATTTTCTATTACTGCTGTAAAAAATTACCAGAAAATTAGTGGCTTAAAACAAGACACATTTATTCTTTTGCAATTCTGGAGGTACAAGTCCAAAATGGGTTTCACTGGGCTAAAATCAACATGTTAGCAAGATTGGGTCCCTTCTGGAAGCTTTAGGAGACGATTCATTTCCTGCCTTTCCCAGTTTCTAGACTGTTGTACACATGTGTTGACTCATGGTGCTCCATCACTGGGTCTCCAATTCTATTGCCATGTGTCCTTCTCCAGCCACTCTGACCCTACTGCTTCTCTCCTATGTCTGTGATGACATTAATACTCTCCCAATCTCAAGATTCTTGTCTCGGTCATATCTGCAAAATTTTCTTTTACCATTTTAACTAACATATTACCAGGTACTAAAAATTAGGATGGAGACACCTTTGGAGACCATTATTTTGCTTGGGATTCAGCACTGCAAGACTGACATTTGATGCCTGACTATACCACTGATTACACTATAACCCTGAGTGACCCTTATCTTTAATTAGCCTACAGTTTTTCTTTTTTTCTTGTTTTGACCACTTGAACCCACCTATATTTAATGTTGCATCTTTCTACAGCTAAGGGAAGCATACTAGTTAATGAAGACAGTTTCATTTCATTTGTTAGTTATACTGTAAGAGATTTTTGCAAGGAAGTAAGAGATGGAGGCATCCAAAGCAATTTCTCTCATGACCAGCAAAGAAAACTGTGACATTATTGACATCATCTCAGGTAATTCTGAGTTACCTCTCAGCATGCTGGAAAGTACCAATAAACAGAGATTTAAACCAAGACCCTAATGAGATTATTGGTGATGACGCTGATGAAATTCACTAAGCTGTGTGTTGCAACTTGCCGTAACCTAGTTAACCTCCAGTTTTTAATCTGCAAAATAGAGATGACATTTATACTTCTTATACTTCTTTTGACAGGTCGAAGGGATCTAATGAAATCTTTGTGGAACTTGTGTAAAACATGCTGCACAAAGATTTAAATAAATAAACACATGAACTCCTAGTACCCTGACCATGGTATATGTGAGATAAACAGCTGTTGTCATGAATGCTACCTGTTGAGAGTTCAATCTAACGTTCAGGTAAAACAGATCACATGATATAAGATATTTTCTTTTTTTTTTTTTTTTTNTTTTTTTTTTTTCTTTTTTGAGATGGAATCTCACTCTGTTGCCAGGCTGGTGTGCAGTGGCATGATCTTGGCTCACTGCAACCTCTGACTCCCTGGTTGAAGCGACCTGACTCAGCCTCCTGAGTAGCCGGGATTACAGGTGTGTGTCACCAAGCACAGTTAATTTTTGTGTTTTTAGTAGAAACAGGGTTTCACCATGTTGGCCAGGATGGTCTTGATATCCTGACCTTGTGATCCACCCACCTTGGCCTCCCGAAGTGGTGGGATTACAGGCATGACAGCCACTTGGCATCAAACTGAGGAAAATGGATGTGATGACACAGAGCCTCTGAGGCTATGTTTCTGTTTGCTGGTGATTTTCTGCCACCAGTGCTGAGGAGTTGGGTACACATTTGCCTGTGAAGACAGAGCCTTATGTGACACCTTGCACCCTTTCCTCTTTTTCTAAGTAGAAAATATCTCCCTGTTCAAGTACATATGTCATCTTATCCTCAATGAAAAGAAAAGATAAACATGCTGGTGACCCAACCACAAGCCAAGCACAGAGACAATGTGGCAAGAGAGGACGCACTGACCATCCTGGGGTGAACACATGCAGAGACAGGTGTGGACACGTGCAGCCTTTATTCCCTTTCTGGAGACACACTAAGATTCTTTCTCCCGGTCCCTTTTGGCCCTCTAAAAAAGCAGAGCCATTTCAGGAAGAAAGTGGGTTGTTTCAAAGACCCACCACTACTTTATTTTATTTTTATTTCAGTAGTTTTGGGGGAACAGCTGATGTTTGATTAAGTTCATTACTGTGATTTCTGAGATGTTGGTGAACTCATCATACCAGCAGTGTGACCTGTACTTGATGTGTAGACTTTTATCCTTCACCCACTTCCCCTTCTTTCTCCTGAGCCCCTAAGTCCATTATATCATTCTTATGCCTTTGCCAGGAAGACATTTTTGATGCAGTTTCTTTTAGATTTTTACCAAAATCACAATCCTAACAATTGGAATTCTTACTCATTTGGTAAGTGTGATATGCAGATAATGGCCCCTAAAGATGTCCATATCATCGCGTCTGGAACCTGAGAATATGTGACCTTGCATGGTAAAGGACTTTCCAGATGTGATTAAATTAGGAACCTCGACATAGGGAGTGAAATCTTGCTTATCCAGGTGGGCCTAATCCAATTGTAAATGTCCTTAAAAGAAGATAACATTTCCTGGCTCTGGTCAAAAAGAGATGTGACTGTGAAGGAACAGTGAAGGAGATGCAACATTGCTGTCTTTGAAGACAATGGACCAGGCCATGAGCCCAGGAATGCTGAGGCCTCTGGCTGCAGGAAATGGATTCTCCCCTAGAGCGTGGGAAAGTACAAAGACCTGCTGAACCTTGATTCTAGCCTAGCGGGAGCCTTGTCAGACACCTAATCTACAAAATTGTAAGATAATAAATGTGTGTGGTGTTAAGCATTAAGTCCCTGGTAACGCGTTACAGCATTAGTGGAAAAGATATGCTGGATGAATAGCTCCGCCCATCCCTGCTAGAGTGTTTCTGAATCTAAAATTAGTTGGGGAGAGATAGGAGTTTCAACCACACTAAACAAACTTAGTTAAAATCTTGAAGTGAGAAACTTGCAGCATTGAGTGCATCAGGAGGGAATAAACTAACTTTCTCTGTCATCTTGCCAGCTTTTTATCACTCCTCTGTCAAAATGCTGCAATTTTTGCCAGAGTAGAATGAAATAAAACTAAAAATTTCATAAGAAAACTCTGTAACAGGAAATTATATTCATGGTGATATTATTCATGTTAACTAATAAAATGACTCTAGATTACTTAAAAAATAAAATATTGTCTGCAATATATGACAACCCTTTGCTAGAACCAAATAGATGTCCAGAATCTATCCAGGCCCTGCACTGCATTCTGCTCAGCAAAGTAAATGAATGTGACAATTTTTAGAATTTATTTCGATTCCATCTAGTTCTATTGCCAAGTGGATGTACAGTAGTTCTCTCTCCTTCCATTTCTCTGTCTCTCTTTCTCTCAAGTCGGAGTCACATAAAAAAAGCAAAAGGACACTCAGTCATACAATATCATCCATAGGGATGTGTGACTTCCAACCGGTTATCTTTAATACCTAGATGATTTTCTTTAGCAATTATTATTCCACATCGTAAATTTATTTGTGTCACCGAAGATTTAAAACATAAAAATGAGATCTCTGTGGCAGTCGTATGTTTGAAAACTGCTGAAATTGGTATTGGAGCTTAGTTCTAAATTCCTGTTATGAGAAAAAGGTAAAGTCAGTTCCCTTTGTTAAGGTTAGAATGATGCAAAGACAAGCAGGCTTGTGCTGTAAAGTGAAAGCTGGAACATTTGATTGGAGTAATTTTACAGAACCTAGGCTTTTATTTTTCTGTGAAAATGGAAAGGCATTAGAGGTAGTTGGGAAAATAATGTGACATAATTATTGTAAAGGTTTAGGAACATTAAATTGACAACGATCCCAACCACAATGAAATAGTCGCTCTATGTGTCAATGTTTATTTGAAAAATGTGGTTTACTCATTAGAGTAACCAACAATTGGAAAGATACGAAGAGATTCTAAAAGAAGCCTTTACTGAACTATGCCTAAAACAATTTTAGTACCACAATCAGCTAAGCAAATAGTCCCATCTTTGCTGATTAATAGTCTCATGACTTTGGGAAAGTTAATTAAACTCTCTGAATCAATCTAGAATTGTCCCTGGCACAAAGCAGACTTTCAATAAAAAGAACTCCTTTCCCCCATCTTCTTCATGAATTCATAAAAATGTTCCATTCCCTTAGAATATGAGGCACCTCTATTGATCTCAAGGATGGCAAACCATTTTTAACTCACAAGGCAGCTTCACTGTGAACCAGTTCATAATGGACCAAGGAGGCAAAAATGACATGCTAGAAACATCCTTTTTATCTGCTATCTATATTTGTTCAAGGAGAGAGGATGAGTTAGCTTTACCTATGCTTTCAGTGCATTTAGGCTTACTAGTGCTTTTCCTACCTGTAGCGTTGATGAAATGTCCTTGAAGACCTGGACCCCTGCGTACTCAGCGTAACTCACAATGTTGTGCATAGATCATGTTCATTCTAGCAGTAAAACAATACAGTGACTGTAGGAAAGAAATGTATAGACCCACGGAAAGGTTAAGCAATTTGACACTAGGATTTTATTTCACAAAATTATTTTTTCCTGATTCCTGTGAAAACATCTCCTTTTAATTCATATGGCTGAAAAAAAAGTTTCTCAAATTGATTTAGTTTTATATTAGCACTGTTAAATTTTTTCATGGTAAAAAATATACTCCTTTTTTAATGCTAGAAAAAGAGGAAGTATAAAGGAATGTTTAATTCAGTGAATGTTTACAGGTTACCCAGTATGTGCTAAGGCCTATGTCTAAGACCTGTGGTCTTTCTTACCCTCTCTAGACACAGTGGAGGTGGGATGAAGAGGTGGTTGCTTTACGAGGTAGATGGGTTTGTTAGGCCAAGTACAAGTTTCCAGAAGTGCAGAGGGAAGGTGTGGAGGTTGGATAGTGGCTATTCTAAGAGCTGATATCTGAGTCTAGTGGAAATGCAGCCAGATGTAACATTGGCATCAGGGTAGGTGTTCCGGAAAGAAGGATCTACCTTATCCTTCTTCTAGAGGTGTGAAACACAGCAATAATTCATGGAAACACACAGTCTGTTTTCATAGACACATCAGTGAGACTTTGGTGTAAATATACCATCAGAAGCCAGGATCAATAATAGAGCCTTAGTTGACACAGTATGGATTTTAGCTATTAATGGATTTTAAGCAAGATTGAGAGTTGAATTTTAGATTGGTTACTCTTTGCCAAAGAGGAGAGGATTTTAGACTGGGCAAGACTGGATTCAGAGATCTGGGCAAGGGTCTGGACTAGCACAGGAGACAGAAAAGGAAGAGATAACTTCAAGAAGCCTTTAGAAGAACGATTTACAGGATTTAGTGATTGAGTAGTAGGGTGGAGGGTGTGGCAGTAAGGAAGAAGCTGGAGTTCAGTGATTGGGTGGATGACATAGTCTGAGTTCAGTTTTGGACATGGAGATGGTGAGGTGCCAATGGTGAAGTCTCAGAAGCAGCCTGCTCTGATGCTCTGCCCTCAAATGGGTGGTCTCAGTGGTTGTTTACTTTTGTTGATATTGCTTTAGTTTGAGTGTCTAGAGGTATATATGTTCAAACATTAAAATTTTCCTTCCGCCCAATCCTAGTTCCCAGGTGTAATGATTAATTTTTTGTGTCAACTTGGCTGGGCAGCAGTGCCCAGCCATTTTGATCACACATTATTCTGGATGTTCGTTCAGAATTTGCTAACTGGGTGTCCTTGGAAGTTTTATAGAACACAACTATTGCAGATGGTAAGAATCAAGTGTACTATATTTATTTAGTAATTTACTTATGGTCGTATATTTAAAAGTTTTCCATGTAACAAAGCAAGCATCTTTGTACATTTATTCTTGCACAGTTGAGCAAATATTTCTGTTAGTTAAATTCCTGGAAGTGGAACTGCTTGGTAAAAGTATGCATGGATTTTGAACTGTGATGAATGTTGACAAATGACTGTCCAATGAGGTTGTACTTCATTGTTTGACAAACTCCCAAGGAACCTCAGGCCTTGAGTTCCAGCCACGCTGTGTTCACTGGGCCATGGCCATGCCTGGGAAATCTCTCCACACTCTCCTTTAGTTTGATGGCGGCTCATTTGTGTTGCAGTTCACATTTCACAGTGAGTTGACAAATATTGCCATAATCCTTACACCTCCATGACCTGAGAAGAGAATTAACGATGCCTCCTTGTTCACTTAGGGAACGAAGTGATGGATGTCAACCCTGGCTTCCTGCCATGGTCTCTCATAATAAGAGTTCAATTTTTCAACACTTACGGGAAAATAATGAAAGAAAATACAGAAGGTAACATTTCTTATACAATAGTTCATGTTTAATGTGTTCCTCAGAGACTGTGAGCAGCCTGTGTGACCAGAAGAGAGGGTCATCACCTCCACTGGCATTTGTCAAACACTCTTAGTGGTTCAAATGGAAACAAAGGTCTGGTGAATCCTGTGCTCATGCCAGTGGGCCCCACAGTCACTTCTTTCAGCGTGGTGTTTCTTTGCCTCAGATCTCCGTCCTTCCACTATGGCCTGTGCTTGGTCTCATACAGAGTTCATTCCAGACACTGTCCTCTCCTTCTTGAGGGCAGAATGCCTCAGTGCCCAAAGCACGGGGCTTGCATTTCAGCCATTCATCAGATAACAAAAACCCAACATTAAAGGAGGAAAAAAAAAACCTTGGTTGATAACCTGCTGTGTGGTACAAAACAAAGTGAGGCTTGGGTTGGGACAGGCTGGGCCAGTTTGGAGATTTCTAGAACCTAGAAGTTGAATCTGTTTTCAGAGACAAAGCAAGTGGCTGCAGCAGTCCCCAGTGTGGGAAAAGTGTGGGAACATAACCAGCAGGTAACGGAAATCTGTGTGTGTGGTCTGGATTTCTGGGAGAGAATTTACATGTCTGGAAAGCCAGACCTTAGCTCTGGATGAAGTGGGTTACTAGAAAGAAGAGGTAGGCAACTCATCTACTTGAATAGTAACTGGTAGCATTTGTTGCCAGCACAGTGCAAAGCTATTCATGACCGCAGATAGGCAGGAGCTTCATTACAAGGAAAGAAACGTAACAACTTATTACGGCAATTAGGACTCAAGAAGGACTCAAGATCGGACTGGGACAAATGGAAGGCACAGGCACCATCTCCATCACTTTCTCAAGGGACATGCCAGTACTATGGTGGCATGCACCACCAAAACAGAAAAGGGCTGTGTTGAACAAGGAGGTGAATGAAACAGGCCCCTGACTTAGAGAGCAACAGGGGCAGGGGCTCTAGCAAGTCACCTTGTCTTTATTTCTTCGAAACATTAATAACATTTCTCAGCCAAACTCCCACTCAGTTCAAAGGAACTGACGAGTAGCATCTGAAAAAAACAAATGACAGGTCAAAAATAGTATTATCACCTAACACGGTACAACTCCCACAAAGCTGCTACATGAAAATAATGATTTTTTTTTTTTTTTTTTTTTTTGAGATGGAGTCTGGCTCTGTCTCCAGTCTGGAGTGCAGTGGCGCGATCTTGGCTTACTGTAACCTTCACCTCCCTAGTTCAAGCAATTCTCCGGTCTCTGCCTCTCAAGTAGTTGAAATTAAAGGCATGTACTACCACGCTCAGCTAATTTGTTTTGTATTTTTAGTAGACAGGGGTTTCACCATGTCAGCCAAGCTGGTCTTGAACTCCTAACCTCAGGTGATCCATCTGCCTTGGCCTCTCAAAGTGCTGAGATTATAGGCATGAGATACTGCACTCGGCCAAAAATGATAATTCTCGAATACATGAGGCTACAGAAAATGGCTCTTCACTGTGATCAGCCAGTTCTGATGCTCATTAGCAAATACTTGGTTCAATTAGGAGGAGGAATGATTAGGTATAGGAACAAAAGCCTCTCTGGCCTTCAAATTAAAAATTAAGACCTGCATTTCTGAAAAAAGAAAATTCTCTTCTCCCAATTTATAGACACAAATCAGTATATAGTTTATATGTATGCATGTATATACGCACATATATATATATTCATCTGCTTATTGTCAAGAGTTGTCTGGTCAACTCCATAAGCAGGAAAGGAGAGGAAGCTCATGTGTGTGGGGACCCAGACCAGGTGCACCCTCTGTGGGGTGTTAAACCAAGCATGGTAAGCTGAATAATAAGCCCCTAAAGATATCCAGGTCCTAATCCCTGGAACCTGTGAACCTTACCTTACATGGTAAAAATAACTTTGCAGATGTGATGAAATTAAGGACTTTGAAAACATGCTGAGGAGATTGTCCTCGTGTAACCTAAGTGTAATCATGAATGTCTTTATCAGAGCGAGGCAAAGGGAGCTTTGCCTACAGAAGTAAGAGACAAGTAACAGGTTGTGTTGAGGCAACAAATGGGCCACCAGCAGAGGAATACAAATGGCTTCCAGGGGCTGGTAAAAGCAAGGAAACAATTCTCTCATAGAATGAGATGAGCCAGCCCTGAGGATGATTTTTATTTTATCACAGTGAGACTGATTTCAGATTTCTCATTTATAGGTCTGCAGGGGAATAGATTTGGTTGTTCAAAGTCACTGATTTTGTTTGTTGCTACAGTCATAGAAAACTACTAGACCAAGCAAACAATAGAAGTTCTCCTCCCTCAAATATGAATTGTATCCAATAGTAGATAGTATTCAGGACATCCAAGACTAGCTTCGAAGACTCACTTCATCCAAGGGGACAGAAGTTTACAATGCAGAGATTTGTAACCCTCTAGGCACCTGGGACTTGGCTTTCCCCATTTTAGGTGAGTGTCCGTAGGCTTAATCCCAAGCTCTTCACTTACCTATGTGAGATCAATCCTTGTTGCCATACTGAATACTACCAGGCATAGAAATGGAAGTTCAGGCAACAAAACTCTTTAATAAGATGACAGACCTCACGGGGTGCTGAATTCAGCCCTCGACAATGCTTGAAAGAGTGACCTTGTGGAGCTCCCACAGGGGCTGTGGCTGAGAATGCCTTCAGGCTGAGCTGACCTCCCACCTGAGCAACAGCTTAGGCCCAGAAATGCTGAGCTGCTGCCTGGCCCCAGCTGCGGACATGAAGCCTTCTCCTCACCCACCAGCACTATTCTCTTGTGCTTTCATGTCCTTTCACAATAGAAATCACATGATTGATAATTTCCCACAGGGAGATACTGCATGTGGGAAATTATCAATCATGTGATTTCTGTTCTGAAAGAAAATAAAATGTGTGTGTGTTGAAAACTAAATTCCCCTTCTATTTTGACAACTTTCAGAAAAAATTCTCAGTTCCTATAGCTGCTTTAGGGTGAGAAGATGGGATTTTGAAAAGAACCTGCCTTCAAACTCATTTGGGCCTTCTTGTTGAACTAACATGCTTATCCAGTCCAGTCTTCATCACATACCCTAGGAGAGGATCCAACACCAGGTAAGTCCTTAGGAGAACACCTTTTCTAGTTCCAGCCCTCAGGAGGGACATGGTGAGTTCTTAAGGTCAAATAGAGAGCTCAGTACCACTCCTTGCAGGCACACAGAAACTCAGAACATCTTATAGAGTTCCCTACTTGGGCATTTTCCTCATATTTTGCCTGAATCCTTTATAGTACAATTTATGTTTGAATAGTATTAAGTTGCCGTATAATCATCTCAGCTATAGGCATTCTTTTCTAATTCACGAATCCTGGCTGTGGCTGGGTTTTGAACTATCTCTCAATGGGTGTGTGTATGAGAATCTACCTATCTACTCATCTATCAAATCTATCATCTATCTACCTACCTACCTATCTATTAATTATCTGTCTCTCTATCTAGTGGGCTATTATCTATCTAATCTGTTCTCTATCCATCCATCTATCTAATCTATCCGCTCTCTATTAATCATCTATCTCATCTATCCATTGTCTATCTATTCATCATCTGTTTAATCTATCTGTTATGTATCTGCGTATCTGTCTATTTAATCTATCCATTATGTATCTACCTGTCTATCCATCTGCCCCCCCCAACCCCAACCAAGCTGTAGAGCATACATGTAGATAGATGCCATCATCTGACTTAAGGATGGCCAGGGTTAGTGTGGTCCCATGATGACACCCTTGCTCCTCTCTTTCAGGAGTCAATTAATGAATTTTAGAAAGACTTACCTCATAGGTTGCAGTGAGCCAAGATTGTGTGCCACTATACTCCAGCCTGAGAGACAGAGGGGACTCCATCACAAAAACAAAAATGCAACAACAAAAATAACAATAAAACAAAATAGCAATAATGACAGGCATAACCCATTAAATAAAACAAGACTCTGTGAGTTATATTAATATAAGAAGATAATGGAACAGAAGGAAGAGTTTCTTGTTTTGTTTTTTGAGACAGACTCTCCATTGCCCAGGCTGGAGTGGAGTAGTATGATTGATCATGGCTCACTCCACCCTTAACCTCTAGCTCAAGCAATCCTCCCACCTCAGCCTCTCAACTTCTCTGGCTCAAGCAATCCTCCAGCCTCAGCCTCTGGAATAACTGGGACCAAGGCATGCACTACCACAAGCAGATAATTTTTTTTTTTTTTTGGTAGAAACAGGGTCCCCCTGCCTTACTCAAACTGGTCTCAACTCCTGGGCTCAAGTGGTTCTCCAATCTCGGCCTCCTAAAGTGATGGGATTACAAGCGTGAGCCATTGTATCCAGCCAAGAAGGTTTTTAAATAATAGATTACCAACTAATAAATGAAGAAGGATGGCAACCATTATTGTAATAATTGGCTCCAGTAATAATCAATGCATGTTAAGAATGATGAAAATTTGATCAGGCATAGGCTATTATATGTAGTCCCAAAGTATGTTCTTAAAAATTACTTATTAGTTACAAGGGAAAAGTGGTTATCTTATGATGGAGAAATCTAGGACACATGACAAACTCACTAAAGCTAACATCATCAATATCGGGACAAATAGTTTCCTGTACCTCCAGATACGATGCTCTGAGAAAGGCCAATCTCACTTATTCCTGTGGCATTCTGTAAGAAAAGCATAACCCAAATCTAATCATGAAGAAATATCACGAATTAGCCCAACATCAGGCAAACCCAAACTGAGGGATATTCTATGCAATAATTAGCCTGTATTTTTCAAAACATGAAGGTCATGAAAAACCGAAAAAGACTACAGAGTGGTTGCAGATAAAAGAGAATCATGAGTGCTACCAGTGATTTGTGACCTGGGACTCGGTATCAATCTCCCTCTCTCATACAGGTATATAGTACTTGAATCCATGTTACAATCCTAATTTTGGCAATTGTACTGAGGTTATGAAAGACAAAATTTTTGCTATTAGTGTATATACCCTGAAGTATTTAGGGCCAAAGGGGCATGAGGTCTCAACTTATTCTCCTAATGATTCATGAAAGATATTAATTTCTTACCCTCAGTCCTTTTGCCAAAGATTTTCTAGTCATATTTTGGTTGGATGAAAATCATCCTCTAATAGACTCTTTAAAAATGGCTCATTAGGAGAGTGTTCCTTCATTTCTGCCATGTTTAAAATTGCTTTTCTGTAGCCTTGAAAGGTAAAGAAGAGCTTAACTGGATATAAAACTTTGGTTCAAACTTTATTACCTTGATTTTCTTGAAAATGCTGTTCAGGTGCCTTGTTTTCTCTGTTGCTCATGAGAAATTTGATGCCAATATAATTCTCTTGTCCTTTGACCTTTCCGCCTAAAAGCCATGAAGATTTTTGTCTCTATCTTGAAATAAATAATTTTACTAGGGAAAAAAAAAGAAAAAGAAAAAAGAAAGACTTACCTCCTAAATGAGAGGATTTGGTTTCATATGGTGATATACTTTGTGCCTATTTCTAGTTAACTTATGCCCAGATTTGTTGTTTAACTTTCATTACTAGAATTTATTAGTCTTTTCTTGAATATAGCCATGGCTTTTTGCTTTTTTTCCTTTCCTTTTAAAGTAAATATTTTAAAAATTTTAAAATCACACATTTATAAAAAATTGCATAACCCATAAAGAGTATTTTAATAAAATTAATACCCTTGTTACTTCAACCTAGGTCAAAAAAGAACAATTGCGAAGTGCTGACTGGAAGCACTGACTTTTTTTTTTTTTTTTTCTTTTTGAGACAGAGTCTCCCTCTGTTGCCCAGGTTAGAGTGCAGTCTGGTCTCTGCTCACTGCAACCTTGGCCTCCTGAGTTCAAGTGATTCTCCTGCCTCAGCTTCTCGAGTAGCTGTGATTACAGGCATTTGCCACCATGCCCAGCTAATTTTTTGTTTTTAGTAGAGACAGGGTTTCACCATGTTGCTGGGTTGGTCTTGAACTCCTGACCTGGTTTTCCACCTGCCTCGAACTCCCAAAGTGCTGGAATTATAGGCATAGCCACTGTGCCCAGCCTCAGCACTGACATTCATATCTCCTTTCTGTCAGTGATAACCACTGTCCTCTCTTTTGTACCAGTCACTTTTGTGCTTTTATTTTTAGATTGTTCATCTATGTACTGCTAAGCTCAAGAGTTTACTTTTGCTTGTGTTTGGACTTCATATAAGTGAAATCGAATTGTATGCATTCTTCTTCTTCTTCTTTTTTTTTTTTTTTTTTTTTTTTTTTTTTTTTTTTTTAATTGGTTGCTTTTACTCAAGATTCATCCAGGCAGCTATGCCGTGAATGCTGTAAGGGCGTTAGTTGTTATTGCTGTAGAGTCCTTCATGGTAAACACATATGACAAGGTAACCATTCCAATGCTGATGTCCATTTGTGCTGTTTCCACCTCAGAACTATTAAAGATGATGCAGTATATATATATATATATATATGTATTCTTGAATGTGTCTTTTTGAGCTTATGTGTTCCATTTCTGTGGGGAACATACATAAAGGTGGAATGACAGAGTCTTCAGGTGTGTGTATTTTCAATATTTCTAGATACTACTGGACAGTTTCCCCAAAGTAATTGTTACGATTGAAACTCCCACCAGTAAGTAGTGTACAAGAGTTCCAGTTGCTTCAATCTTTACCAAAACCTAGCATTAATAGTTTTTTAAGTTTTACCCATTTTCTGTGTATATAGTGGTATCTTACCGTGGTTTTAATTTGCAGTTCCCTAATGACAGATGAATTTCAATATCTTTCAAGTACCTTATTTTTTAATTTTACTTTTGCAATTGACATCCAGTAAAATCAACTTTTGCTTCTAACATGTGTATCAACTTGTGCAAACCCTCCATGACTAAGATACAGAATAGTCCTATGATGCCAAAAGAGTCATATCTTGGCCTTTCCCTCACTTCTAACTCCTGGTGACCTCTGATTTATTTTCTGTCAGTATAACTTTGTCTTTTCCACAGTGTCATATGTTTAACCATGAGCAATGTATTGCTTTTCTCTGTCTGCATCCAAGTTTTTTCTTGCTTTTAGTTTCCAGCAGTTGGAACATAATGTGTCTGAAATGAAAGTATTTCAAATTTGCTGAGCTGAATTCCTTAAGTGTATGTCTTTTAGCCAAGTGCTCACTAATGCCCATTTCTTACCCTATGCTTTGTCTTGACCAAGCTTTAGTAAGGCTTTTTTTCCTTTCTACAGGCCCTGGGACTCATCTTACACTCAAGCCTGAGCAAGCATAAAAAAGTGGGGTCTGACACCTCCACCCCATTAGTTTATCTTGGGAATCAGCTGACTACAGTGAGACCCTTTTCCTGTCAGATCCAACTTTTCCTACAGAGATACTGCTTATCTTTACCCACCTACTCCTTTACCTATGAAAGAAAAACCTTTTTCCCCAGGATTTTGAGACATCAAAGATTTTTGAGCTCGGAGTGTTCTTCCTATTAAAATAGTCTTACTTTCTAATTAAAGCCTCTCCTTGTGTAAGTCCAGTCTGCTTTTACCTGATGCTTTTGACAGATTTTTTGGAGGGGGAATTCAGTTACTATTTCTTCAAATTTTATTTTTCTACACTGCATCCTTTCTCTTCTGCTTTTGCACTCCTTCCCGTCTCATTTGCTCCGGCTTGTTTCTGACACTTAAGCCTTACTTTTAGGTTTCTGACAGCCTCAAGAGAAGCAATGGGAATGTGACTCTCATTGTCTAGGAATATTTCTGCAGTTCTATCAAAATAATTTACATCAAAAACATTGCAAAATTAAAGGTTATACAGCCTTATACATTTTTTTCAATCTTACATAGATAGATAGATGAGAGAACTTGGAGGCAATGTAGCTTGACATGAATGTTAAACCTTTTGGTAATTCCTCATAGGTATCTAAGACCCTGCATAGTTCTCTTTTTCAATCTTTTCTGTTTCTTTTGCATAATTGGATAATTTCTATCTTCACATGTACTGGCTCTTTCCTCTGCCATCTTCATCTGTTGCTGTTAAGCCTGTCTAGTAAATTTTTAATTTTGATATTGTATTTTTCAACTTTAAATTTTTCATTATACTGTCTATTTTTTCCTGTGATTTTCTAACTTTCTATTAATTTCAATAGTATTTGCCCTTACACCTTGAAGCATATTTATAACAGTTGTTTTGAAGTCTTTGGTTTTCAAATATTTGCAGTGCTCTTGGGATAAGTCCTACTCTTGGACGACTCAGCTAGTTGACAGTCTGGAGCAGCATTGTACCTCGTAGCTCAGTTCTCAAACTCAGAGGTGAGACCAAGATTTCACATGTGGTATTGTGGGATCACTCTCTCAATCTCCCTTCTCTCTGTAACCTATCTGACAGTTTACTGTTTCTGGGAACCTTCTTTGCCTGTTTTCTCACCAGAAGTTTTGGGTTTTATTTTTCTCATTCTTCCATTAAATTGCTGTGACCGTCTGTACCCTGGGTCAAGCAATTAGAGAGAAAAATGAGCAACAGGGCCTTGTCCCACACTCTTGAGATCTTAATTCTCCAAGTATAGGAAAAATGTATCCTCCCTTAAAGTTTTAAGGACATGTCTAGCTACCCTCGCTGTTGTCATGCTGCTACAGCAGCTATGGTATTGTTGGGAGGCAGAAAAGAAAGGAACAAAGGAAAACAAAAAACGCTCGAAGGATTTTTTTCACTCTCTGACCATTAGATATTCCCTCTCCCACTCCTTAGACAAAAAAGAGAGGGCTTCTCATGGAGCTTATCTGCCCACATCCAATCCATACTATTGGCATTCTGTCTCTTGAGTCCAGATCAAGTTATTTTGGAAAAAAAGAAAATGATAAAAATACCTCCTAGTTTGGTGATGTTTTTAACCTCATTCTCCTTCGTCAATTAACCTGTGACCATTTATTTTTCAGAGTTTTCAGATAGCTGTTCCATGCATTCTGTCCAGGATGTATCACTTCTATCCTGGACAGAATGCATGGGACAGCTATCTGAAAACTCTACATGAAAGAGACAGGATAGATTGTGGTTATTCCATTTTTCCTGGAATTGCTATCAGATTTTGTTGTTTGTGAAGTATTTGTTTAAGTCTTTTGCATATTTTTTCTATCAGATAATCTTTCTCACTCAATATTTCCTTTTCACTTAAAAATAGCTCCAAAAGTAGGTGAGTCACTTTAACTTCTAAGAGTGCTTTTGAATCCCGTATTTCTCAAACAGTGTCAGACTAACATTGGCAGGACTTTTCTCCTTCTACTCTGGATTCTTCTCCACTTTCAAATAAATCATTTTCAACACGTATCTTATTTTCAAAAAATTAAAATTAGATATTCTCTAACATTAAAACAAAAAAGTGAATCCCCTAGAGGGAGACTCAAGATAACAGCACCAGGAGACCAGCACTGGCTTGTTTGCTATACCTCAGCCTTACTTCTAGGTTTCTGACAGCCTCAAGGGAAGCAACGGGAATGTGAATTTCATTGAGTAGAGATATTTCTATAGTTCTATCTGAGTATTTGACATCAAAAACATTGTGAAATTAAAGTTTGTACACTCCTGTACATTTTTCCAATCTTACACAGATACATACGTAGATGGAAAAGCCTGTAGACAACACAGCTTGAAAAAAAATCATTTAAAATAGCTCTGACATTCAATAAGAAGGCAATGTACATTGTAGTGTCCTTTCATGTTACCGAGAAGTGAAGTGTATTGTTATTCTCTAATATTTGTTTCTGAGTTTGTTATTCTTAGCAAGTGTTAGACATTAACAAATGGACATATTTCTTATTCAATATCTTTTCCAGTGGATTCAATAATATCGTCTCTGTATTATTGCTCGAGGGAATCTCTAAAAATTGTGTTGGCTTCTCTTGTTACTTGAAGGATATTAGACTCTTATAAGCATCATTTTTTGTGTGCGCAGTACTCACCATAAACTTCCTTTATTTGGAATTACAACGTGTGTGATCAAGTCCATTAACTGTCGTAATACATCAAGATATTAAATATATAGTGAGAGGTATTATTTGTAATTACCAGTATTCTTATGTCTAAATACATATGGTTTTTATAGCAGTACATATCATGTAATTATAGTTTATTGATTATGATGTCAGTACTCTCTTATTTACTTTAGAGTATTTTAATTCAGGCCAAAATTGCAGATCTTTTCCTTCCTAATCTGCTTAAAGTGGACATAGCAATTATGATGTATGATAGAATTCTCCACCTGGCAACTGTTGTTGCCATGGTGATGACCGTGTGGGCAAGAAGCACGGTGACTCACTGCGTTTTCTCTGCTTGACTTCATCATCTCCAAAGGCAAAGAATGTGCATCTGGCCGAGGATTGCCTTTTAGCCTCTTTTGTTAATCTTTTGAGCTGCCAGTTAGGAGGGGGAAAATGGACACTGTGGAGTTGCCTTATTAAAAATGGTTTCTCCCCATAAAAGGATGGGTAATCTGTTTTGCTAAAATGCAACTGCAACAAAACAAAATGTCTAATTTTAATATTATGGAGACAACATGATGATTGCGGTACAGCTACTGATGCATGATTAATACTATGTTCTTGATGATAAAATAAAAACAAATGTGCATGATTTATGTTCTGTGCCATGTCTCAGCCACTACAGCAATTGCAAAAAGAAAGCAAAAATGTATTATTGATAAATTTCAAGAGTACTTTGATTCCCTAGCTGTGTTTTAAATATACATTTTTAATATATGTTTTTGAAATATCTTTATCAGCTCAGAGAAGATGCACATTTAATTTAAAGTTAGGATTTAGGGCAGAAGGATGGTTACTAGGGGCTGGGAAGGGTAGTGGGATGGTTAATGGGTACAAAAATGTAGTTAAAATGAATATGACTTAATATCTAATAGCACAACATGGTGACTATAGTCAATAATAAAATAATAGAAAAAGGGAATTTGTCAAGTATCGATCACTCTTAAAAAGGAAAATAAATACTTGATTTTTTTTTATCCTCTATGCTTTCTTCATTAAGCTGATAATATCAATTAATTTGATGTCCTCCCAAAATGACCGTAAGTGTTCAGTGTTCTTATTTTTTTCTTAATCTCTTTGGTAGGCACCAGTCTAATATGTTTGATATTTATCATTGAATTGCATATACTTTATATTATTTTGATAACATATACATTTAAAATTTTTTCCAGTTGGTAACTTTTTACTATTTTTTGTTTGAAATATATTTGTTATTAAATGTATATTTAGTTCAAGAGGTCTCAAACCATTTGGTTTCTTAAAAATTTTAATATTCTCTTAAACATTATTGAGGTTTCCAAAGAGCTGCTTTTCTTTCACTGTTGTATTATATTTATCCAGAGTTATCCCATTCTTAATTAAAATTGAGAACTTAAAAACTATTAATTTGGATCATTTGCCCACGTGTGATATTGTAACATCACACATTGGTCACTTACTAAATACTGATTCACTCTCTAATGCAGATCTTCCAAATGATGACAGATTTAATTCTATAAAATCAAAAATTATATTTATTGATATTTTACTGCAAAGCTCATCAGAAAAGACTTTTAAGACTGTTGAACCTGTCAAGCTCACAATGACAGATATAAGTAGTACAAAATTCTAATTTTCATTTTAAAGCTCAGATCTCATCATTGGCAACAAATGTCAGTTATTTTCCCTGAATTGACAGGCTCACTTTATTAATTTTTGAGGACATGTCTGCAGAAATCTAAGTCTGAATAACCATTAACTTGTCTTTCAGTTGTTCTATCAAGTATACAGATAATGTTCCATGCAAAATGTGAGTATGTCTTTCACCTCACAACTCAAATAATTGTTCAAATGATTTCCTGGAGACAGCTCTCATGCCACAGTGAGCTCCAGACAATTTCTATGAGCATTTCCCATTTTGTCAGACACAATATTAAAGAGATGTATACCTACAGGTCAAGACTGTATAAAATTATCACCTTTTCCTTTTATTAAGGGCATTCTTTTTTAAAAATTAATTTAATTAATTAATTTGAAGATAGAATCTTGCTCTGCTGCCCAGGCTGAAGTGCAATGGTGTGATCTTGGCTCACTGCAACCTCCAACTCCCAGGTTTAAGCGATTCTCCTGCCTCAGCGTTTCAAGTAACTGGGACTACAGGGGCACACTGCCATGCCCGGCTAATTTTTTGTATTTTAGTAGAGAGGAGGTTTGCCCTAGCTGGCCTCGAACTCCTGAGCTCAGTCAATCTGCCAACCTTGGCCTTCCAAAGTGCTGGGATTGTAGGCATGAGCCACTGCACCCAGCCTGTTAAGGGCATTCTTAAGCAACTCTGGCAGTTATTTCAATGTGAGTGCATGATAGTGGTGAATGTAATGACCACTCACTCATATGGTTTGGTGCCACTACTTGATTTATGCTAAAGTTTTACTTGATTTAGCATTTTTATCCCACACTGCATCACACCACTGTTGCAAATATCAGTGCAGTGAGAAGAGCACCTAACACCAGCACATTGTTAGGAAAATAGTTTTAACATTATGAACTTTCAGAAAGGGTTTCTGGAAGTCCCTAGGGTCTTCACTGAGAACTGGTGATTTATTCCGCCTACTTAACATTATTAATACTTTGACTACATAGTTAACTCAATCCACTTGTATAAAGGTGATGTTATTAGATGAAGTCAAGAGAGCTTAGCATATCATCATAGTTCTGGGGTGCATGTTAAAAATTAGTTTGGCAGTCTTTAGTTTTACAATAAATAAAATAAGTAAAGTGTAATTTCCAATAAACAGATAGACAGAGCCATATGTTAACAATGAACCTTTTATATTTAAAAAAAAGTAGGATGTCTTAGGATGACTAAAATAAATTACCAAAATTCATGTTACAACATGACACGGAATAACCATAAATATGAAAAGAAAGGATCTCCTCCCTACATTTGCTTACTATTGTATTATTAATGTGTTCAAGGTAAAGATCTTTAATATACAGTTAGGCAAATTGTATTTTCAAAACCTTTGTGCCATTAGTCTTCATGTTATTGAAAGGACTTCCAGTAAATTACTAAAGAAAATGTGTGGCTTATGATTGGAACTGTAACTTTCTCAGGTAGAATCAAAGCATTTGGGCTGATGGTCTTTGTTCCCTGCCCCCACCCCATGGCCTTATCTAGTTATACTGGTGTCATAAAATTACTTGAGCAGCTCATCTCTTTCTCTTTCCTGGAACAACCTATACATGAGAGGAATTGCCTATTGCTTCAAAGCCTGACCACACTCATCTGTAAGCTTCCAGGATCCGGGCCTTGCAATGTCTTTAATTAAATTCAATGTCTTTAAAAGTTATTGGCCGGTATTAGTTCTACAAATTTCATTCTGTGACAATTTTGTCTTTTTACATTTTCCCAGAAATTTATCAGTTTAATGTAGGTTTAATGGATAATTATTCACAACATTAAAACAATTGTATATCTGTTATTTTCTCTTTCATTTTATAGTATGTTTGTTTGTTTCTAATATGTTTGTTTGAATTTTTAACATCAATTAAAAATAATGTACTTTCTTTTTAATTGATCAGTGTTGTTAGGGCTTTGTGTTGTTGATATTTTCAAAGAAACAGTTTCAGATTCTGGTAATATTTTTTATTATATGATTATTCTTTAATCCATTGATATTTTTCATATATTTTCTTATTTTATGGTATTTATGTGGGGATTTTTTCCAACTTTTTGAGTTGAATTTTTGGTACTTAACATTTCTGTTCTTCTGAGTTGAAAGTTTTCTTTTGCTATTGCCTTAGCAAACTTCACTGCCCTTGATTCATCATGTCTTTATTGTCATTGAGTTGTAGGCATTTCATAAGGTCTATGTTAATTTTCCACCCAAGGGGTCATGTGTGTTTAGTTAATTTTCACACACATAATCACACATGCACAGAAATACAGTACCAGTGCCTTTTTTTGTGTGTGTGTGTGTCTTATTGAAGAAAACCATACCTACCTTAAGGTCATGAAGATATCCTGTATTCTATAAGCTTGACAGTTTTGTAGATTTTTTTTCTTTGTGCCTTTGATCTATCTAGAGTTAGTTTTATGTGTGCTTTCAGGTATGAATCATTTTATTTATTCCGCTATGGATGCATAGATGTCCCAGCACCATTTATTAAAGAGCCTTTGGCCCCAACAAATCGACATGACATGCCATTATACATGAGATCTGTTTCTGTGACATTTATTCTTATTGGTCTGTCTCCCCCTGCACAAATGCCACACACTCCTAATTACTGCAGTTTAAAAATAAGTGTGATATGTGTTAGAACAAGTCCTCTCTGTTTGTTTTTGTTAAGCATATCTTGACTGTTCTTGGCCTTTCGTATTTTTATTTCATAAATTTCAGAATCAGCTTATGAAATCCCACACACACAAAATAGAGATTTTCATTGAGAGTGCAATTTGAGGAAAATTGATGTGTTTAAAATACTGGGTAATCCAATCCATGAACTTTTTATGTCTTCTCACTTACTTAGTCTTACTACATCTCAGTAAGTTACAGGCAACTATGAGACCCCTACTCCCAGGGAGTAAGACACTCTAGTCCTCCTTGATCCAATGATTTTCTATCATATTTTTATTTCACAAAGCCAACCATTGCTAAACTACATCATTGTCTGCAGTAGAAAGGCATTGTCTATGGTGCAAGTCATCAGAACATTCAGCACTTTCTGACTTCCAGTACTGTATTATAATGAAACTCTTTAGGCTGGAACTCTTCACCAAGAAAGTTGCGTATCTCAGAGGCATCAGTTGTTCATTACTCCAATGAAACATTTATAGAACTGTTCATAAATTTGCCAAGAAATCTTAGAGATTACAGCATAAATCATAAAGTTTTACTTCTACTTTCCGTGATCCTTTGCAGCATTTTTCTAAGCACCATTTACTCTGAAGAGTGATGACTCTGTGTATGCACTGGTTGAAACTTGTGGTCTGTGCTTATGATCTAAACCTAGAAGATTTGCTCTGAGCTGCAAATCCTAGATTAGTAGGCACCAGGGATATCATCTGTTATTGGTAGTCGGGTGAGACATTGCTTGAAACCTTCACACCATTCTCAAACAAGGGTATAGGATATAAACTTATAAAGAGTACCTTTGGTTGGAACAGAATCCTGCAATTTTTTTTTTTTTTTTTTTTGCTAATTGTTGTCATGGTATACATGATATATTGCATATTCAAGGATTATTACAGAGGTGGTTGGAATTATGGAATTGAGTTTTATATTTAAAATAAAACACAAAGGACAGTTTTGCATACCAACCTCTAATTGGACTTACAGACCTTTTTCATGCAAAATGCCGAAGGCAAATAAACTGATGTGGTATTACCATATTTGTCAGTATTTTTTCCCCAGAGTGACTCATTGACATGAGAAATACATTTTTTAATGCCATCTGGTAATGAACATTTTGGCAACATTTTCCTAAACACTCAACAAAGCCACTGTGAAGGAAAGGCACAGTTCTTGGCTTCTGACAGCATTGCTGAAGTGGGTCACCTCATGTTTACCAGTCCTGCCATTCCTACTTCCTCTTTTCATACAAAGGCAACTCTTTAAAAGGGAATTTGGTCCCTATTTAAATTTATTAGTTTGGGGCTTATGAGAAAAGTTCTATTTGTAGGGTATTACGTTTTGTGGCGTAGCATCTGGGATTTATTGATTTAGTGACTGTTAAATTTTTGCAGTTTAAAATGTTTTACAATTATAAAGACCTGATTGAAGACATGCTTATTCTTTGATGAGATGATACTATTATTACTTCTTTTCACTCTTACTCAGGATAACAGAAGCTATGTGCAGAACATAAAGTACAAGGAAAGAATAATATCCTTGCTTGAGGAAAGTGGTAGAAAGGTAACAGATGACAAAAAGAAAGAAAACACTCTTAAATTTATTTTTTTTATAATAGTGAATGCACATTTTATTTGGATGTTGTTAGCAGTAAGAAATATTTCCCTAATTCGTGTATAGACTTTTATTATGACAGATAACTAAATGGGTCAGAGCTTCAGGTCAGGATTGCTTTACTTTGGAAAAGCCATAGACATTCAAAGCTCCTGAAATCAACAAGATCACATTGAGAGCAAAAAATAAATTTTCCTGGCTGAGCTGACATTTACAGAAGATTTCCCTCATGGCTGCAACAGAAACTGACTGAGCCCAGTGCCCAAATCCAGAGCGAGTGCTTTGGGCCATTTCCTGTTTTCTAGTCTTAAATTCACTTCTACAGGCTGGAACTGTATTAATATCAAGGCAGATTTCAAGATAAGGAATATACCAGGAATAAAGAAAGTTATTTCATGGTGATAAAGGAGCCAATTTACTAAAACACATAGCCATCTGTATTAGTCCATTCTCACATTACTGTGAAGGAATACCTGAGACACGGTAATTTATAAAGGAAAGAGGTTTAATTTATTCACTCGCATGGCTGGGGAGGTCTCAGGAAACTTACAATTATGGAGGAAAGCAAAGGAGAAGCAGGCACTTTCTTAAGAGGATGGAGCGAGTGCAAGTAAGGGAAATGCCAGATGCTTGTAAAACCATCAGATCTCATGAGACTCACTCATTTTCACGAGAACAGCGTGGGGAAAACTGCTCCCATGAACCAGTTACCTCCTCCTTGTCCTGCCCTTGACATGTGAGGATTATGGGAATTACAGTTTAAGATGAGATTTTGGGTTGGGACATAGCCAAAACATAGCAGCAGCCTAAATATTTATCAACGTAGTAACAGTGCTTCTAAATACATTAAGAACTGATAGAACTGTAAAGAGAAATAGACAAACCCATAAATATAGTCAGAGATTTAAAAACCCCTCACAGAAGTGAAATATCTTTACATTGAATATTGTAAAACTTTGTTGAAAAAAAAAATAAAGATGACATAAATAAATTGAGAGATGCACTTTGTAAAAAAAAGAATTCTCCTTTCCTAAAAGCACCATCTTGTTTTTTACCCTTTTGTAACTCTAGTGTCGTTAAAAGAAAATCTAGAAATAAAAATTGATAATAATAATAATGGCCGAAACTTATTGAATAGTTAATATGTGTGTTTCAGGATCAAACAGGATAATTGATGGGATGAATTGAAATATAGTATCTTGCCTATATTTAGTGATAAATAAACATTAGTTCTTACTGTGCTTCTTAGCTTTCATTTACAAATAACTTTCTTGATAAAGCTAAAAATGAGCTTACCTTGGTATTCAGGTAATACAATAAAGTCTCTCTTTACCTGTCACATTTTACCACATTTATTTTACCTCTTTTAGAGTGACTGACTGACTTCAGACTGGGGCCCTCCTGCATGTTTACACTATGACATTCTTGTTTCTGTATCGAGCTACACATAGACACTCACTCTCTCTCTCAATTTCTACTCCCAGTAGTTGGATTCATTCTGGGCGGTTCTCTGGCTTAATCTGGTGCTTCCTGTTCCTGTTGCTTTCTTTCCTGGCTTTACTTGACCGATGGGGTCTGCACCTGATTTTCCTCGTGTCGGTTTCATGGGTCCACGCTCTGTAAGACTGAAGTCCCTTGAGGCAATATGATTTATTTTTCTTTTCATGTAGGCTATAGCCTAGCAAAAAGTCAGATGCATAATTTATAATCAAAATCATTAAGTTTAATTTTGTAATGGATTCCTTTTTAGATCATAAATCTGTATTTCACAACTATTTTTAAGTTTTCGGCCTTTAAGATGATATTTTATTTCACAGACTTCTTCGTAACAGCTTCTCTGTTGCGTTTTTCTTTAGGCACTATTTATATTTGCATTTGTTTATTCAGTCAGCTCCCTTGGAAAACCACAGTGTCTGACTCACAGAGAGGTGTTCAGTTGATATTTTAGAATAAAGTGAAATAGGGCAAAGATTCATTTTCGGGACCTTAAGGTAAGAATGCACACTCATTCAGCTATATCCTTCATCCTAAGAGGCTTCTATTCAGAGGAACAAGCACATTCATGAGACACACAGGGCAAAGATTAATTTTGGGGACTTTAAGGTAAGAATGCATACTCATTCAGTTATGTTCTTCATCCTAAGAGTCTTCTCTTCAGAGAAACAAGGACATTCATGAGAGACACAGTGCACTACCTGCTTAGTTTTCAATTCTGGGAGATAACTTATCAGACTCTTCATATTTTAATTATTTTATGCCTTATTAGCCAGCAGAACAAGCGCAACTATCACATGCTGGCCGTCAAAAAGATGCCAAGACATCTAGAAAGATTATATCTGTCACTAAATACAATATGTTAAATTTGAGTTCCTAAAGAAACTTGAATTTTATTTTACATTGTAAACCTTCAGTTTTTAGTAAAATTTTAAGGACTATTGACACAGCAGCTTCTGGGCTCAGTCCTCATCTCTGGAATTTCTTACTTACCCTGGATTGATTCTTTTGAATTCTAGAGCCAGCTGGAAGTCGCCTAAACGTTGAAGCTACAATGAAGAGATAATCTACAGAAAAATACTTTAAAAGCTATAAGCTGTGAAGTTACAGGTAGATGTTCCATGGTTTTTTTTTTTTTTATTGCCTTTTGTATGTTCCCATGTACCTTCATAACTTGATACATAGGCAAGAAATGAAAATTATGGTTTTCAAGAACCTTGAATAATTGAGTTTCTGTTGTCCAATAGGGTGAATCAGAGAGAGAGATATATTTTCCATATTTAAGATAATATAAAATATAGATCCATATTTATTTCTTTCTATGGGAAAGCACTCAGAATATGATTTTTATGGCCAGGAGCAGTGGCTAATGCCTGTAATCCCAGTACTTTGGGAGGCTGAAATGGGCAGATCACCTGAGGTCAGGAGTTTGAGACCAGCCTGACCAACATAGTGAAACCCCATCTCTACTAAAAATACAAAACTTAGCTGGATATGGCAGTGAGTGTCTGTAGTCCCAGCTACTCAGGAGGCTGAGGCAAGAGAATCACTTGAACCCGGGAGGCGGTGGTTGCAGTGAGGCAAAATTGCGCCACTGCACTCCAGCCTGGGAGACAGAGCGAGACTCCATCTCAAAAAAAAAAGGAATATGATTTTTATTTTCCTTATTCGTATATATAAAGCCAGGAATCTAAAAACCTGCACTCAATGGATGTTTTTGTTTTTATAAGTTGTAATCATAGACACTAAACAAATTTGTAAACATTTAGCATCATAATAAATACCTTTTATTAAGAACTAGGTATGTAACAGGCACTATGCATACACTCAGCACAAACTTATGAGATAACTGCACATTTTTCTTCCCATTTTTATAAGGGAAAATGACTGCTCAGTTAGGTTAGGAATATTGCTCAACATCATGCAGCAGCTGAAAGTATCTGTGCAGCAGAGACTATGTAGGCTCTGACCTCCAGTCTACTGAGAAGACCAGAAAGTGAGCTGGGTGTCTTTTATATCTTCCTCCAGATGCTTCCGTCTCCTCTTTCCTGTGTTCCTTGGGCTTCTAGTTTGGTCAATGAAGTTCAGCAAAAGATGAGAAGAAAACATATCAGAGCAAATGATATGAAAACTTTGCTCTGATAACTTTGATCTAGTTATATAGGAAAACCCCAAGCATTTCAAAGTAAAGATAGACAAATGAGTACCTAAATTATCTTGCTATATCATACAGCCTTAGTTAAATCAAAAATAACGTTGGAGGATTGATCTCCTTCTGTAGGGACACCACTGGTGGATTAGTATCTTGATGGAAGTCAACAGCTCCTTTCAGGCAGGGTCTAGTAACTGCTTGCCATCTTGACTAGGCAGGAATAACTACCTCCAGTTACTAGCTTTGGGGCACAGCACTATCCTTCCACTCAACTTGAGTGTCAGCTCTTTCTTTCCAGGATCCTGATAGATTTATGGAGTCAGAAGATATGTCAGCAGAAATGAACTGTAAAATTTGTAATTTTCTCACTCCTGTAAAGGGGATATAACCACAGGCTATTATTTCTTAAAAGTAATAAGATAGACATATTAAAGCACCTAACACAATTTCTGTTCCATAGAGAGTATTTAATAAATTTGATTAAAGCAAAATATCAGTCAATAAGTGCTTTAGGTACTTAAATTAATCATCCTGAACATGCTGTTCTATGAATATATTCTGGTCTTTTCTCTCAGATATTTTCGTTTCTTTTTCCTATTCTGCAATTTAGAATACATGTTATGCTCTAAAAATTTTAAATTAGTATTTTAACTAACGTGTGTTATCATTCCATGTTAAACTCAAAACAACACGGACATTTCTGAACAGTATCATAGCAAAATGTAGTTCAATGAAGAATAAAGGTTTGGGGTCCTTTTGCAAGGCAGAACATATAATTGAGCAAAATTAGATGGCACATGGTCATATCCATTGAATACTAGGAAAGGAATATGGATGTAAAGAGATGATGACACAATATGTTTTATGAACAACCCAGCTAAGCTGGATGAGGCCCGCTTAACCCGGTCTTTTGATTTCAATCATGTTCACTTTTATTTGTATCCTTCGGTAATAAGGAAAACACTGCAAACCAGATTTCCCATGAAGATGTCTGTGGCGCTATCCAGGTTTCCTTGCTTTGTTCAACATGTGGATCTTATGAACTGATGATGCTCAGTGATGAAAATCTAGCTTAGTGACCATTGCCTTCTCAAACTCTGACTCCCATCGTTAGGCTCCCCAATCCCGCAGGAGATCGCATCATCCTCTATGCTGTTTAGACCTCAGCATATCCTCTATAACCTTGCAGTTGTTATTTGAAGTGACTTCTTTATTGGACTGTGACCCTTTGGACGGAGCATAAAGCAAGGCGTATAGGGAAATCTTTGTCAATATTTGCATAATTTAAATAAGATACCTACAATGACAACAATAAAAGTACTCAAGAATATAGACTATTTAATGGCAAGGCATCATCTTAAATAGGATTATTAACATTTGCTCTGATAGCTTTGATCTAGCTATATAAGAAAACCCCAAGCATTTCAAAGTAAGGAGAGAAAAATGAGTATCTAAATTACCTTATTATATTGCATGGCCTTAGTTAAATCAAAATTCATGGAGAACAACTTGGCTTCAGAATTCAAAGACCTTGGTATTTTTCTTGTGGGAGCATATGTTATAACAAAAAGATAAAGAATATAAGCCAAGTAAAAAAATAAAATTTAAGCCTGGGAAACATTTTAAAATGAAATTGACAGCCAAATAAATCATAATATTCTTTTAAAAGAAATAGTATTCAAATTTTGTCAACTGGCAAAAGTAAACACCATTTCAATTTTGCATCCCTCACTCAGATATTTGGGTTGTTTTGAATCAAGATACCTGCTAAGCAAAACTAGAAAAAGTTTATAAAATGTAAAAATGAATTCAGCTTAATGTGAGAATGAGGCAGCGGGTAGTGAGGGGCAAGGTCCAAGAGAGAAAGGCAACCAAGAAAAATGAGCCTAGAATATTATGCCAATTTTCCTTCAAAGCACTTGTCAATTCCAACACCATAGTTGACAGGATGAAAAACTAAACATATCGTTCAGCTACACAGATTGGTTTGGGGGAAGGCAAAATTAGATTATAAGGCCTGAGAAGAAGGAAGAGCCTAGTAAATCCTTCAGCATTGGGTTGAACCCACAGTGCTACGTTTACAAGTAAGGCTGACCAGATCTCCTAAGGACTGTGGCATGGCTTTGATGCATCCTAATTCCTTTTTGGATCACTTAACCAAGCCCTTGCCTAGCTATCTGCCACAGCAACACTTAACCGACTCTGGGTTAAATAAAATTAGCTGGAAACTCAAATTATCTTTAAAATTTTTTGTATTCAACATTCAGCTTTCTATAAAAAATGAAGAAGCACTCAGAAAGAAAAAACTTGACACAAAGCCCAGACAAAGCAGACAATACAGACCCAGAAGTAATTCAGATAATAGAGCTGTCATACATGGACTTTAAAATAACAAATATCTGTATGCTAAAGGAGTTAATAATGAGCTAAGAAATGTTGTCAAAAAATTAAAAAAAAATTATAGAATGGAATCTACCTATCAATATCTATGTCTGTAAATCCAGTATCTGTTTAAACATTATTTTACTTTTCCCACGTCTCCTTTTGAGACTTCAATTACTCATAGGTTAGCTTTCTACCTTATGTCCCATATACTTTCTTATATATTTTTTTTCTATGTCTATAGCTAGGTAGGCAGATATAGAGAGATGTATACAGCAATCAATCAATCAGTCAAATTAAGAAGTTGATGACTTTAAGAGAAGATCTAGCTTCAAAAAAGAAAGTAAGATTGAAGGCCAACTTTCTTCCCAAATACGATGGAACTAATAAGAAATTGCGATGTTATCTTTTTGAGAGAGGGTCTCACTCTTGTCACCCAGGCTGGAGTGCAGTGACATGATCTTGGCTGGCCTCGGCTTCCACCGCCCTGGCTCAAGTGATTCTCCTACCTCAGCCCCCCAACTAGCTGACACTACACGTTCCTGTCACCCACCCGGCTAATTTTTGTATTTTTCGTGGAGATGGGATTCCATCATGTTGCCCAGGCTGGTCTTAAACTCTTGGGCTCAAGCAATCTGCCTTCCTCAGCCACCCAAAGTGCTGGGAATACAGTCAAGGGCCACTGTACCTGGCTAAGAAACTGCAGTGTTATCTTAAAATTACTTATAAGTACAAAATAAAACAAAACAAAAAACTGCCCACCTCAAATTCTATACACAGAAAAATATGCCTCAGAAAGTTTTCAAACAAAAATGAAATGAATTTCTTAACCAGCACACTTACCCTAAAGCATATACTAGAGAATATTCTTAGGTAGACTGAAAATTCATCTGCTTATTATTCAGGCAGATGAAATCTCAGGAATTCAACAAGTAACAACCAGTGAAAAGAATGTGGGTAAAGCTAAATTAATATTGACAGTTTTAAAATATTGCTACTAAAATTATTTGTGGGCATTTAAATATATATTTAAAATCTATCAAGTTAATATACCTAAAAATAGTAGCACAAAAAGTAAGAGGAATATAAATTGAGTTTCAGTGTTTGAAGAAGATTGCCTTGCCCACAAAGTGAAAGCAAAAACTTATATCCATATTGTAATTTTGGAGAAATTGCTAAGAGAATAGTAATAGATTGTAGAACTATCAAGTCAACACAGGAGAGAAAATGGAATAGTAAGTACCTATTTCAAATGTAGGTGAAAAAGACACAAAAACCATAGTCCAGTTGGATGAGATGGAAGGAAAATAGTAAAATTATATATTTAAAACAAAAAAGTAGTAATTACCTTAAATAGAATGGAATAAATTGTTCAATTATAATACAAAAAAATCTAAATTTATATATATATGCATATGTGTGTGTGTATCTATATCTCTCTCTCTCTCTCTCTCTATATATATATATATATATATAGAGAGAGAGAGAGAGAGAGAGAGATGCTACACTAGGAAATAGACTTACCACTAAAAGACACAGAAAAATGGAATTTCAAAGAATGGAAAAAGGGAACCATATAGACACAAACAAGAACAAAGGTAGCATAACTATATTAGTATTTGACAATCTACATTTTCTACATTAAAGTTTTTGTTATGAGATAATTATAGATTTGCCTATAATTGCAAGAAATAATACAACAAAATACCATGTACCTTTTACCCAGTTTCCCCCAATGGTAACATCTTGCAAAAGTATAGTACAATAACACAATCAGGATATTGATATTGATGTACTCAAGATGCAGAACATTTCCTTCACTGCAAGGATCCCTCTCGTGGCTCTTTTATAGCCATACACACTTCGCTCCTGCCCCAACCCTCCTTAGCTCCTGGAAACCATTAAAATGTTCTCTATTTCTGAAATGTTATTTCAATAATGTTATATAAATAAAATTATGCAGTATGTAAACTTTTGGATTGGCTTTTTTTATTTTTTTCAGTTAATTCTCCAGAGAGCTTTATCTAAGTTGTTGTGTAGATCAGAAATCTGTTCCTTTTTATTGCTGAGTTACAACTCAGTAATATAAATGTGTCACAGCTCGTCTGGCCTTTTTTCTGTTGAAGAATATCTCGCTTGTTTCCAGTTTTTGGTTATTATAAATAAAGCTGCATCAACACTAATATATATGTTTCTATGGGAATGCAAGTTTTCATTTCTCTGGGATAAATACCTAAGAAACTAATTGCAGGATCATATGGTATTAGAAAATTTGTTTTTGTAAGAAATTAGCTAATGATTTTCTAGAGTGGCCATACCATTTTACATTTCCAAGGACAATGTATAAGTAATCCAGTTTTTCTGCATCCTCACCAACATTTGGTGTTGTCATTAAATTTATTTTAGCCATTCTCCTGGTAGGTACTGATACCTAACTTTGATTTCAATTTGTACTTCTCTGATGGCTTGAGCATATTTTTGTGTGCTTATCTGGAATCTGTATATTCCTTCATTTAAATATTGTTCATGCCTTTTGCCCATTTTATAATTGGGCTGTTAGTTTTCTTTTTAACACTGAATTTTGAAAGTTTTTTATGTATTATAGATAATTGCTCTTTATATATTCTAGATAGTAACTCTGTGGTTTATGAATATTTTCTCCCAGTTTTCAGCTTGCCTTTTCATTCTCTATGCCTTATCTTTCATATGGCAAAAATTTCTGATTTTGATGAAGTTAAATATTTCCTTTTTTTTATGGATTGTGTTTATTATGTCAAACCTAAGAACCATTTTTTTAGCTCCAGATTTTGAAAATCATTCCCTATGTTTATAGTTTTTCTAAAAGTTTTATACTTTTATGTTTTACATTTAAGTCCATCATCCAATCTGAGTTAATATTGTTGTAAGGTTAGGGTAAGGCTTGTTTTGGCTGTTTTTACTATGACTGTCCAATTTCCATGCTATTTGTTGAAAAGGCTATCCTACTTACATTGAATTGCCTTTCAACTTTTGGGCATATCATGTGAGTCTATTTCTGGGCTTTTTATTCCGTTTCACTGATCTGTGTTTCAGTGCCACTTGATTACTGTAGCCTGAAATTGAGTAGGTGGATTTCTCTTGTTTTATCCTTCTTTGTCAAAATTGTTTTAGGTAGTCTTTTCCCTTTGCCTTTTCATGTGAGTTTTACAATAATCTTGGTTATATCTACAAAAACTCTTGCAGGAATTTGATATTAATTCCATTAAAATTGGATAACAATTTGGGAAGAATGGACATCTTTACCATATTGAGTCTTCCTTCCATGAACATGGTTTGCTTTAGGTATTATATGATATATATACTACATCTCACAGTTTACTAGGGTCAACATTGTAGCGGTTTATATGAAGTACAGAAATTTTGCCCTTCTTTATGTTCCTTTACCCTCTCCCAGTTATAATTGTCATAAATAATTTCTTTACATACATTTAGGACCATATAAATGTGTTACAATTTTTTCCTTAATCATCAAACATAGTTTAGAAAACCTGAGAGGAGTTTATATATTGTATTCACTGATACTTTTACTCTTTCAATTGCTTTTTCTTCCTACTGATGTTTCAATATTTTTTCTTTTATTATTTTCCTTCTGTTCAGAGAGCTTCTTCTAGTCATTTTTTTCATGGATGTATACATGTGTCATATGTCAAAACATATCAAAGTATACACTTTAAATAGTTTCAGTCTACTGTATGTTAATTATACCTCAATAAATCTGTCCAAAAGAATATATTTGAAATGGCACCAAAGATGCCTAGGGAGACATTTAATGAAATATGTGCATGATTACCACCATTGCTGATAGTGGTCGTTATTAAGGTAGAAGTAAGTGAATGGAAAACATCACAGTCATGGATATGGTATCAGTGTCACTTCTCCCAAAATTAACCTATTGCTGGATGCAGTCATACTCAGAATTACTGTAAGACTTAAAGAACATGGCTAGATTGATTTTAAAATGTATATGAATATTAAAAAGTTAGAGTCAACATAACTTCGAAAAAGAAAGTAAGAAAGCTCACTCTACTAGATATCAAAACTAATTATAAATTTCCAGTAATAGAATGTGGTATTAGTGCATATATAGACAAACAGAATGGAAATCCTAGAAATAGATAATATGTAACATGGATATATAATTTATGACACAGCACAAAAATTCAGCACAGTTGGTGCTGCAGAGCCATGGGACAAGAATGACCTTTTATTAGTGGTGCTGATTCTCATACACAAATCCAAAACCAAGTTGAAGGTAGATTAAAATATTAAAGGAAAAAAATGAGGTCTTTAAAGATAATATAGGATAATATCTTCTCAATCTTAGGCAGCTAAATATTTTAAAAACAAAACACAAAATTACCCATAGAAATTGATATGTTGAACAAAAAAAGATTTCAGTAAGACAAGAAAATCACTAACCGTAAGGGAAGTGTGAGAAATTGAACTATATTAAATTTAGAAATCTTGATCCATCGAAGATTGTTTAATCTGAAGATGAAGTGGCAAAGGTTGAAGCGAGGCACTAAACAATACTGTTTTTGGTATGGTTTGGATGTGAAAAATACTTGCTACCCTATTTTCAGATGGCCTATGATAATAGAAAATCTGTTTCTGAGACTGTAGTAGGAGTCACTGGATAACATTTTAGATGAATTTATTAAAAGACTCCAGAAAATTTATCCAAATGTTTTTCAAGGTTAAAAACCAAACCAAGTAAAATGACAATTTACTTCTCAGGAACAGTTTAAATGACTAAATCCATGATAGCCCATTACTGCTAAAAACAAATAAATTCATTTGGAGTAATAGGTTTTTTCACTGATCTCCTGATACATTCCCTAAGCTATTGCCAATGTTAATCAGACATATTAAAATTCACATCCATATTCCTAACAGAATCATAAACCTAATAGCATTTTCTATCAAATGACTATGGTTGAGACAGTAATCGAATCCAGCTTCCCAATGAGTCTCAAATTGGAGAAGACAGCAATAGGGAAGTGACCCAGGGAAACGTAGGTGGCATTAGGGAGTCACGCATTTTTGCCAAACATTTGTTTGAGTTAGAAAGAATTGACAGCAATGAGAGTTCAGCTTTCAGTCAAGAAGGAGTAACCATAAAACCAGATGAAATATGTGAAGCAATGCCTTTTCAGAATGGGTAATGGAAAAGAGACACAAAAGGTGAGATTCCTGCTCACTGCCTGAAGGTACCATGAGACTGTGGGAGAAGATGGAGCCCAAATGGCAAATGGTGGTCAGGCTCAACTGAGGAAGTAAGGATTGAAATTTGGGATGGCTGAGGTAGCTGACAATAGTAGCACAGGGAAGTGGAGAAGAAGGAGCTCTTTAGAAGCCCTTACGTTAGTTTCAAAATAAGTTTGAGTGAAGACTTGGATGCATATGTGTAGGGTAAGACTCTGATGCCTAAGGGTCTTAGAGAAATATTAAATTTAGTTAAATTAAAATATTAAATGGAATATTAAATTATGTTGACTAATATACTCAAACAAAAAGAAGGCAGAAGGGAAGGAACACTAATGAAAGGAAAACAATAGCATAAAATCGGTGTAATCCCAACGACATCAATAATAACATTTAGAGTAACATAATCTAATCCCTCCAAATAAGAAGTCCAGATTGTAAGAATAGATGGAAAAAAAATTGATATCTAATTTTGTGATCTCCATAGAAGATGCATTTTAACTATAAAGACACAGATAAAAAATGATGGGAAAAATTTTATGCAATAGTAAATGTAAAATTGCTGCTGTGATCTTATTAAAACCAGATATGAATTTCAGCACAAGCATATGACCAGTGGTGAAGAGATGTCAGTTTATCATGAAGATATAAAAATCTTAAATGTTTATGCACATTTAACTTCTAAATACATGAAGCAAATCCTGGTAGAACTAAAGAAGAAATAAATAAAAAATCCAGATTAAGAAATAGAGATTTCAATACTTTTCTGTCAGTAGTAGGTAAATCAATTTGAAAAAGAAAAAAAAGAGTAAAGTTTCTATCATGTGACCCACACAGTGAACAAACTAGACCTAATCGACACTTGTGAAATATTTCACCTGAGTAGTGAATGTACATTCTTTTCAAAAGCACATTATAATCACCAGATTGACTATATGCTGTGTCATAAAGTAAGTGCTATTATATCTCAAGATTGATCATATTACTGAATATGTTCTCCCACTACAGTAGTGTTAAATGAAAAGTCAGTGGCAATGAAATATCCATAATAGTATCAGATATTTCAAAATTCAGTAACACACTTGTGAAGAACAGATTAATCAAATAAGAAATCCCAAGGTAAATTAGAAAATGCATTGAAGTGAATAAAAATAAAAACAAAATATATTTTAAAAAAACTTACAGGATACAATTCAATCAATACTTAAAAGAAAATGGATAGCTTTAAAATCCCGTGTTAGAAAGGAGAAAAACTTAACATGAATAACCTAAGTTTCTAACTTAATACAAGAGTCTGTTCACATCTTTGTCCATTTTTAATAGGCTTATTTGGTTTTTGCTTATTCGGTTGTTTAAGTTTCTTATACATTCTGGATATTGATTAGACCTTTGTCAGATGCAGAGTTTGTGAATATTTTCTCCCATTCTGTAGGTTGTCTTTTTACTCTGCTGATAGTTTCTTTTGCTGTGCAGAAGCTCATTAGTTTAATTAGGTTCCACTTAGCAATTTTTGTTTTTGTTGCAATGGCTTTTGAGGACCTCGTCATAAATTCCCAAGGCTGATGTCCAGAATTATGTTTCCTATGTTTTCTTCTATGAGTCCTACAGTTTGAGGTCTTACACTTAAATATTTAATCCATCTTGAGTTAATGCTCTCTTGATAAAATTATTACAAACTACATGAGCTGATATATGTAAAAGATATGCCTGTTACACATCACATAGCAGATACCTAAATGGTATGTAGAGAATGCACAAGTTTTACACAGAAAATGTGTACGAGAAGTTAGGCTCTACCCTCCATTCCTAGTTCACCACACACAATCATGACGACAGTAGAGTCATATCTAGTGGTAAAAAGTAATTTAATAATAATCACATAGTGCAAAAGTTAAGGTCACAAGTATACAAATATATAATGACTCAAGCAAAATATCAATCTATTTTTCACTCACATAATTTCCAAAGTGGTACTCTTGATTGACAGGTGCATCCCCTCTCAGTGGTCATTTAGGGACCCAGGCTCCTTCCACCTCTAGCTCTGCCAATATTCAGCACATGGCTTCCAAGGTCATATTCCATGTTGTCTCTGTGCCAGTCAGCTGGAAAGAAAACAGCTTGGAGAATCGTGCCTGACAAGCTTTAAAGTGCCAGGCTGGCAGAAGTACATACCATTTTTTTTTTTCACATTCTATTTGCTAGGACACAGCCCAATGGCCACATCTAATTTCAAAGGAAGAATGAAAATACAGTCTAAGTATATTATCAGAGAGAAAGTAAGGCCGGTAAACAGTCTCTATCACATCTGTGAAGAGCTAGGATAGTAAGGAGGGATTTCTGTTTCTTTCTTTCTTATTTTCTCCTTTCTTTTTTGTCTTCTGCTGAGGAAAATGTGTAAACTATCCCTTGTATTAACCTGAATGCCGACTGATGACTATTTATTCTTAAGTAATATGCTGAAAGCCAAATTGTGAGGCATGTACATGAAACCATCACATGTTATGCTTGCTGGGAACATTAGAGCCCAAGAGAAATATCTCCCTAGTATGACCCAGAGAGCCCTGGGATCCTCAGAAAAATTTTTTAAATGTTCATGAATCTACATGAAATCGAAGTAATCATTGTCTGCAGAGTATTTAAATGACATGTTTTACACATTCAGGCCCCCCCTTTTTTTTTTTTTAGAAATAGTAACACATTCTAATTAATGTCTTAGTGAAATCAAAGTATTTTTTTTTGTTACTATACATTCTTTCAACTGCTTTTTTTACACTTTAGAATGAGGTCCTTAAATAAAGATGTTTGTAAATCACATTTTTCTAGACAATTAGCAGCTGTCATCATTTTGAGGCAAAAGCAACAGTGTTTTAAGACATTAGTTAATTCCAGTTTTTAAAAAGTCAATCACATTAAAATTCCCAGTATTAAAATCCTTTGCATTCTTAAGATCTCAAAAATAATTTTTTTTACAGATTTTTAAAATTTCAATAAGTAGAAGGCATCAAAGGAAAGTTCCCTTTGAAAAGCATCTGAGAACAACATACCAAGACCTTTGACTTGCTGTTATAATTGCAGATTTACTCTCTGGCCAGGTCTCCTCAGGGAATATTCTTCTCTATCACTCACCATTCTTTTTAGTTCTTTCTTGAGCCCTGAGAAATATTGCACTGTGCATCCAACCTCTGAGTCTTCTCAAATTGACCTTCACACCAATAAAATCATCTCAGAACCTGATATTCACAATGCTACATGCTAGTTACACAACACCAACCCACCAACTCTCACATCTTTACAGTTCTCATGTACAGTTATATGATTAACTCAGTATAAAAGTACAGCTTTCCTGAACCCATATTCACATCTCTACTGGGGAGAGGAAACATCACCTCCTTCACATGGTTAATAGGCAAAACTGGGAACCCAGAAAATTACGGCACCTTTGACTTTTCCTCCAGCGTCTGTCATTTCCTCTAAGACTGAGAAATTAGGATCCGGCTATGAAGACAGTAGACATGGAAGATATTTCCCAAACATTAGGATGTTTTTTTTTAAAAAATACTTTCTTCTTTTGTCTCTGGAGTAAAATAAAGACAAATTGCTGTTTAGTTATAAATGAGTGCAGTATTGGTGTTTTGGCATCTTCATTAATAAAGCAACCAGTTGATGAAGGCAGAATATGCCTTAAAACAGAGCTACCACTGGATCCAACAATCCCACTACCGAGTATATATGCCAAAGAAAATAAATCATTCTATCAAAAGGATGCCTGCACTGGTATGTTCATCACTGCACTATTAGCAATAACAAAGACATGGAATCAACCTAGGTGCTCATCAATGGCAGACTGGATAAGGAAAATGTGGCACATATGCACCAGGGAATACTATGCAGGCATAAGAAAGAAGAAAATCATGTCCTTTGTAGCAACATGGATGCAGTGAACTAATGCAGGAACAGAAAACAAATACCACATGTCTTCACTTATAAGTGGAAGCTAAACATTGGGTACTCATGGACATAAAGATGGCAACAATGAGCACTGGGGATCTTAGATGTCATGAAGCCAGTAAATGGAACTGGGAAGAAACATTTCAAGACCTTCAATGCCAGGCACTAGAAGTGCAGATTCTTCTCATGACAAGTGTATGATGTTCAGAGAGGAATGGCAGTATCTGAACAAAAGAGAGCAAGGTAAATATTAAATGAACTAATAGAAAGTCATCCTGAGTTACTTCATCATTGAATAATAAGCTCAAACCTCTTTAAAACATAACCAAAACAGGGGTTTCTAATCCACTCCTATCTAGTGTTAGATAGGTAGTATAATAGATAGCAAGTTTGTTTTTATGAAGTTCAAAATGCAGTATATTTTTTAAAATCACAAAATAGCTCATGACCCCTAGACATGAACTTCCTTAAAAAAGTTGAAAATTTTAACAGTCTTCCAACTCCTCCAGCAGCCACAGCTGCCAATATCATTAACTTGTCTGCTTGACTCTAAGTGAATTACTCTGGCATGAAAGCTGATTTTGTTGCCTGAGTAGAAATGAGAAAATGCAAAATCATCAATGACAACTTTTAATAACAAAATGCTAAAATGCAATGTCTCCTAACACCCTCACCAAATTACCTCTTCATAGTCATTACAAGCATTCTTCTCTTCCAAGTGCTGGGTTCCCTTTTGTGTCTCCAGACAGATTTCGGGGGAAAAAAATCTGCCAGCATTGCTGTCACTGTTAATTAGTGTCTCCTGAGCAGGGCTTCCTGCCTGAGGCACTCACCAGAGCTTGCCAAGCCCTACAGGGACTTCCAGAAAAACCTTGTTTATGACCCAGCCCCAGTGAGGCTCTCCTGCTTGTAATATTTTGTGGCATTTTAGAGAAGGACTCATCAACAGTCTCTCTGTAGGAGTGGAAGTCAATTTTACATGTGGTGAGAACTTCACCTAAGCTAATCTTGGGATGATGAGTCCTCAGCTGAACATAAAATTTTACCAACAAAACCCTGTGAGGTGAATTATCAAGCAACATGAATTAGAAGCTTTGAAAACTCTTCTATGGAGCTTTCTTCAAAATCTATTTATATTCAATGTCACCTCACACATTATTTTTATTTGTTTTCTGTTGCTGAAATATCGGGTTGCTGCTCATGAGAATAATGACTGAGGGAGCTGGTACAGCAGTCTTCTCAGGCTCCCTGGATAGCTAGTTAAATTTATGGTTATAATTATTGAAATTCTTTCCCTGGTTGCCTGCAAACACAGACATATACTAGAGTAATAAGCCACAAGTAAACTCAGACACATACTATAGCAATAAGCCACACTGATCCATGTTTTCCACCCAGGGTGCCTGAAGGTGTCTGTTGTTTGTATGTTCTCTCCATTTCCTTTTTCCTACTCCTGGTAACTGGATTCACCCCCAGACATGGGTATGAGACCCATCAAGGCCCTGTGACCTTAGCCAGGGCTTTTCCAGTGCAGCGGGGAGAGAGAAAGCGTGTTTACCCTCTGGTTTCAAACCTAAGATGGTGGAGCTGTGGCTGCCCAGTCATGGTCCCTCCTGAAGGAGACACGACGTTAACCAGGGAAGAGGCTTGGATGGGACAGAGGAAAGAGGCTGGGTTCTGACAGTTCACCATTGTGGGTAAGGCAGAAATTCCCCTTCTAAAAGTACAATGATGTCAGGTGCTGATCCTTTTTATTTAGAAATATTTGAAGTAGGTGTTCTATATGCTGCCCTCTTCAGCCTTTCGGGGGTTTGGAGATGAAGACTCCCTACCAAGCCTTTGTGGGAGTCCATCTCTCCAGTTCCTAGCCTTACCTGCTTAATAATTATTAGAAATAGATCATTGCTCATATTGATTGAATACTTGCTATATTGGCGTGAGAAAGAAAAGAACATTTTTTGTCTGAGGGATGTGAGCCCCTTTAAATTACCAGGCACGGTGAAGGGCTGAAATGTGACAGCTGTCACATCACTCTCCCTTGAGCTAGGGCATTATCTCTTGAAGCTACTTGCTATGTGGGCTCTAGACTCTATGCCAATTGCCATAAAATGCTGTATGCTGGACACCGTAACTCACAGTTCAATGATGTACAGCCAATCACTAATCAATGTTATCCTTGTAAATAAAAAAGGAATTCCTGTCAAACAACCTTGTGTCAATCAGCCCACTCCATGTCCCTTTTTGCCTTTAAAAACCTGCATGGAACAAAGGCCACATGGAGCGCTCCCCAAGGTAACTTACAAATATGTCCCAGGCAGCTGTCCTCACTTTGGTTCAAGTAAATTCTTTAAAATTGTATTTTGCATCCCAGCATCTTCTTTTAGGTCAATAGTAGTCACTGTGGTAAGTACCTTGCAGACATCATCATATTTAATTCTTACATTTAATTCATTCCCTTTTCAGAGATGAAGTTATTCACACAAGGCGCACTACCAGGAGGTGGTTAAACCTGATTCAAACCCAGGGGACCAGGTGCTAGAGTCCATGTTTCTAATTTCCCCATTGAGTAAGCCTGGAAATTTCAACAGTAGGCTGGGATAGTGAGGAGTCCCCCAAACAGGAGAGCAGAAGGTCATGCAGTATTCCTTATTCACCTCATGCTCCATGTTCTCTGATTTCACTGAGACCAAACCACTGTCAGGGGGGATGGCACCTCGCGTATTTCCATGGCTTTCTTGTTCACAAAATGTAATTTGAAATCTTTTCCTATGTTGTACCTAGAAAAAAATAAAATTCAATTTTTTGGGGACCAACTACAGATTTTTCTTAGAAAACTGAATATTTACTGCTTTGCAGAATGATAGATTTATAGTTTCCTGTATTTCCTATATTTCTGGGAACTGACATAAAGAAGTGATTTCTCAAACACCCACGAACGCTATGTGCACAGTGATATTTACGACATTACTAACATTCACACTATCTCCCACTTCCCAAGAGAAGCCTGGTACATGACTGTTATTAATTGAAATGACTTGAGATTTTCCTTTTGAGATCTCTGGGTGCTTTGTTTGGAGTCCATAATTCAGAAATTCATTTTGCCAGATAGGCTACTGGCTCTGCTGCGTGGCCTTAGAAAATTTCTGTAATTTTTCTGAACTTCTGTTTCTCTACCCATAAAATGTAGAAAATAATGAGTATTCACATGTCATGGTTGTCGTGAAGATTAAAGGGTGACATCAAACATGCAGTAACAGGTACCTGACACATTAGTAAAATCATAAAAGCCGCTGTTGCTATTGTATTATTAGCTTCCTCAGTTTAGGCTTACAGACCTTGTGTTGGAGGATCGGTGGTAGCCTATGGACACTTTGCGCCACTAGCTAAACAGCGAGAAGCTGCGGCTGTCAGCGAGCTAGATGGCTGGAAAAAAAAAAAATACAAGAACAGAGCTTTGTGCTTAGGTCCTAGGAAGAATAACTGAGGGGGAGTTCAGAGAAGGGAGTAGGAGGAGGTCTCCAAGGTGGGACATACTTGCTCCTAGAGAGGGCTGCATGAATTGTATACAAAGTTATCCAAGCAGTGTGGACAGATGGAACTCATCTGAGACACTGCATTGCCAACTCTTCCTACAACATCAACAAATAGTTTGGGCTAAGAGCAATGGGTCACACCTGTATTCCCAGTGTCTTGGGAGGCTGAGGTGGGAGGATCACTTGAGCTCAGGAGTTCGAGACTGCAGTGAGCCATGATTGTGCAACTGTACTCCAGCCTGGGAGACAGCAAGACCTGGTCTCTCTAAAAAAGCAAATAAGTCATATATATTTAAAAAAAAATACTTTTCTGCCCCTAGCACTAAGGACTTGGAAATCATGCCATGTCCAGAAGACTCAGCAGGCCTGGCATGGCATGGTGGCCAGAAGGGTCTCTGAGAGAACTCAGAAAAGGAATGACTTAGGGCAATGAATTCAAAGTCCAAGATGGAGTTATATTTTTCAGAAAATAAGGTAACCTAAATTAACTCAAGGGGTAGAGAATTTTCATATAAATTGTAAAAGCAGTCCAGGAGCTCTGCAAAGGCACCAGGTACAGCTGAACAGTGAGTGCTATGACCTTTTTAAGAAAACGTGGTGTCCAATGTCATGAAGCTGTTCTATAGTATGGCAGAAAAAAATGAATCAACTCAGCTAAGTTTGCCCCAAAATGTTAACAAATCTATATTACATAAAAACCAGTGAAGTCTCTTTTAATGATATAAAAAATAAAGACATGAAAATAAGGATCTTATTTCTGAAAGGTCCATTCAAATCTGGCAGTTCTCAAACTGTTACATTTAATGTAATCCTAATCAAAATTCCAAGAACATTTTTACAGAACTTGACAAGTTCATTTTAAAGTTTCATGTTAAGGAGAAAATATAGAAGATTAGTTAAATGAATGATGGGAAGAGAAGAATGAGGGGTACAAACCCCCAGAAGATATCACAGCATATCATGAAACACATAAATAAATAGGAATAAAAACATGGATGATAAGAGTAAATAAGTAATTTGCAGAACTGAATAGAGAATTCAGACAGACACACACGGTCATATTGCAAACATAACTGTGGTGGCGTTTGGAGTGAGTGTTGATTATGGAAGTATGGCAGGGTGCACCTGTCACCTGATGTCAGCCATCCTTGTGGGGAGGGTATGAGATTGGGGAATAGTAAAAGAAACATCCCCTTGCACTTCTAAGTGTTCAGGTTTAAATCCTGGCTGTAGAATTTTCTAGTGGTGAAATCCTGGGTAAGTTATTAGATCTCATTCTGGCTCAGGTTCCTCACCTGTAAAACCGGGCTACAATACTTTATGTGGCTATTAGAAAGGTGAAGGAGATAAAATAAGCTATGTGCTTAGAATAGCTTGTTCCTCAAGCTCGTTGGGATGTTAGCATGATGCAGAAAGAAGACAGGCACAGCTGGGAGGTATGGAGTTTGTGAGGATAGTGCCAAGAGAAATATTTCAAATTTTAGAATGATTCTTAGAGGCAATGGGAAGCATTGAAATATTTCTATGTAATGAAACTACGCTATCAGCTTTGTTCTTTGTAAAGATTCCCTTGGTAGATGAAGTTACTGCATCATAATTTATTTTATATCTTAATTCTGAACTATATAATTAAATTTACTGCATACAACATACCAAGAACCGTAGTTAGTAGTCACTAGGAGCACAGACATGTGAAATAATAGATGCTTTTGAAAACTTATTAAGTATAACTGTGACCATGATCTCTCCCAGAAATGCATTTTGGGGTTCACTCAGCTAATTTGAAGGTCTCGCGGTCCACCTGATTGCTTATGATTAGGAACAGGATATTTGTGCTACTTAATGGTGAACTGTGGGAAGAAGATCAGCTCCTCAGGCAGCTCAAGAAAAGTCTCCAGAACTCAGGTTTATGACTTTGTGATACTTTAGTCTTGAAACAGTGTATACACATTGTACTTTATCCTAATTTTTAACTTTGATCTTATTTTTCTAATTATTTCAAGCAGCATCTATTTAAAATATACCAAATACATACATGTAAATATTTACTTAGATATGTTAAGACAGACCTAAGTATCTGAATAGATACTGTATTAAGTTGTTATGAAATAATTTTGTATCAGAAAGTTTATAGAGAATTTTAATGTGCATTCAAGGTTTTGATGGTATATAATTATATACTATAGTTATTGTTGGTCTCTGAATGCAGCTTAAAAGCTTTAAAAAAACATTACTAACATGTTTCTTTTTCACTTATCCTAAATAAGCATATGTATGTCTTACGACATGGAAAGTATTACACATGAGACTGTGTTTGTTTCCCGTGACTCTTGTTCTCTTTACCTTTGACATTTTAATCTTTCCAAAACATTCGTGGGATTGGCAGAGAAAAACAATTGCCTCTTGTAGTCCTAGGAAAAGGGGGAATAAAATCTCCTGAATAAAAATCTTGATGTAATGGATATTTGTCTACAGAATGTAAACAGAGAAATATTAATGTAACTATTGAACTAAGAGAATAGATAGGGTGAGGTAGGCTGAGTACTTTGTTCATAGTTTCGATGTTAAGATACAGATGCATGTAACATAGAGCATTCAACTAAAGGTTCAAAAATACATTTTCCAGTTCTTTTAAGAAAAGCAAGTGGATTATAAGGCATATAATTTCTATATTAATGTTAGATGACACAAATATTTTGTCTTACATTAGAATTAAACTGTTCATTAAGATTCAGAGCTCTTTTTCTGAGATAAGTTATGGTTTCATATGTGAAATCTCTCCAGTCAGAGTCCTGGAAGAAGAAATTGCCTGTTGTATGAATTATCATATGGATTGAGATCAACAATCCATCTGGAATTGCTTTTTCTTTATGGTGTGAGGATGGGGTCAAGATGTAATGTTTCATAGGCTATCCTAATGGCCCAGCACCATTTATTTAAAAAGCCATTCTTCTACACACCATTATGTGCCATAAATATGAGTTTGCTCCTGGATTCCATTCTATCCTTTTCATCAGCTTGTGAATCCATGCACTAATACTGCATTCTTATTACTTACTTCAACTTTATAAAATTTAATTTGCTTTATAAAGGATCTTGAGTAATTATAGCACAACAATAGCATAGCATTATTATTCTTTAAGTAGAAACGCAGCAGAATCTCTAAGGAAACATAATTAATCAGTGACTTTAGCAAAGTTAAATATAAAAATTGTTTTGTTTCATATCAACAACCAAATGAAAAGCAAAATTAAAAAAAAATTCAGTATGCCAGTTTCAGTATGATGATTTTCAAAATCATTAAATGCTTAGGAATAAATCTAACAAAGGGCATGTAATTTCACTACAATGAAAACTTTAAAATATTGTTGAGAGAAATTTAAAGAAAATATACATATGGAAGAGAGTACCATGTTGATGGATATAAAGGCTCAAACTGTAAACATGTCTGTTCTCCCAACTTAATAAATTAAGTTCAATTCTAGTAAAATTCCAAAATGAGTGGGTGTATGCCTGCATACATGGAAATTTACAAGCTAATTCTAAAATGTAATGGAAATGCAAAGGACCAAGAATAATTAAAACAATTTAATCATTATACTTTTTAAATTATTGCTTTTAAAAGTTTATACTTATTTTATGTTTTATTTTGTTTTCTTTGTTTTTGTACAATTTCTTGTTTTAGTTTAGCTATAAAACTGCATAGCAAAGCATGGGGTTGGTAGTGCCATGTAACAGGGTATGACAGAGTAACTAGTAACTGGTAAACTGTCCTGTCCTTCATGTAGCCTTGTCTCTTTTGTTTCCATATTGCCCTGTGTAAGGGCCAGGGAGCTGGCACTGTGGTTTTTACTGTCTCATAAGTAATAAACTACCTGCGTCTGAAAAGGGCTTGCATTTCTTCAGAGAATCTATTGAGCTTGGCCTTGCCTTGTGCCTAATATATTTTGCTCTTTTAAAATATATTTTGCTTTTGTTCTTATTACTTACTTGTAAACTTTTGAATTCTACTGAAGGTTTAATTTTATTCATTCCTCTCCATTCATTCATATCCATTTGATGAGGAAGCAGTTAGCCATGGAAGTTGTTTCAAACATTTTCTTCTGATCACAGCTTCAGCATGTCTTGTACAATGATTTAACATATCCTTTTTATAAATGTTTTCCAGATTTTGACTTTTTCCTTGACCTGTTATTTCCATATCTTTTAAAATTCTGTGTATTTTTTGTTCATTCTTTTTGTGATTACTTTTTTTTTTTTGAGACTGAGTTTCGCTCTGCCACCCTAGCTGGAATACAGTGGTGTGATCTCGGCTCACTGTAACCTCTGCCTCCTGGGTTCAAGTGATTCTCCTGTCTTAGCCTCCCAAGTAGCTGGGATTACAGGGGCCTGCCACCATGCCTGGCTAATTTTTGTATTTTTAGTGATGACGGGGCTTCATCATGTTGACCAGGCTGGTCTCACACTTCTGACCTCAAGCGATCTGCCTGCCTTGGCCTCCCAAAGTGCTAGGATTACAGGCATGAGCCACCACACCTGGCCCCTTGTGATTACTTTTTAATTGTCTCATACTTTGATTAGAGAATGTGACTTGTATAGTTTCCTTATTATTATTATTTTTTTGGTTATACTTTATTGAGAATTTTTTTTGGCTCTTTCATGGATGCTTGAAACATGCACAGTATTTATTGTGTTGCAGTCTCTGGCTTCTTGTCTGTGTCTATCTGATGTGTGCTGACAAGGGTGAGTTCAGGTCTCTCTCTGCTATTGTGTCTCTGTCCATTGTCCCATGAATCTTTAGTGTCTGATGAAGAATTATAATAGAATGTTTTTATTTTCAAGTGCAACTTTTATCATGAATCCTTTTCTCCTCCTTGTTTAACAACCTTTGCCTTTAGTTCAAGCACATCCGATATTATTGTGAACCCTATTTCTTTTTAGTTGAAATTTTTCCTGTATTTCTTTGTACATCCGTTTACTTATAAATATTGCTAAAGCTGTTAGAAAAAACTCACTGTTGAATATTGATTATTTTTTCATCTGCAATTTTAACTGGGCTCACTTTTACTTACATAGACACACACATATATAATTTTGCATGCAGGAATACATTTTATAAACCACTGCTGTTTATTAGTCTCTCCCCAACTTCTTATTTTTAATATGGTTCTTTTCCCTACTCTTTCTTTTCTGTCCAGATCAGGCCCCCTTTCTTATGCGGAGAACCCATGATGCAACCCCGTATTTATGTTTCAGACTTTTCCCATGCTATCCACACACAAATATCATATGTGCATTTTATCTGTATTCATGTCCGTGTCTATACCTATGTCCACAACTCTCCCAATAACCATCTCAACACATATATCTGCCTTAGAATCTATACGACTCATGCAGACCAGTACCTCAGGTACCTGTGCGTAGATACCTCTGAACTCCATGTCCCTTCAGCTGTTCCTCTTCAATTTCTGAAGCTCATAGGGAGTGTCAGTGCTTTTAAGACAATATGAAAAAAAATCATATCCACTTTTAAAAATTGGTTTTAATTGAAGGATTGTTCTAAATAATTTAGTCTACCATTACAGGAAACCAGGTGCTCCATTTTGGAATTGAATTCATTTTATATTAATTTTGTAAAATTAACATGTTTATGAAAACAAGTCTTTTTGTCTTCCACTTGCTCATTTCTTGTTTTGTGCCCTTCTATAATATTATGTTTCAAAAAGATATACAGGCCTTGCAGCATTCTTCATAAATATATTCTTACATATTTTTAAAAGATTTTCTTGTTCTTGGGAATGTACTGTATATTCACATCTTCTTTTCTAGTTGCTTACTCCAAAAACACACTGTGATCTTGTGCTATAAGAAATATATATTTCACCTTTTTTCTGGGTTCTTCCTGACACAGAGCTCCTAAAAGCCTTGGAATTTCCTGAATGATAAAGTCTTTTGTTATTCATAAGCCCCTTTCAGCCCTGCCTGGGGTTATGCTAATGAGGTGGCTCTTGGTAGGGCCCTGGATAGCTTTAGAATGGGGCTGGTTGCCAGAAGAACCAGTCAGGAATTAGAGGACTGGAACTTTCAGCCCCAACATGGACCTCTGGGAATGGGAGAGGGGCTGGAGATTGAGACAGTCACCAATGGTCATTAATCAATCATGCCTAAGTAACGGAGTCTCTGTAAAATCCCCAAACATTGGGGTTCAGGGAACTTCCAGGCTGGTGCACACCTCCACATGCTGGCAGGGTGGCGTACCCCAGCTCCACAAGGACAGAAGTTCCTGTGCTTGGGATCCCTCTGGACCTTACCCTATGCTCCTCCTTATCTGGCTTGACCTGTATCCTTCAAAAAATACTTTATAATAAACCAGTAAATATAAGTATAGTGTTTCCCTGAGTTCTAATTTAACAAATTACAGAACATGACAAATGAGTTGTGAGAATCTCCAGTTTGTAGCCAAGTTGGATAGAAGTTGTGAGTAACCTGAGGACCTACTAATTTTGACTGGTGTCTGAAGTGGGAGCAGTGTAAGACTCAGTCCTTAACCTGGGAGGGTCTGCTGACTCTGGCTAGTGTCACAATGGAATTGACAGGCCTGGGATTACAGGCATGAATAACAGTTGGTATCACAGGGGACTGGAGAATTGCACAGCAAGTGGAAAACCCACCCATTTGATGTCAGAATTGTTCTGTGGATAGAAATGGATCACAGTGGTAGAGTAAGCAAGTAAGCACTTACTAATTTTCATTTATATCCAGCTAATTCACCAAATTCTTACCTGGAGTGCCTTGGCTTTTCTAGGATACTCTCATATCATCAGCAAAGAGAAATAGTTTTACGTTGTATATTCCAATAAGTATATAATTTTTGTTGGGTTTGTTAAAACTGACCAGACAATGTTGCAAACTAATAGATAGAGTGACCTTATACATCAGTTATTTTTCCATTATTTAGGATACTCGTTTTTTTCTAGTCTCAGTGCTAATATATTCTTTAGAATTTTTACATCTACGCTCATTTTTTTCCCCGACTACCTTTATGTTTTGGACTTAGAATTACACCGACCTTGTCAAATAAATCTGAGGCCTCCTTTCCCTTCCCCTACTTGTCTGTGGAAATATCCACAAAGATGAAAGAGGCTCTGTGGCCTTACTCATTTGTAAAGAGTTGTCCTTAATTTTTTTCTTCCATGAAAATTGATCTTCCTCTTGGGTCAATTTGAATATTTTATAGTTTGCTAGAAAATCACCTCTTTCCTTAAAATTTTTAAATTGATTGCAGAATGTTGCCTGCAGAATAATTCATTTATAACTCTACTGACCACCTTGCCCGCCTCCCCCTTATTTCAGCCAAAGCCTAAATCATTTCTAATTTTGCACAATTTTTGCTAATGTTCTTTTTTCTTAATTGGACCCATGTAGGGCTAGTCTCTCCTATTTGATTTTATATTTTTTTTTTCATTTTATAAATGAGATTATCCTATTTTACAATATCGATGTAACATATGTTTGGTCTTAATATAGCACCTGATTTTAAGCTTCCTTTCATTTCTATCTTTTGCTGTTGACCTATTTTTGGTATTTTAGGGTTGTTTTGTGTATGAATATGTGTACATGTGCGTCTGCCTGTTGGTAATTTGGAAGTCATATATTTTGTTTTTTGGTTTTTGTAGTCATTCTTTTTATAATTATATTATACTTAACCCTCTGTTTCTGAATTTAGCACTCTTGCAGAGCATCTGTTGACTCTGTTATGACTAAGAGAAAATTACTGCTCTTGCCCTTCCTTTCTCTTCCCCCTCCACCTCCAGACTTTTCTTGGTTTCATTCTTATTTTAGTTCTTCTGGTGATTCCCTTTACAGCTCCAAGTAGTCCTCACAGGGCTCCATTCTTGGCTTTCCTGCTGTCCCTGTGACAGATGAGGAAATTACAGCCCTCACATGGCCTCTTCCTTCCTTGACTTTGGTTTGTTTGATAGTTTTACTTTCTTGAGGTTCATAAAATGCACCTTCTGGAACCAAACTGCCTTTGGAAATTGTATCTTGATTGTATGTTTCAATGTTTTTCTGTTTGCTACCACTCCTTTTACTGGTACTTCTTTTGTTACTGAATATCCAGATTTGAGCTTTTCTTTTTACAAACAATACACAATGGTCATTGCTGTGGTCCCAATGTTTGTGTGTTTTCCAAAATTCATATGTTAAACCTCACCCCAAGGTAATGGTACTGGGAGAAGGTGATTAGGAGGTGATTAGGTCCTGAAGGCCAAGTCCTCATGAATGGAATTAGTGCCTTTATAAAAGAGGCCTGAGGGAACATGTTTACACCTTCACACCAGGTGAGGACACATACAAGGTGCCCTCATAACAAATATGCCAGTGCCTTGACCTTGGACTTATCAGCCTCCTGAACTGTGAGAAATGAATTTCTGTTGTTTAAAAGCCACTCAGCCTGTGGTATTTGGTGATAGCAGCCTGAGCAGACTAAGACAATCATAATTCCTAAGACAGAAGTTACCTCCCTTGTGACTTGTCCCACCTTGTGACTTATCCGTAAATCACAAATTGCCTGCATGTGGCATCCCGCATCTTGGCTTTCCTCCTGCAGCATGTGGAAGAAGCTGCTGCATTATTTTCTTGGGGAAACTATTGTTTTGTCCCTGCCCTCGCCAGTTACTTGTTTTGTCCTACCAAGATGTCTGAATTGTTGTATTTTAATAATTACATTTGAAAACTTAACTAGTCCTTGTGCCTTTGTAGATAATTTTGTGCCGATTTGGGAGCATAATGTTTTGCTGTTTAGATTTGCAAACTCTCTTCTTCCCCAGATCTAGGAGAAACTTTTTCCATTGCATCTTTCATCATACCCATGTTCCCTACACAGGGTCCCAATGCATGGATAACAATGACCTTTGGATTAGGTGTGCCAGCCCTCCATTCGTGTTAGCTTCTCTCTGATTGCATTCATCAATTTGCCTTTTCCCTTCTGCATTCATGGGGAAAGTCTCATACCTTTCCTGTTCATAAATGACTTGGTTTTGCAGCAAGCCTATTATACTCCTTGCTATTTCATTAATCAAGTGTGCATCGGGGATGTTTTGATCCAAAATTTTTATCTCAGCTGCCTCTTTCCTTCTGGAATAGATCTTTACATATGCAATTTTATATTGCATTTTCCTCACATCACGTTTTTTATTCTTTTAATTATTTAACCATTCCTCTATTTATGTTGCAGTGTTACTGTGTGAATACCGTTATTTTTTCCATATTGCTCATGCTTAACATGGGCAGTTCTGTCTTGGTAAATTTTTCTGTCCAGATTGAGTGTAGATGGGTTTTCCCAGGGGCCTTCTCTACCTTCTCTGAGACCTGGCTCTCTTCCTCATTGAATTGTAGGGTTTCTCTGAGATTTCCCTGGGCTTTCTGGGTTTTCTGAGGTCTCTGCATCAGGAAGGTGCTGATGTGGATGGCCGGGCTAGGCTGGTTTGGGGTTTTCTGCATCAGGAGGGTGCAGGGGTGCATGGCCCGGCCGTTCTAGCATTCCTAAGGCTTCCTTCACTGTCTCGCATCCAGCTTCCTGCAGCCTGCTGGGTCAGAAACACCGTCAGCACCTCTCTTCTAGTACAGGATACCTTCAGCTTCTAATAGTTCTTTCTCCCAGCCTCAGTTGTCTTTAGGGAGAGAGAGGTTGCCGGGTGTGTTTCCCTACCCAGCTCCTCTCACCTCTCTCCAGCATGACCTTAGATCTACTTGGAGCGGAAGACTAGAAAGGCTATGGAAGCAGACTGGGGCCCCAGCGATAGGCCCACAAAGCCTGTAGTGGTTTCACTTTCTTCTTTCCTTGTCCTATTCTCCCATTTTCTGCTGACAGACAACTTCTCTGTACATTTTCTCTCTAATTGCTATTTAATTTTAGGAGAAAATTACCTCTGCTGTTGTGACCTTTCTGCTTTTACTCCTCTGCTCTGATGGGAAATGACAAGGGTTGGGAAGTTTGCCCTGTGTGGACATTTTCTGGTGTGTTCTCAGCCTGCCCAAGCAACACCTACATGGCATTTTTCCAAGTTGCGAGTTATTCATAATTTTCCACCCCTCAGAACTTTGCTTCTAACCTCTCCTTTGTAGTGGTCCCTTCAAATGCAGAGTTGCGACTGTGGTAAGACATTAAGCAAGCCTCAGGGAATTCCTGAAAATCTCTGCCTTTCTACATGTGGCACAGATACCCTTTCTTTTGCTAAGTTGCTGTTGTAGGGATAGGCATCTAATTTTTCTGATTTTCCATTCTTTGTTTTAGGTTTTGTGAGATGTAGATTTAGATTTCTCACTTCATTCCATCATCTTAAACTTGAAGTCCCTAAATTTGGCTTTCAGAGAGTCACAAGAGGACATTCTTCCCCATGATATTAGGTGTCTTAAGACTGCAACTCTTTCTGTGCCTCCATTATGGGACTTCATACTGAGAGGATTTGGCAGAAAACGCAACCCAGCAGACACCTCTCAAAACACGTGCAATTTTAGAGACACCACTGAACAGATTTATTACTCCCACATCGTTGTGTTTTATTTCAACCTGTGCTGTTGTTAAATTGTCGAAAAGTCAAAATGCTTAAATTATGTATTTTAAAGGGACAGCATAAAGTTAAATAACACTATAGAAGAATAAACAAGATGGTTTGGATTCCAGAAACAATGCTGCAGAAGACCAAGGGGTCACCAGCCCAAATGCCTGGCAGGGTCAGTATCCCAAATGACACTTATAAGTGACCAGGTACAAAGCAAAAAGTAGGGGTAGGGAAGGGTGATGAATTGCAATGCATATGCTGCCCCTAAAAGCATTCATACAAAGCTCATTTCAAATCACCCGTGTGGATTAAGGTTGAAGGAGCCAACTTCATGCCCTGGGTAAGGCTCCCACAATTACGTGGCTGATAGTTTTGATAATATGTCTCTCAAAATAATTTCTTGTATAGCTAGCTAGATGATAATATCATGTATCATACACATGCATTTTAACCACAAATTTATTGAAAAAATCACTTTTTAATCCATAATCATTTTCTTAGGCTTTGTATTTATTAATTGATTTAATATCAATAACTAATTTTTTATCTGCTCCTGGGAGGAGGTATGGTTTCCCCTTTGTTTTGAAAACGCTATTGGGGATAAGTGGAGGTTTTGGAAACAACACACCGAGAAGCTTCTGACTCAACTGTCTCCTTGGTGATGAAGGCTTCACTTGTCCTGTCCCCAAGGAGGCTGGCAATATGGTCAAAGTAGTTCCTTGTCCAGAGATTCCCATATAGACATTCACCAAAGGCACTGTTAATAGATGTGCAAATAAAATTCAAACTGTAAAAGGAATAAATGGGCCTAGAGGGAGAAGAAAAGAGAAAAAAGATATTCTTTAAAGAATTCTCTTTAAACCTGGAAACGCTTTGGTTCACCAGGTTGGCTTTGTCTTCTGCAAACAAAATACAACAAAATAGATATCATCCTTTATTAGGTGTGAACAGTGGGCCTGTTTATCACATTATATTAGTCTGTTCTCACATTGCTCTAAAGAGCTACCTGATTAGCTGAGCATGGTGGCACACACCTATAGTCCCTGCTACTTGGGAGGCTGACATGGGGGTATTGCTTGAGCCTGGGAGATGAAAGTTGCAGTGAGCTGAGATCATGCCACTGCACTCCAGCCTGGGAGACAGAGCCAGACCTTGTCTCCAACAATAACAACAACAACAAAAAACTACCTGAGACTGAGTAATCAATCTATAAAGAAAAGAGATCAAATTGACTCACATTATACAGGCTGTACTGGAAACATGGCTGGGGAGGCCTCAGGAAACTTACAATCATAGAGAAAGGCAAAGGGAAAGCAGGCACATCTTACATGGCCAAAGAAGGAGGAAGAGAAAAAAGGGAAAGGTGCTACACACTTTTATAAACAGCAGATCTTGTGAGAACTCACTCACTATTATGAGAACATCAAGGGGGAAATCCACCCCCATGATCCCATCACCTGCCATAAGGCCCCTCTTCCAATGTTGGGAATTACAATTTGAGATTTGGGCAGAGACACAGACCCAAACCATATCACACATTAATCATTTTATTTAATGCTTATCTGCAGCTAGAAAATGAGGGATTGAGATCCTCATTGCACACAGGGCAACTGAGGCTGAAGCATAGTAAGTTCACTCCTTCACTCTGTGCCAGTCACTGGACACTATGTACTGGGTGCCTCTAATACCTAGCTGGGTATAACACTGATTTGATCCTTCAATTAAAATTTTTGGTTGATGAAGAATATAGCTAATAAGCAGCAGAGGCACTATTCAAACATAGGACAGCCTGACTCCCAAAACAGTGATCAGACGGATGTGGTGGTTCAAGTCCATAATCCCAGCATTTTGGAAGGCTAAGGCATTTGGAAGGCTAAGAGAGCTTGAGCCCAGGAGTTCAAGATCAGCCTGGGCAACACAGTGAGACACCCCCTGCAAAAACGACAAAACTACAAAATCTCTGCAAAAACTACAAAAAAATTGCCAGGCATGGTCGTACATGCCTGTAGTTCCAGCTACTTGAGAGGCGGGAGGATCCCTTGAGCCCAGGAGATTGAGGCAGCAGTGAGCCAAAATCAGGCCACTGTACTCCAGCTTGGGGCTCAGAGTGAGACCCTGTCTCAACATGAAAACAAATACAAAACTGTGATCTTATTACAGTGCCTGGATGTTTCTCCCAAATTCTTTACAGGTTGTCTCCATGAATTTTTCTTCAGGCTTCAATGTTGGGAAATGATAGGTCATCATAATCATACAGATGCCAATAGACCTAGACCTCTCCTTCCCAGAAAATCATCAGGTTAATTTTGGAAAATGTTCACAGATTAGTTGCTTTCTGTCTGCAATAAACTATACTTATGTATAAGGTTTATTTACAAACGACTTAGCCTAATGGCCAAACGTGTTTGATTTTCAAACCCTAAGAGTGTAACTGCTATGTTGTTTGCAAAGATCCACTTCTGCAATAAAAGACAAGTGGCCAGTTAGATGGGCAGCCTGCACCATGAGCAAAGCCTAGATACATGAGTGAGCCATCTGTGAGGCACGGCTGACAATGCTAGAGGAGAGCATGTGTACCTGTGAGCACAGAGGTGGCAGGACCCCAGGCAGTACATATTCATGGTACACTAAATATAAACAGTACATGCAGCATCGAATATTCATGAGATCTTAAACCAGCCACTCCTTGGTGACACCTACTGTGCCCTCAGGTGTTCTTAGAAAGCAGCACAAGTAAAATCCAGAGCTGCTTGTTGGATTAAATGGCAGCTACATCCCTGGCCGGGAGTTCTTGCCCTGCCTCTCGCTGGTGGAGAGAGTGTGTATGTTGGTTCCAGGCGCCCACCCCATCTGTTTGCCCCTTGGTTCAAATCTCAACTTTGGTCCTTGTAAACATATCATTTGATGAAAAGGCTGATGATTTGGAGAGAAAGGGAAAGAGGGAGAGAGAAAAAGGGAGGAAGCATATGGTTATTGCATAACCCAGGATTTAGACAGTGCGGCCATCCCCCACGCCTTGCATTCCACCGGTGGTGGTAAGCTCCCTGTGGCTTGCCCCTGGCATCTCACATATGTTTCAAGTGGACTGGATAGCCGTGGGATTTGAGCACTGTAATTTGGTCTCTGAGTCGTTGGCTCTGTGACCCTTGGGAGATCCTGCTGGTGGTGCACTTAGAGAATTTCATGACATCCATGTAATTTCTTAAGACAGCAAACGCAGCATTTTCTCCATGCCTTTCAAACATGCCAAATGAAACTCTTTTATTTTTGCTGAGCATTGGTGAATCAATGACCATTGAATATTGCTTCTCTCCTTCCCTGCAACCGGGCATTACATCTTTAGCTTAAAACCATTTATTGAGCTCATCACATGTATGACACATTGTGCTGGATTCTGGAAATAAGCAGGGCAGATTTCCCAGAGCTTATGACCAAATGGTGGAGAAAAATAGGACCTTCCTATCACACTTGAGGTAAACTCCAAACTCCCCCTACGACATTCTGGCCCAGCCCCTCTGACTCCAGCTCCTCTGGCTCTGAATCTCACTCACCTGGCCCTATTCCCAAGCCTCCTTCTCTTCCTCCTTTGTGCCGTTCCTGCAAGCAGTTTTGTGCCACAGGACTTTGGGTTGAGACTTCCTCTCCCTGTGGTGCTCTGACTGGGATCTTCTCATGGCCCTCAACTTTATTCTTCAGGTGTCGACACTGAGCACTTGGCTTGCTGCCCAATATGCATAACAGCCAGTATTATGGCACTGGCTTTTGAGAGTAGAAGGGGCTGTATTGCTAGTCACGTGGTAAGACGAGAGGAAGCCATGCTCAAATCTCTCCCTGATCTGGGGTCTGAGAACAGGTTTTATAGGCAGAGGGTTGCTATGCAGGAGACAGGGAAATGCCACACGGCATGATCTGACTGGCTCATGCAAGGAGGCAATGCTGAGTCCGTGGCTGGCTCTTTGAGTCTGTATTGCAACCAAACAGAGTACCCTTCATTCTTTGACTTTGTTCACATTTCTTGATCTGAACACTTTGGTTTGGCCTGTGGTTGCCATTTTCATTCCTGCTGGCTCTGGGGCCACAAATTGGGCACACTTGGTTCATCTGAGCATGCCCAGTTTCTATGGCCTGCAACCTGGGGCACTGGCTTTTCAGACTCATTGCACGTATTACTTTGTTATTTTGTTACTAACAAAGTAGAATTCAAAAGAACTGATTCTGTGGTTGCATGTGTGATCAAATGCTTCACCCCAAAGAAGTCATTCCCTGACTACTGCAGCTAAGATAGCCCCTTGTTCCATCTTTTTCCTCCCATTTACCTGTTTTTCTTTGTTCATAGAACTTTTTACAGTCTGAAATGATGGTACTTCTTCATCTGTTTACCTTTATCTTCTCGCATAAAGTTACCTTCTGGGGCAGGCACTTTGTCTTGTTCGCCTTGTAGCCCCTTACTGGAATGACCACCATAAAAAGAGCACTTGATGTCTACTTGACCAATGGGATGAATAAGTAACAGTGCCACTTAGAAATGCATTTGTCTGCAAGTTCCAGAAAACACATTCACAGAGACTAAAACACATATGGTTTTTTTTTTTCTTTATATAATAAAAATTTAGAGAGAGGTTTTTGTGACATGGGTCAGTTCAGTGGCTGAAAAATATAATTTCTGACTTTTGCCAGTCTCCCAGTTTTCCTCTGGTAATCTCAATATATATTAGTTGCATGTTTTATCTATTTCTACATGAAAACCACTCCAAACGTTGATGGCTGAATTCAGATTTCCTCTGCACATGCAAAGATCTTCAGGGTTGTCCTGTGACTCCTCATAAATTGTGCAAGATTTTAACGAATATGGTCTAAGCACAACAGTTTAGGAATCACTGGGATAAGTGACTTCCAGTGTGTGCTTTGCCTTGACCACAATTTGTTAACAGTTTTCAAGGGTTTTTAAAATTCAACATCTAACGTTTGAGAGCTATTTCACATTGGTCAAGTTGATTGTTGACTTTGCCAATGGATGACCTCAGCTTAAGATTAGAGCTTTAAATACCAATATTGCAAACAAACTTTTAAAAAGAAGAAAAAGTGGTTTAATGCAATGATTTATCCCCCTAGTTCTTTGAGTTAACTTCAGCTGGGATGCTCTGCCTTGGAATCTCTCATGTAGTTGCAGTATTTAGAAGAAATATATTTGAATATAGGAAGACACAACTAAAGAAGTTGAAAGGGTTTGCTCTATCTCTTTGATACGTTGAAATAGCATAACTTATGATACGCAATTATAAAATATCTTGTCTTTTAAAATTTATTTTCTGGAACAAGTTTTTCTCCTGCCTTTGATGAAAACTTGAGCAGGCCACAAATTTGTTCTTTCTTGAGTAACATGAAATCCTCTGATCAATAATTAATGTTGTCAGTAACATGTAACTAAAGCATTGAATGCCTGCTGCTGATAGGGCAATCCAGTCTTTCTGGGAATGAGGTCGGGTTCATTTTCTCTGTGATAATTTAGAGCTTCTACTTCTCTTTGGAGATGGGAAAGAGCAAGAGAAATTTTTAACTAATTGGTCTTGTCATTATCTATGTTCAGGCCCTGTGTCCGGCAGGTGTTTTAAATTAACTTCATCTCTAATGAGTGTTTTTAATGGTTTTTCAAAGTGATTTCTTTGTTACATAACACAGCATCTCAGAATATAATAAATACAATTTAATTTATTTCTTATAGTTTGTGGGTCAGGAATTTGGGCCACAAACACCATGATGACTCCTTAGCTCATGTGGCGTGGATTGGGGTCAATTTGTATTTGCCAGATCATGGGTACTCAATTTCAGGCCTCTGTTTGAGAGATGCATGCTCGTACTGCTTTTCACTTGCTCCTTTCTGAGGCTCTAGACATTCTGCAGTATCCCTCTGCTGAAATCTGACTTCCCTTTCCTCTGACCGCCATGAACAGGACCTATAATGAGCTGAGCTGGCACTCTTGTCCCACCTGGACAGAACATGGGTCCAGAGGAAACATTCAGGAAACTTTTGCCTGGCAGTTTTCCCAATGCAACTGTTACAGGAAAGAGGTCTTGATCCAGACCCCAAGAGAGGGTTCTTAGACCTTGTGCAAGAAAGAATTCAGGGCGAGTTCATAGTAAAGTGAAAGCAAGTTTAGTAGGAAAGTAAAAGAATAAAAGAATGGCTACTCCATAGACAGTGGAGCCCGCATTGCCCATTTTCATGGTTATTTGTTGATTATATGCTAAACAAGGGGTGGATTATTCATGCCCCCTCTTTTTTAGATCATATAGGGTAACTTCCTGGTGTTGCCATGGCGTTTGTAAACTATCATGGCGCTAGTGGGAGTGTAGCAGTGAGGAGGACTGAAGGTCACTCTAGTGCCCATCTTGGTTTTGGTGGGTTTTAACCGGCTTTACTCCAGCCTGTTCTATCAGCAAAGTCTTTATGACCTGCGTCTTGTGCCAACCTCCTGTCTCATCCTGTGACTGAGAATGCCTTAACCATCTGGGAATGCAGCTCGGTAGGTCTCAGCCTCATTTTACCCAGCCCTACTCAAGATGGAGTCGCTCTGGTTCAAATGACTCTGACACAACCACTTCCCCTTGGCTCATCCACTGGCCACTCTCCAGACCTTCACTAACTCTAGATTTTTTGTGCTGGAGTCAGACACCAACTGCAAAAAATTATTAAGCTAGAAGGGAGGGGCAAGGCCCGACTCCCTATCTGAACTAGGAGGAGAGGAAATCCCAGCTCTGCTCCAAAATTCTTTTCCTGCTCTGAATTCTTTCCGTTTGCAGCATGCCCACCCTCTTGCATAGGAGGAAGTGGTAAGCTAAGGGTAGAAATGCATGGTTTCTAGCGCACCAATTTTGCAACTTTTTCATCTTGGCCTTGCTTTAAAATGGTGCATATACTGTCTTCATGCCTCAGCCCAAGGAGAGGTAGGAAAATCCTCGTTCAGTTTTTATTAGTGTTTTTTTAAAAAATTGTGTGCATGGTTGCTTCAATAAAATTAAAACTAATAAGTAAAAAACATAGCTTTGTTTTATAGTCATGGCTTGGCTAACACAAGGACATTTGGGCCACATAAATGCATACCACTTTTTTATAACCTCCTTAGCTCACATTTAGCATACACTTTGGGGTTGCACTTCCCATAAATAAACAACACGTTGTAAATTGAAGATGTAGCCTTTGAAGCAAGTTATACTAGGATTGGATTATCATGTCTGGCACTACTAGCTTTATAATCCTGAATTCTACAATTTGTTTTAACTTTCTCAGCCTTGCTTATCTCATATGTAATATTGAAAAAGTAGCATATGCTTCATAAGGATTAAATGAGACAGATATGAAAAATACTCTTGTGCTTGATGCTTCCAAATGGGGCAATAATGATAATTAGTGATTATATTTAATTAACTTTTCACACATTATCACTTAGAAACTGTTTTTAAAATCTCGCTGGAAATTAACGTGTTTCAAATGCAGCAATATGTCATTTTATCATATTTCATATGAAATTTCATTGTTGGCAATTTTATCGCTGTGGACTTAATTAGGTGTTTTGTGTTGAGTTGCCTATTGTGTCTATCAAACTCATTTAATTTATATTTTATCAGTATCATTTTCCTAGTAAAAGCAAGAGGAACTTGTTTTTGAGGGGACTTAAGCAGTTTTCAAACATTAAAAGGTCACAGCAAAATTAGTTCAACCTGTTTAATTTTTCAAACCTCACAGCCAAAAAAAAATCCCAATTCTGCAATATCACTATGACTCATCATCAGTTCACAAAATACAAGGAAGCAATAAAGAGTTGTGCACTTAAAATAGTAGTGATTTTTGTATCCAGTGGCTTTAAGTCCATCCAAGAGAACATGCTGGGTTTGTGAAATATAGTCACTGTAGTATAGACAAGACTTCCCATGTTACAAAGCGTAATAACCTGTGTGGGCCTCAATTGCCTTCCATTCAAGGAGTGGTTGGGATGGCAGAAGATCTTTAAGGCCAAATGACGAGTCCATTTATTAATTTTTGATTCACTTATTTATTTAATCAAAAGAGATTGGCACCAGCATGTTCCAGTGGAAAAGGCTTAGCTCTGCAGTAGACAGACTTGAATTTTTATTCCATCTCTATATTTGTTGTGTAACCGTAACAGGGCATTTTTTCCCCCACTCTGAATCTCAGTTTTCTTTCTGTAAACTGGGTCACTGTACTCTGAGGTTGCATAGAGAAGAGTGTGAGATATCAGTGGTTCCCATAGGAGGCAATACAACCTCTTCAGGGAATTTTGGAAATTTTCAGAGCATTTAGAGAATGAGGACTGGGACTTTAGTCAGTCCACATCTAGAATTTTCCCAAATCTAGATATACCTTTCTGTGCCCTAGAAAACCGTACTGTGTTCCAGTTTACTTTGAATGTTTCAGTGAAAATGATAAAGTTGAAAAAATGATGGAACCCCATTTTACATGTAAGTATGATACTTTCATACAGTTGTGATATGCATTGAACTTGGCACAAATTGATCTACCATATAAATTAACTGAAAATTAATATTGCTTTATTTGGCACTTTGCAAAGAATTGTCCATTATTTTGGAAAAGCATGCTGTCATCAAGAATTCTATTCCTAGTATTTGACTTATTAATAAAGTACACTTTATCAATTTGCATTTGTAACTCTCCTGAGTATAGTGATTCGATCAATACATGAAAAAAATGCAAATTTAGGTCTTATTTAAAAGTTAAATGTAAGAATAAATCACCAGATAACATTGTTAGATTCTTAATAGTGATTTTGTCTCAAAATTTATTTTGACAAAACAAAGCCATAAATTAGGCAAACATTTTCCAAAAATACATCAATAAAGAGAGATGTCAGATATCTTTTGCGCTTACAAGATATGAAGACATAATTTTGTCAGAGGTGTTTGAACCAGAGAAACTGCATCTTGAATAGGGTCTGGGTAAAATAAGGCTGAGACCTACTGGGCTGCATTCCCAGACTATTAAGGCATTCTAAGTCACAGGATGAGATAGGAGCACAGTATGTATGTCATAAAGACCTTGCTGATGAAACAGGTTGCAGTAAAGAAGCCGGCTAACACCCACCAAAACCAAGATGGTGATGAAAGTGACCTCTGGTTGTCCTCACTGCTACATTCCCACCAGCAACATGACAGTTTACAAATGCCATGGCAGTGCCGAGAAGTTACCCTATATGGTCTAAAAAGGGGAGGCATGAATAATTCACCCACTGTTTAGCATATCATCAAGAAATAACCATAAAAATGGGCAGAGCAGCCCTCTGTCTATGGAATAACCATTCTCTCCTAATAAAATTGCTTTCACTTTACTATATATTTGCCCTGAATTCTTTCTTGTGTGAGATACAGAAACCCTCTCTTGGGATTTGGACCAGGACCCCTTTCCTGTAACAATTTGACAAAAGTAATAATATAACTAAAATACTGAAGGCATTTTTGGATCAGAAAGAAAATATTTCATTCCTTATTAGGTAAAACTAATGTAAAAAATTAATGTAAAATATTGCAAACTGTGCAATACTAGAGAACAATTATATTAACTATATGAGTGATTATTAATATTAAAATGGAAATAAATTCAAAGGTGATCATTGTTTTTCAAAAAGTAACTTTCATGCTTCAAAAAAATTTTGAGGTGGGCAAAGATTTAAATACAACTTTATAATGTACTGCAGTTTAGTAAATTTGCATTGTAAGTGAAGAAAAACATCTCAGGTGATAATGAAGGTTTACCACTTGCTTATGTTAAATTTGTAAGGGATGAAAAGCCACATAGGAAATAGTACTTTCAAAATTACTGACAATGAATATAAACACATTTCTATTACCTGAAACTCTTAAAATCTATTAAAACAGTGTATTTCTCAGAGTCATTGCCTCAGCTGCAGATGGAGCAGCAGCCATGGTGAATGAGGTGAGTGGATGACAGGAGGACTTTAAAAAACTGTCCCAGGTGTTCTAACAATTGCTTATCTTATGCTAATCAACACATAGGTGTCAGGAAACCTAGTGAAAGGTCACAGGAATCTCCAGTGTTGTTAGTGCTCCCAGTAGCATGAAAAATGGACCTCTGGATGATAGATTATTTTATGAACTTGCAGTGGCAATGAAGACATATTTGGATATCTTATTCTATACAGCAAAGTAAGTAGCTCTACTAAAGGGAATGTTTAAAAAACAGATCTTAGTCACTTTTTGTTGCTATTGAATAACCTTTAAATTTATGTTTTAAAAATTGTATGTTAAAGCTGAATTATTGAGAAAATATGGGACATATTTTTCAGACATATTTAAAATGTTAAATAGATCCTTCCTAAGTTCTAAGGAAATTAGATAATTCAAAGTGGACTATCAATGTGTGTATTGCACATAACCTTATTCACTGAGAATTGCATGAAGGTACACCTAACAGTTTTAATTTGTAAATATATTGCTTATAATGTTACTTAAATTGTATAAATAAATGATTTAAATATTTCTATTAGGTTTATATACTAGACCTGGTTATTAATCCATTTGAAATGACCAAAATACATGTTAATAATTTACAGGAAGTTAAATAAGTGACTTTGAGACCAAAATATCTTTCACCTAGTATAGTTAGAAAAGATTTTGCATTTAAGATCTTCACACCCCCTCATTTGGAAAGAAGCTAAATTACTTATTTAGCCCTATTTCCAACTCTGTATTTTGCTAAAGATGGTTTCAGTGCTGTAGGATGGTTACTAAAAAAAAGCAGTGGAACCAATTGCAAGAGCTGAGAGAAGATTTGAGACTTCTTTCAACAAATGGAGAGTAAAATGCTACCAAGCTACTGGAAACACATGAAACATAGGGATATCAAAGAATTTCATCAATGCAGCTTGCTTTAAAGGTTTTCACATTATTTCTGTCATGCATATGTAATACAGATACACATAGTTGTGTAGCTCAACAATAACAAACGTATGTTTTGAAAAGTGAGTATGGATTGTTAAAGGTTGTGCTACTTGTCAGTCCTTCTCTGACTTGGCCTCCAGGTCTTTCACACCATCTTTCCACATACTCTTGTTTAACTATTTCTTTTTCCGGTATTCCCTATTACTCATGGACAGATATGGGCCCCAAAATGTAAAATCCAAGCAGGATTAATAAAAACAACACATCTAGGCCGATCTTAGTCAAACTGCAGAAAACCAAAGACAAAGTCTGGAAGGAAAAATACATATTATATGTAGAGAAACAGGAATAAGAATTACAACAGAGTTCTCATCAAGGTCCATGGCAAGCAAGAATAGAATAGAATGAACTACACAAAGTTTTGAAATCATTTTTCAGTAGTCTAAAATTCTATATCCTAGAATTCTAGATTCTAGATTCTATATCCCCCAAATAATTTTTTTTTCAAAAGTGAAGGAGAGAATACGATCAGGAATATAGTGGAAGAAGAGGCCCCCAGCCCTAGTCACCTCACAGAAACACCAGCCTAGCGACTATCCACAGATGGGAATGCCTTTGTAAGAATCAAGGAGCCCGGTAAAGAGGCAGTAGCATGCCAGTGGAACAAAAATACTGCATCGAGTAGGGTAAGATAAGCAGATTTACTTTGTCTGTGTTGCCTCTCCCCCAAGATGACACAGCCACACACTGAGAAGGACTCCCTGGACCCTTGATTTATGAGGTGGGAGAAAGACAGACTAAGGCCTATGTTGAATTTTCCTAGCGTTTGGGGGTACTAACTAAGAGGCCCACCTCTGACTTGCCTTATGTGAAACACGAGGAGAACTGGCATGACTAGACCCTGGGGTTAGCTAGAAATGGGGAAAAGAGGCAAAGACTCATAGTGACCGTTGTGCAGATCTTAGCAGTCACCCTGCACCCCCATCAGCAGCCTTATCCATACAGGACCTTCTCTAAAGGCCTTGGTAGACTGAGGAGACAAACTAACCAACCCCAGCTGACCATGGAGTGTGGGAAGTGGGGAAAAGTAGCATTACAGTGGAGAAATCTGACAAGCACTATATTGGCCAGGTCAACATCAACAGTATAAGTCATGTTGATAGCATGGATTCTTGATATGATGTGCTGAGAATAGTAATTTACCTCCGTGGTTTTCCTTTAAAAAATGTATAACCGTTTTCTAATTATTTTAAAAATGAGATAAATTATAATTGAGAGGCATTTTACAAAATATCTGATCAGTATTCCTCAAAACTGTCAAGGTTATCAAAAACAAAAAAAGTCTAAGAAATTGTCATAGCCAGGCAGAGCCTGAGGAGACATGACAACTGAATGGAACACGGAATTTTTGAATGGCATTCTGGGACAGAAAAGGTGAATTAGATGAAAAAGTAAAGCTGAATATAGTAGAAACTTTAGTTAATAATAATGGATCAGCATTATTTCATTAGTTGTGAGAAACTGGCCTTTCTAATGGAAGATAAAACAACAGCAAAACCGGGCATAGGGTATTTACTATCAGTGATGGTTACTTTTGTTTGTCAAATTGGCCAGGCCAGATTATTCAGTTAAACCCTAACCTGGTTCTATGAAAGTTTTTTGTAAATGTGGTCAACATCTACAATCTGTTTACTTTAAGTAGAAAAGATTATTTCCTATTATGTGAGTAGGCCTTATTCCATCAATTAGAAGGCCTTAAAAGCAAAACTGATATTTTCCTGAAAATATTTGCCTTGAGGCTGTGGCATAAACTCCTGCCTGGGAGTATCCAGCCTGCTTATCTACAGTACAGATTTTGGACTTGCCAGTCCCTACAATCAGGTGAGCCAATGACTTCAAATAAATCTCTTTATAGACAGGCAGACAGGCAGGCAGACAGATGATGATAGCTGATAGATATAGGTAGATAGGTAGATAGATAAAGAATACTGATTTTGTTTTTCTGAAGAAACCTGACTGGTACACTATCTTCACAACTTTTCTGTAAATTCCAAACTATTATAAAACCAAAAGTATATTTTAAAAATTTATCATTAAAAATAATGTTTACAAAATCTTATTAATCCCCATTGGTTTAAGATACTTTTTCCTCTAAGCACTTAAAAATAATTAGAAAAATTAAACATTTATTTATTTTTCAGAGTAGTCAGCTGTTACATAACCAAAGGTTCTCTTTATCCAAAATTCAAAATAATAAATACAGAAGAAATAATGGAATTAGCCATACTTTGCAAAGACTGGTTGATGTAAAAATTTGTATTAAAAAGATCAGGCTGACACCACCTAAACATTCTATTTAATCTTAGCATCATTGGAAGCGATACAATATAAATTTAAAATTCTTGTACTGCAATAGGAAATCTATAACATCACCTCTGAAGTGTTGTTGAGAAATACTGACTTAAATGAACTTTCACTCTGAGTTTCACCACCAATTTATATGACACACATGAGAGAGAGGAACATGCAAAATAATGCCACAAAAAAAGCACTGAACCAAATGCGTACGTGAGGAATGCACAGCGTAAATGATCAGATTCTCCTCTGATCTCCCAAAAAAAGGTAGCAGAGAAAACTAAACAAATAGAATAAATACAATTTGTGGATATTGTCTGAATTCTAATTCAAACAATTTCACTGTGAAATACATTAATACAATAATCAAGAAAATCTGAATAAGAACTATGTTTTAGATTATATGAAGGAACATCTTTATTTTATTTTTATTTTTTTGAACTTTTGTTCCCCAGGCTGGAGTGCAATGGCGTGATCTTGGCTCACTAGAACCTCCGTCTCCCAGGTTGAAGTGATTCTTCTGCCTCAGCCTCCTGAGTAGCTGGGATTACAGGCACCTGCCACCACGCCCAGCTACATTTTATATTTTTAATAAAAACGCGGTTTCACCATGTTGACCAGGCTGGTCTTGATCTCCCAATGTCAGGTGAACTGCCCACCTTGGCCTCCCAAAGTGCTGGGATTATAGGCATGAGCCACTGTGCCTGGCTGGAATATTTTAATTTTGATATGATAATGGATGGCATGGTGAATATGTAAAAGAAGCATTTGTTGGCAGCTCATGAAGTATTTACAGTTGAAATGGCATGATGTCTAGGGTTTGCTCTGAAATATTTACAATGTTATCATATAGAATTGGGGAGATGAGGGAAACAAAACCATTGAGAGATGATAATTGTTGGAGATGATTAATGGATGCAAGGGGGTTACTATACCGTAATATTAGCTTTTGATATGTTTGGAATTTTCTCTAAATAAGACATGCAAAAATAGTTTCTAAAAATACGATGGAATACTGATGTTATGTTTTCTAGAAAAACAAAAACATAAAAATATCCTTAGTATGTATTAAATTAAATTAATATCATGACAGGCTACTTTTCTAAAATGGCAACTTTGTAACCAGGAGCAGTGGCTCATGCCTGTGATCCCAGTACTGTGGGAAGACCACTTGAGCCCAGGAGTTTGAGACCATCTTGGGCAACGAAGTGAGACCCTGTCTCTATTAATACTAATGATAATAATAATATAATAAAAAATAACAAAATCGCAACTTTTTTCTAAAAACATTGGCGTGATGGAAATAACATGAAATAGGCTTACACAGCTCTAAACTAAATAAAGTGAATAATATAAACAAAATAGAAAAACAAAGAATAAAAAGAACAAAAGAAAGAAGGCGGGAAACGAAAAGAGAAAGAAAATCATTGGTTGATACATTTTTATTTCTAAAAAAATATTTATTCCAGTACTGTTTAATGTCTATTTAAAATTTTTTAATAATCATTGTTTTTGCCTAGAAGCATCATAGTACAAGATTCTTACAAAGCTATGATTTAATTCATTATCTTGTTAAGCACTTATACTGTAGAACAGGCACATAGTTTGATGCTAAGAGGAACAATATTGTGTATCACACTATCATCATGGCTGCAGAAATATCTTCAAATCATCAAAAAAGTAGTTATCATAGCTTTAACCAAGATCTGAATGGAAAGATGGAAGCCGGAATTTAACAAAAGATGTGTAAGGACCAAGATTCTTCACTCTTTGGAGGAAAAGAAAGACAGCCCAGTCATTATGTAGAGGATCTACATTCATCTGGGCTCTGAGAGTCGATGCATTAACAGGTGTTCTGTGTATATGGAGGTCCTCTGAAAATTAAAATGACAAACAGAGGGGAAAATTAAGATTTCAACAGGGCAGAAAGGTCCTTGTTAATTTGTTACCAATATAAATTAATTAAATATTAATACATTACATTTTCAAATGCAATTTTTTATTTTTATTTTTGCCCCGAATTTTGGTATTGGTGTTTAACTTTATTTCATTATAAAATATTATCCTTCATTTTTGTGCTTTATTGACTTTGTTACAATTCTCTTCGTTGCCTTTTTTCTTCAACATAGCTTTAAACACTATACTTTACCCACTTCTTTGTGATGTATTAACTTGCTACTTGACAGGGACTCTCTGCTTGATCAAATTTCAGTTTGGCTCCTCTGAGTCCTCTTTTCAACCAGGCCTCATCCTTGGCCCTTTCCATGGCCTGCTCAGTCTAGTTTTAGCAAAGAATCCTCCTAAGCCAGTTTATCCAAAAGCACCATCCCACCCTTGAGGTCCAATCAAGCTCCTCTACTTCTATCATCTTTGATACTCAATTGCATTCCTCCTAGTAATTTTCCATCCTCTCCCTTTGCCTACCGCCTACTGTCTATGGAGCCCCACTTGCCCTCATTGTATTTGGAGTTGAGCATCATCTCTCTCTTATTGCAACTCTCTCCCACCCTACTGTAATAGTTTTGAATAAAACATTCTTACCATTTTGTAAAGTGTCTGAATGATTTGTCTTTAACATACTGTGAATAATAATTGACTCTGCTACAAATTACATAAAAATTAGCAATCTATTCTCACACAGAAATCCTTTGTTGAATCTTTCCAATTTGGCTACCTGTATTTTTAATTGCATTAGTCAATGTTCTCCAAATAAAAAGAATCAATTACATATATATATAAAATGTGTGTGTGTGTGCGTGTGTGTGTGCCTTACTCCATTCTGCTATAATAGAATGCCACAGAGTGAGTAATATACAAAGAACAGCAATTTATCCTCTTAAAATTCTGAAGGCTTGAAAGTCCAAAATCAAGGCAGGTTAGGTCTAGTCTGTTTGCTTCCATGATGGTGCCTTGAATGCTATGTCCTTTGGAGGGGACCAAAAATCTGTCCTCACATGGCAGAAGAGCAAAGGAGAAAGCACTAATTCCCATGAGCGCTTTTTATAGCAGCATTAATCCATTTGTGAGAGTGGAGCCCCCATGGCCTAATCAACTCCCATTAGGATGTGCCTCCCAACACTGTCACATTGGGGATTGAGTTTCCAACACATGACTTTGGAAAGGAACAAAAGTGTTCAATCATTCACAGCAGCAATATATGTATGTGTATATTGCTTTGTGTGAATGAGAGGGATTTATTATGAGGAGTTGCTTGACATAAGTAGGAGGCTGAAAAGTCCCTTAAGCTCCTGTCTGCAAGCTGGACAATGAAGAAAGTCAATGGTGTAACTCAGTCTGAGCTTGAAGGCCTGAGAACCAGAGAAACTGACGATGTACATCCCAGTCTGAGAATAGAAATGAGATGAGATGCATCATCTCAAGTATAGTCACATAGGAAAAAAAGAGCAAATTTCTCCTTTCTTCACCTATCTTAGTCTCTGTTGCTATCAGGGAATACCTGAGGCTGGGTACTTTCTAAAGAAAAGCATTTTATTTGGCTCATAGTTCTGCAGTCTGTATGAGAAGCAAGGTGCAGGCATTGCATCTACTTCTGGTGAGGACCTCAAGTTGCCTCCACTCCTGGCAGAAAGGGATGGGGGGCCTTTATGTGCAGAGATCACATGGCGAAAGAGGAAGCATGAGAGTGCAGGGAGGTGTCAGGCTCTTTTTATCAACCAGCTCTTGTGGGAGCTAACAGAGCCAGAACTCACTCACCTGCAAGGAAGGGCATTCATCTATTCATGAGGGATCCACCCCTGACAATTCCCACCAGGTCCAGCCTCCATTATTGGGGATTAAATTTTAACATGAGGTTTGGAGGGTAAAATATCCAAACTAGAGTATCACCTTTTATTTTTTTTAGGCCCTCAATGAATTGGATGATGTGCAACCACTTTGTGGAGGGCATGCTACATTACTCAGTCCACTGGTTCAAATGCTAATTGGAAACACCCTCACAAATGCCCCAGAAACATGTTTAATCTGGGAACCCCATGGCCCACTCAAGTTGACATATAAAATTAACCGTCAAATTAATCTCAGTTTTCTTTCTGGAGACTCTTGCAGTGCCTTTATGAATAAATGTAAATATATTTTCTTTGATTTATATACCTGTGAAGTTATCCAGCATCTGTAAGTTAAAGTAAGAAAAATAACACATGTATAATTTCTTCCATTTTATTGTGTTTTTGATTCATATATTATAACTTTTACATTTGTCAGTAAAAGCTATGAAAGACCAAAACGGACCAAAAAAAAAAAGCTTAGTCGATTTCCTATCTATCTCATCCATCTGGGTTATCACTGCCTTTCATGGTCTTTGAGCTATTTTGCAACTTGGTAAGCAGTAGAAAACTGATGATAATGCAAACATCTTATCCACAGAAATGCAAATTAATTCGAGGTTGCAGTTGAGTATTGCCCTGTGGATAGAGCTGCTTTACTATCCACAGAATTTGTAAATTGATTTCAGAATTTCTTATTTCCTATATGTTGTTAGTTTTATTTGTCTTTGTTTTTCATTTTATTTATTTATTTATTTTTTGAGACAAATTCTCGCCCTGTCACTCAGGCTAGAGTGCCGCAGGGCGATCATAGCTTACTGCAGACTTGAACTCCTGGGCTCAAGCAATCCTCCTGCCTTGGCTTCACATGCAGCTGGGACTACAGGCATGAGCCATCCCCCGAGATTTCTTCTTCTTCTTCTTTTTTGGTAGAGACAGGGTCTCACTATCTTGCCCAGGCTGATCTTGAACTCCCGGGCTCAAGCGATCCTTACACGTTGGCCTCCCAAAGTCTAAGACTACAAGAGCCAAAGTGTGTGGCTAATCGGTAGTTTTTTTAATTCTCTTTTGAACTGGCTGTAACATTTTGTAAGTTATCTCATTAATTTTTTAAGTTAAATAAAATATTTGACAAGTTCATTTTTTATTTGTATCATAGTCATTTGTGTCCTTTTCCAAAAAAAAAATCCTTTAACGCAATGTTGAGATTTTGAACATTTACCTTTTGAATCATGTTTCCCACAGTTTAGTCATCCTTCTACACGTGAAAGTGTTTAACACCTTACACCAGAACATTTTTCCAGGCTTCCAAGTTGAATTGTTGCTTGGCTAAATTCTGTCACCCGGCGCTTTTTCTGGAAGTGTTCTTGGGTGTCATGCTTGCTGACGTTCTTCGTTATTTGTGGTCTGTCTGCTCTCTATCCCCTTGAAGGATGATGTGAGGATGTATGTTTTGCGCTCCACTTTCCCTCAGGACTGTCTTTTCCTGGCATCAGATGCTGCTCTGGAGAAATCTGAGGCCAATTTATTTTTCCTCATTTAAGCAACTTGCTTTGTCTGCTGGTCTGAAGAATTATCTTTTTCATTAAAATTCACTAACAAATAGAATATGTTTTAATGTTGAGCATTTTGTATCAATTTTTTTCTGGAACTAAGTATGCTTTTGTGACCCACGCAAGCAGTTCTTTCTTTCTTTCTGCAAAATTCCATTTCATTAAAACTTTGAATAGAAGTTTTGCTTTCCTTTTAAGAATTATTTATTACAAAGGCATGTATTATCTTAATGTTAGATTACCTGTTTGTTCTCTATAATGTATTATCTTTCCTTTAATTGTTTTAAAAAAGTTGTTTTTTTACTCAGGTGCTTATTTAAAACCATTTTTCTTATCTGTAATTTAATTTTAAGCTGTTCTGCCTTTTTCCTTTGCTGTTTCTATTTCTTCTTTCTTCAGTAGTATATAAATTTTATTTGGAATTTTCTAATCACCACAATTTCTGTCTTTAGCTACATTTAATACCCTATCTTTGAGCTCATTTAAACGTGAAACCATTATTTATATATTCTTTTGCATAGAGTAAAATATTAGTGGCTTTTTATTTTTCTCCCATCTTTTTTTTTTTTTTCTGAGACAGAGTCTCATTCTGTTGTCCAGACTGCAGTGCAGTGGTGCAGTCTTGACTCACTGCAGCCTCTATTTCCTGGGTTCAAGCAATTCTCCCACCTCAGCCTCCTGAGTAGGTGGGATTAGAGGCACACACCACCATCCCTGGCTAACTTTTGTATTTTTAGTAGAGACAGGGTCTCACCATATTGGCCAAGCTGGTCTCAAACTCCTGACCTCTTGGGCCTCTCGAAGTGCTGGGATTATGGCATGAGCCACCATGTCTGGCCTCCTTCATCTTTTGCTTGCTGATTCCCTTCTTGTCTTTCCTCTTTTTGCTCTTACATTCTCCAGTCTCTCTCTTTCTCCTCTTCTTCAGGTGTTGATTGTTGCATAAATACCATGATTTGAAAGTGGATGACTCTGTCCAGAACTCCCATTTTATTTACTTATTTTGTATTTTTATGTTTTTACAAAAAAAATTTTTTTGAGACAGGGTCTCACCCCATCTGTCACCCAGGCTGAGTGCCGCAGCACGATCATGACTCACTGCAGCCTCCACCTCCCAGGCTCAAGTTACCCTCCTACCTCATGTGGCACCACATTTGGCTAATATTTTAATGCTTTGTAGAGATGAGGTTTCACTTTGTTGCTCAGGCTGGTCTACAGCTCTTGGGCTCAAATAATCCTCCTGTTTCAGCCTCCCAAAGTGCTGAGATTACAGGTGTGAGCCATTGCACCACCCAGCCTAAGAAAAATGTAACATAACTGACTCCATTTTGCCTCTAACATCATGGGCAATTTTTTTTTTTAGTTTTCTTATTCTAGCCCAGAGGCCAAGATAGCCATGAGAGAAATTTAGTTTATAGTTCAACGTAGAGGCAAGGGAAACTGACTCCCATCCTTGTTAGAAGATTGAAACTACATTCCTAAGGGGAGGTTAGAATTACAGTAGGGACTGACCTTTGCTAAAGAATAGGCAGAATTAAACAATGACCTGCGATTGTGGAGCATGTTTTTCTGTAAGATGCTGACTGCCCCAGAATCACGTAACTGGGGGTTGCAAGATTTTTACCTTCCTCCACCACTCCTAGAGATAACGTAACTATCAAGAAACCCAAAGAACTGGCCTTTGAGATGTTTTTCACATTTGGCATTCAGACAGACTGAGAGATGCCACCTGGTCCTAAGACCCTCTCCCAGGACTGACTCAGCTGCAAGAAGAACGTTTTAGACAATCCTATGACTTCATCAGTGTTCCAGTTCCCCCAGTTCCCTGCCCACCAAAGTACCCTCTAAAAACCCTAGACTCCGAATTCCTGGGGAGATGGGTTGGAGAAGTTTCTTTCTGCTCTCCTTGGTTGGCTGGCCCTGTGATGATTAAACTCGTTCTTTGCTGCAATATTGGTTCTCATCAGTTCTTTTGGGGCAATGGGCAAGAAGAACCCAACTGGCTGTAGCAGCTTCCTTCTCATGCTAGACAGTCCTGCTCCACGTCCCCTGTACAGTGATGTGGTCATTGTGTGCTCAGGTCTGATGTTCCAGGTGGAGAGGTAGAGGCTCAGAGAGGACAATGAGCAGTCCCAGACTCTGCCCTGTCCTCTGCATTTCTCTTGAATATCTTTAAGTCAAGGGAGCATATCCTGTTACAAGGCGTTCTGGAATTCAGCAGTCCACATTAATCTGGTTTGACATTTTACCTTCTCTAGGTTATGTCCTCCTTCCTGGGTAGGAACCTGTACCTACAGCCTCCCTCTGGCTGAATGGACTGATCTCTGTCCTCACCTGACTGTTTCACCCCACACCTATTGCCCCTCCTGGAAGCAGAAATGGCCTTGATGGAAGGTGATTGGGCCCCTGTGAGATGACTCCACAAGGCCTTTCTGAGAAATTCTGTGTATGTGTATTTCTTACCTACAATCTATTTCCCTAATTTTTAATTTATTGCTTGAAATAAGTAGGCTTTTTTATTCCGTTTTTTCTCTGTTTTCTCCCTTGAGGAAGTCACCAGTATGAACTCCCTGAGGGCTGTGTTTTGGTTTTGTGGTTGTCATTCCTGCAGAATGAGGAGTGTGGAAAATGTCACGCGCAATCCTCTCCTGTTACTTCTCCTAGTCTGGGGATCACCGTGAACTGGTCAGGACCCATCTCAGCTCTTTCCAAGCACTGCCAGGACCACAAAGAGAAAAGCCATGTGGAGCCGCACCATGCTGTGTTTCTAATATTTTTAGATAATTCATTGTCTGCTTAATGGTGAGCCACCTAGTCATCAAACAATTCATTTTAAATGTGTGCTGGTGTCCTTTTTCCTGCCTTCTGTTGCTGCCTCTTCTTCCCTCTCATTTCCATTATAACTCATTCTCTGTTCACATTGTGAGGTTCTAGGATAGGAAAGCTTTCATGTGCAACCTCACTTTACCAATTTAAGTGTGAAATCACACAATGCTTTCTGGAATTCCTCAGGCTGCAAGGCCGGATGGCAATTTAAATACAGCTACCAAAGTTAAAATGCACACAACAGTTCTCCTCCATGTGGCCCAAAGATACTTTCAAAAAGTCGACAGCATGTTTATTTCCAGCCATCCCTAGAGAAGCAGCAATAGCTTTGAAGTGTCACTTTTAGATTTTTAGAATGTACTTTTTACAAAAGCAAATGTTTTTGCTTCCTTTCAGCATCACCTGAATGCGGAAAAGTTGAGTTTGAGCAAAACTGGCATGGCCACACTGGATGGACCTCAGCATGACCAGGGCACATTTCAGCACAAATCTGCTGTACCAAGAACACATTCTGTCAAGGACTACCACATCTTCCCTCAACTGGGAATGGATTTATGTCATCACAGGAGGTGCAAAAATGTGTGGTAAGTTAAGTGAATTGGGATGTCCTTGGCTGCCCAAGCAAGAGGGCAGCTTTCCTGCCTTTAAAAGAACAGAGAAAACACAGCAGGATAATTAAGATCATGAGACTTTGGTTCGAACAGACAGTAGCTTCCCCTTCCCTAAATTGCCCTTATTTTGTAGTAAATTATAACATTTTTATATTCTATCACCTCATTACTTTATTCTGTGAACCAAAAATAAAATCCTAAAGCCAACCCTCTGAATGGACCTCTCCTTTCAGCCAGAATATTCCAAAGTTAACCTGAAAAACTGGCTCAGGCCTTAACGGGAAGCAGGGTCAGACATGCTTCATTATACTCTCCTCCCTTTTGGAATACATGAAAAGCTAACCACCATTCAACACAGACCTTAAGTCTGACAAGAAGCATTTATAATCTAATATCTCTGAAGCCTGTTACTTGGAGACTTCATCTGCATTATAAAACTCTGGTCTCCACAACCCTTTATTGTAATTTAGACATTTATTCATTTCTATTGATAATAACTCTTTCAACCAATTGCCAATCAGAAAATTTTTAAAGATACCTATGACCTAGAAGCACCCCCCAGACAACACTTCAAGTTGTCCTGCCTTTCCAGATCAAGCCAATGTATATCTTACCTGTATTTGATTGATATTTCATGTCTCTCTAAAATGTATAAAACTAGGCCATGCCCCAAACACCTTGGGCACATGCTCTCAGGATCTCCTGAGGGCTGTGTCACAGCCATTGGTCACTCATATTTGGCTCAGAATAAATCTCTTCAAATATTTGACAGAGATTGACTCTTTGTTGACAGTTATATACATGACACTACTGTGTATCATATACTGCTTGTGTGCCAGGCACTATATTAGATGTCTTATCAGCACAATTTCATGTCATTCTCACAACAGCCCTACAAATAACTACCATGTATTTGGTTGTGAGATGCTGAGACACTGAGGCACTGAGTGATTCAGTCACTTGTCCAGGTTCACAAAGCTAGAGTAGGGGCCTGGATCCAAGCACAGGCGGGCTGGCTTCAGAGACAACCCCACTCTGGGCTACATTCTTAGAAAAGTCATAGCTCTTAGCACATGGAACACACTGGAATCTGAAAGACTCAGCATGGCAAGCCTTCAGCATCACAGGAATGAACCCATCACAGTTTCTCTGAGACTACAAAATGGCATAATGCTATCCACTTTGCAGGGTTGAGCTGTGAATTCCAGAGAATCTCTGTGGGGTAGCTGTGCCCAGCACCTCTTAAATAGTTGCTTCTTAATGGACTCTGTGTAGGATATACATCATCTACATTTTTATAAAATACATGAATTCCTGAAGAAAGAATTCTCACTCATATTTTCCAGATGCTATACAACTGAAGAATGATTGTAATAAATACAGTCAACAGAAAATATTTTAATATATATTTCAGAATAATGCTGGAAGATAAATGGTATTCAGAATGTGAAGGATACATTAACATTTTCAAATGGTGTGATCTGAACTTAAATTATCCATCCACAGCCCTGGTAATCATTTTAGCAAATTGGAGCCCCTTCCTCTGGCCAAATTTCTAGCTAGGGAGAGCAGGAGGCTTGGTGCCTGAGTAGATGAGTCACTTATAGGGATGGGTGAAGGTGAACTTCAGCTGTTTCTGCCTCTGTGCAGATGAGAGAAGGTGGCACTTGGGCATCAGTCCTGTGGACCTCACCTACAGGTATTGATTGACTTACGACACATGCAACTTACGACCATTTGACTTTACGACCACAATCGCTAGCCACGACTGCTCCGCGTCTGGCAGCGCAAACGTTGCCCAGCTGGGCATAAGACAGTGTGGACCAGCTTCCGGCAGCACTGCCATCTCTGCGTGCACCATTTCAACTGTTATCCCAGACTCAGTACAGCAATTTGTGTTCTGTGTCTTGGATATTTTTCATCAAACCCCTCCCAATAAACTTCTTATACATTTCGAAGCAATGGACCCAAACATCGAACGATTTGCAAGGATTGAACGGATGGCGCACGATGTGTTTCGTCCATATCGTGAAATTTATGAAGAAAAAAAGAAACATACAATTCAGACAAAGCTCACCATGTTTATGAAAAACCCAACTCCGGTAACCCCAACTGCTGCCTCAGATGACAACATCAACGATCCACAGCCAAGCACCAGTGGCCAATAAAATGTTTCGTACATGTTTATATATTTTGATATGTTTTGCAATTGGGAAAATGTTTCCTATAGTATTTTTTACACCTGTATTTTGTATTTTGTATGCACCTGTATTTTGTAATTTTGTATGTTTTTCAAATATTAAACCAGTTGTACTGGTAATGCAGTGTTTTACTTAAACCTGACGAATGTAAAAATAAGAAACAAAATGGTGTAGAGATGATACAAATGGCATAAAATGAACAAAGAAAATTATGATATATAATAATGAAAGACAATTATGATATATAATAATGAAAGACAATTATGATAAAATATGACTTAAAGATTTTTATAACATCATTTCACAGTACTGTACATATAGCCTACTCAACTTACGACCAAATTGTGTTACGACTGGTCTGTCCGAACCAATCGTGGTTGTAAGTCAAGCACTAGCTGTATTGACTTCGTCTTAGTCAACAAGAAAAGAAAATTCCGCTATCTTGACCACAAAGAACAAAAGTGGAGTGGTTAAAGTATGGGATGAATTTTGTCATCCCCAAAGAGTAAAGTTCTCACCTCCGGCACCTGTGAATGCGACCTTATTAAGAAACAGTCTTTTCAAATGATCAAATCAAGCTAAGGTCCTCCAGATGGGCCCTAATCCAGTATGATTAGTGTCCTTATGGAAAGGAAACTTGGACGCAGAGGTAGACATGCACACAGGAGATGTGCCGATGAAGACATAAGTTTGCAAGCCAAGGAACACCAAAAGTGGCCAGCAAACCACCAGAAGCTGGGAGAGAGGCCTGGAGCAGGTTCTCCCTCACAGCCTCGCACGGAACCAACACCTCGGACACCTTGCCTTCAGGTCTCTGCCTCCAAAAAATTGTAAGAGAATCAATTTTTGTTGTGGAAGTCAGCCAATTTGTGGTACTTTGTTACACGAGCTGCAGGAGGCTAATGTCCAGGCTTTGACAACAAGCTAAATTCTCCCTCTTGCACACAGGGGAGATCAATGCACTCATATGCTTGCAGTGCTGGGTCTTTCCGATTCCAGTGTGTTCCATGTGCACTAAAATGCTGTGCCCGATTCTGAACTTCAGAGGACTTAGTTTGGAAGAGTTTCAAATGGAAATAGGAAAACATAGCTAAAGGGCATAGACTAGAAGAGTTGGAGTGAGGACAGACCAAGGACAGCCGTATTACTGTATTCTTGAACAGTTGAGAAGCTAATGCTGGCTAGTTAGGGAGAGATTAGAACTAGAGAAGCCAAGGAAATGTCTCCAAGTCTCCATTTCCAGAGATTCCTCGTGGATTCAACTCAGCCAGACTTATTCATCATGTGAGAGATCATCAAAGGTTGACGGAGGCTGCACAATTAAAGCATGCATTTGAGAAAGACAAAGCAATGCATTAAGAAAACCGTGAAGAAAATTGTGGCAGAGGGGCAGAAAGTTGACCTTTTCTGATAATGTTGAATTATTCATAGGTTTTGGCACCTGTTCTCCCTGAAAATTCAACGTAACTTTAAAAACAATCAGCAGAAATTATTCTCTACATTGATCCGAAAACTTGTTACAAGGAAAATAAGAGAGTGGGTATGAACCTAAAAGAGATATCTTGCAAGTGAAAGGACTTGTAGAGAAAAATTTGAATGATACTGACAAATCAAAGGACATTGATAAATGACAAAAACCAATTCCTGCAAGGAAAGAAAAAAGAAAACTAGACTTATTAACATTAACCAGGCCCATATATAGGGTGATTATTTAACTCTCAGGATAGAAAGGAATATATGAAAATAGCATAATAATATAATAGCAAGAAAGAGATGAGTTACCTTATTCTACTAATGAGAAACCTGATGCTCAGAGATCTTAAGTGATTTGCTTCAGGTCACAAAGCTAGTGTGATTCAGAATTCAAAAATAAACACCAGTAAGTCTAACTTTAAAAGCCAGGATTTTGGACTACGAGAAAATTATTGGAAAGAACATGATTTCCACTTTTGAATCAATAGTCCACTTGCATTAAAAGCTTTGTCATTTCTGTCTGGAATATCTTTGTATCTACACATTCTGAAACCCATTTTTTATAAGAAAGATGAACTGTGCAAAAATAATGTTTGAAAGAAATATTGACTCGGCTGGGCACGGTGGCTCATGCCTGTAATCCCAGCACTTTGGGAGGCCAAGGTAGGTGGATCACAAGGTCAGAAGATCGAGAGTAGCCTGGCCAACATGGTAAAACCCTGTCTCTACTAAAAATACAAAAATTAGCCAGGCTTGGTGGTGCACACTTGTAATCCCAGCTACTCGGGAGGCTGAGGCAGGAGGATTGCTTGAACCTGGAAGGCAGAGGTTGCAATGAACTGAGATCGTGCCATTGCACTCCAGCCTGGGTGACAGAGCAAGAAGACTCCATTTCAAAAAAAAAAAAAAAAAAAGCCTGACTCAACGTCATTGAATTCTAAGGTATTTTTTGAAAAAGTAAATTCACTCCCATCTGGGTCCTACACCATCTGCTTCTCTAGCTATGTCCAGGACATCAGATAACCAATGGTTTAAAGTTGTTGCCAAATCCAGTGAATTTTAAAGGACATTTTAATCAGAAATAGGCTTCCAAGCAGCTGTCATATATTGTCAATGTGATTAGAAGCTGGCAGGCAAGAGAGTGTCTTGAAAATTGACAGAAAAACAACCTCAAGTAGAATAACATGAATGCCACAAAATGGTTGTGACTTGGAGGCTGGCCAGGCACAAGTGTGTATGTTATGATAAAAACTCTAGAACTGATAGTCACCTCTTTTTTTTTAATTGCCAATACGTTTATAATAAAATACTGTTTTCAAGGGTGTTACAATATTTTAATGAATTGGCCAAAAGAACAAATTATTGAGGAAATAGAATAGTCTGATGGAGAATTTTGCTGAGTTTTATTCTTGTGTGCAATAATATTTTTTTTTCTTTTTTTCTACTTTTATTTTAGATTCAGGGGTACATGTGCAGGTCTTTTGTTTGTTTGTTTTATCAACTTTTACTTTAAGTTCTGGGGTACATGTGCAGGATGTAAAGGTTTGTTCATAGGTAATGTGTGCCCTGGTGGTTTGCTGCACAGACCAGCCTATCATTCATGTATGAGCCCAGCATGCATTAGCTGTTCTTCGTGATGCTCTCCTTGTCCCCACCCCCCGGACAGGCCCTACTGTGTGTTGTTCCCCTCCCTGTGTCTATGTATTTTCATCTTTTAGCTTTCACTTATAAGTGAAAACATGTGCTGTTTGGTTTTTTGTTCCTGCATTAGTTTGCTGAGGATAATGGCTTCCAGCACCACCCATGTCCCTGCAAAGGACATGATCTTGTTCCTTGTTATGGCTGCATAGCATTCCATGGTGTATATATTCCATTGGTCTATATGTATGTCTTTATGCCAGTGCTATGATGTTTTAATGACTGTAGCATTGTAATATATTCTGAAACCAGGAAGTGTGAGACCTCCAGCTTTGCTCTTCTTTCTCAAGGTTGGTTTGGCTATTCGGGGTCTTTTATGGTTCCATATGAATTTAAGGGGTGATAGGAAGCTAAGTCAGGACTGTTAATCAGAGAAGAATATATGATTCTGGCTGTTTTATGGAAATGGAATGTAAAGGTGCAAATTTAGAAGCAAAGATACCTGGTATAAATCTATTACGGAAAGCCACGTAAGGCAGAAGGGCTGCTCAGTATAGGCTGGTAGCAGTGGGAGGGGTGAGAAGGGGTTAGATTTGAGACACACTGGAAGTATCTTGTAGCAGCAAACATGATGAGTATCTTGTAGCAGCAGAGACTGATGACTTCCACACGCGTACACCACCCGTTCTGATCTCTCCCGTCAACTCACACTCCTCCTTGCTATTCACCGTCTCCACCAGTAAATTCAAAGGGTGCCTCAAACATAGAACTAAAAGCTGTTTTTCTGCACCACTCCTCCCACCCCCCTGCCGTCCATCACCTTCCTCCTCCACGGCCGCATCTCCTCATCTCACCGCCTGGCATCTGAACCTTGCAGCTGTCATTGACTCCTCTTTTCTCCTCCACTCTACTTCCAGTTCATTCACAAAACAGGCCAGCTAGATCTTCAAAATACACTCCCAAGCATACACAACAAAGGTCTGGGGTGCTTCTTGTGAACTGAGGGAATGACATTTAGAAATGTAAGCCTGGTTATGCCCCTCTTCAGCCCACTATGGAGGCTCTTCTTTTTTCTCAGAATGTCATTCAAACCTGACACAGGATCCATAAGGACCTCCCTGCTGACCTGGGCCGGGACTCCTCTCTGATGCCACCTTCCCCCTCCTTGCTTTATAGAAGAATTTATAGAAGGACCTTTGATATGGGAAAACCGTCTCCAGGGAACTAGACCTCAATACTCATCCGAAGAGGTGGAGTCAGCAATCTCCCAGGGACACAATCTTCTTCCTTCAGGATGGCTAGCAATTAAGGAGGGAAAAGTACTTCCACCTGCTGTCAGTCGGTGGAAGTACTTAAAACCGTACATCAAACCTTCCATACGGGTATATGGAATACATATCAAATGGCCAAATCTATATTTGATTTGAAAGGCCTCTTCAAGCCTGTCCAACAAATAGTCAAAGGATGTGAAATATGCCAGAAAAATAATCCTTTGGCACATGGCAAAGCTCCTCCTGGGGAACAGTGAGCCAGTCATTACACAGGTGAGGACTGGCAAATGGACTTTACCCATAGGCCTGAGTCTCAGGGACATCAATATCTGCTAGTATGTGCAGATACCTACACAAACTGGGTTGAGGCTTTCTCCTGTAAAAAAGAAAAATACCAAGAGGTAATAAAAGTCCTGATTAATGAAATAATCCCTAGATTCAGACTTCCTCTCGGTCTTCAAAGTGATAACGGCTCTGCCTTCAAAGCTGCAGTGACCTAAGGAATTTCCAAAGCGTTAGGAATACAGTATCATCTCCACTGTGCTTGGAGGCCTCAGTCCTCAGGGAAAGTGGAAAAGATGAATGAAATTCTTAAGAGACACCTAAAGAAACTGGCGCTGGAAACCCACCTCCCATGGCCTTCTCTATTACCAATAGCACTCTTTTTTTTTTTTTTTTTTTTTTTGAGACAGAGTTTCACTCTTGTTACCCAGGCTGGAGTGCAATGGCGCGATCTCGGCTCACCGCAACCTCCGCCTCCTAGGTTCAGGCAATTCTCCTGCCTCAGCCTCCTGAGTAGCTGGGATTACAGGCATGCGCCACCATGCCCAGCTAATTTTTTGTATTTTTAGTAGAGACGGGGTTTCACCATGTTGACCAGGATGGTCCCGATCTCTTGACCTCGTGATCCACCCGCCTCGGCCTCCCAAAGTGCTGGGATTACAGGCTTGAGCCACCGCGCCCGGCCACCAATAGCACTCTTAAGGGCTCGAAACTCTCCTCTGTAAACAGGACTCAGCCCCTATAAGATGCTTTATGGATGGCCCTTTGTTACTAATAATATCGTATTAGACAAGGAAACAGCAAATCTAATAAAAGATGTAACCTCCTTGGCTAAGTACCAACAGGCTCCTAAGACCGTACCTGAAGGACACCCTAGGGAAAAGAGGAAAGAGTTGTTCTGTCCTGGAGACATGGTGCTTGTTAAGTCTCTCCCCTCAGGCTCCCCCTCTCTAGGCCCATCTTGGGAAGGACCATTTTCAGTTATTCTGTCTACCCCAACGGCAGTTGAGGTGGTGGGAATTGACTCGTGGATTCATCACACTTGGCTGAAGCCTAGGACACCTTCTGAAGAAAATCGTGGCCCTCTACTGCACAGCCTGAAGTTCCAGGAGACGGCCCTTCGTACACCTGCGAACCATTAGAGGATATACGTTTGCTCTTCTGAAGAGATGCCCAGGAAAGTGACTACTCATGAGTCTAACTTACATCCTGGCATCTACAGGACTGTCACTCTCAACTTTACTATTTGTGACCGAACTTAATGCGGTCGCCCCTACAGATTGGCCTACATCTTATAAACTCTCCCTCAAATCATACGGGGCTTATAGGTCCCTTGGTCACCAACCTACAAATTCCATCTACCTCAAACTTCACTTGTGTGAACGCTACCAACAACTCCAATGCTTCCCCATGCCAAAACTGGGCTGCCTTATCCCCAGTCCTCAACTGCCTAGCACCAGGCTTATTCTTTGTGGCATCTCAACTTAGTGCTGCCTGAACAATACCCCTGGGGAAATATGCCTCCTCTCCTTCCTAGTGCCCCCCCAAGACGATTTACACTACCCTCATGTGCAGAGTCTTCTTTTGCTAAGGCCATGCCATACTCAAACCCCAATTATTCCTTTCACAGTGAGGCGGGGAGCGGAATAATAGGAGGACTCAGTACCAGCATTGGGGGAAGTACTACCTCTACTTGGTTTTACTATAAGCTATCTCAGGAGTTAAATAACGACAAGGAAATGGCTGCTAATTCTCTCTGCAGAAGCAGCTTAACTCTTTAGCTGCCATGGCTCTTCAAAATAGAAGGGCCCTGGATCTGCTAACAGCAGAGAAAGGAGGAACCTGTCTCTTTTTAGGAGAAGAATGCTGCTACATTGTAAACCAGTCAGGTACTGTCTTCAACAAAGTTAAAGAACTCAGGGACCAATCGAATGCACAGCTAGAAACCTTCAAGAAACAGGATCACAGAGCTTGTTTAACAGCTGGCCATCCTGGCTCCACTCTCTTCTAGGCCCATTTATAGCCATTCTATTATTGCTGGCCTTCAGGCCTCTCATCTTTAACCTTCTTGTCAAATTCGTTTCTTCTAGAATTAAGGCCATGAGGCTACAAATGGTCCTGCAAATGGGACCCCGAATGTCCTTGGCTCATGAGTTCTAACGTGGACCTCTGGATTGGCCTGCACCTCTGGAAGACTCCGCTCTGGAGGAAACCTCAAATGCAAGGCCCCTTCCATTCCCTGATTCATCAGGAAGTAGTTAAAGAGCAAACGATGCCCGCATCCCAAGAGCAGTTGGACTATTCTGTTCAGAGGGGGAACTGAGGGACTGTGTTATAGAAGCTTCTCTTCCTGGGTCCAGGAGGAACGTGGTTTCAAATGCAGGGATTTCCTAAGAGCACCTCCTCCATGCCTCCATCTGGGAAGCAGAGGGGTTTCAAATGTTAAAGTTCTTTGTCTGACTTTCACAGGCGTGAGGGCCAGGTAGGGAAAGCCAGGTAAGATTCCTTTGTCCCAGCATCCCATGTAAACTCCAGGAGGAGGGGGCTCTGTAACTCAAGAGTTGTGGACCAAGTAGCCAATCTGATGAGTCAAAGATCAATCACTCCAGGGGATGTTTGAAAGAACTCCTCTCATTGGAGGACATGAATGGGGGGGAATAACTCAAGGGTTGAAACTCCAGCTGCTTTTACCTGTACTGATTTCCCTCTCTGGGATCCCCCCCTACAACAGCATGGGAGCTGTCTCTCTCCTCTCTCTCTCTCTTTCTGTCCAATAAATCACTCTTCCACAAAACTCTTTGGGTCCACAATATTTATTCGAACGGTAAGCTCACCGTGCCTCTGGGGCCCCTTTCCCTGTTCTGCGGGGTTAGTGAGGCCAAGAACCTCTTCAGAACCAAGATCTGGATACGCTCCTCTGGTTACAATTTCATCTGCCCTCCCAGTTATCTTTCTTCAGAAAAGGGAATTTCAGACCCAGATTGGAAGGAACATGTCTCCACTGGGCATGTGTTCCTGGTGGGCCCCCAATCCATTCCGCTTGCCATTGGTGTGGTCCTGCCTATGGTTGTCTGATGGAGTCTTCTTCCACTGGCCTGCTGAGATGGCCTCTGCTATCCGTGGGGGTTGGGAAATGTCAGGCCCAGAGGACCCTCTTCTTTTAGAAGATGATTATGCTGTTGGGCCAGTCCTGGAGCCTCCAACCAGTCGTCTTTCCCCTTTTCGGAGTCCTCCTTTGCTTGTCTGGTGCCATTTCCAGGGTCTACAGTGTACATTGCAAGGAGCAGGGAGCGGGGGAAATCAGTCTATACCATCTTGTCTGGACCAGAAGTCTCTGATTTTTTAAAAAATATGTTGTCTGGATTACTAGTTGTTTTCAAAAAGTCAGAGAGAAATAAAACTAGAAAGTTAAACACAGAAGAAAAACTGGAAAATCCACAAGTATATAAAAATTAAAAAGCATGCTTTTGAACAAGTGAGTCAAAGGAGAAATCATAAGAGAAATTAGAAAATATCTTGAGACAAATAAAAATGAAAAGACAGCATAACAAAAGTCACGGAATGTGGTAAAAGCAGTACTAAGGGGTAATTTATAACCATAAATACTTACATTTTTAAAAAGGCGTAAAATCAACAACATTATAATGTAAGGAATTAGAACAAGAAGGACTAATTAGGGGCTGACCCTGGTGGCTCACACCTATAATACTACCATTTTGGGAGTCCGAGGTGGGAGGATCACTTGAGGTTAGGAATTTGAGACCAGCCCAGCCAGTATGGTGAAACACTGTCTCTACTAAAAATACAAAAAAAAAAATTTAGCCTGGCATGGTGGCGCTTTCCTATCATCCCTGCTACTCACGGGGCTGAGGCAGGAGACTCACTTGAACCGACAGGCAGAGGCTGCAGTGAGCTGATATTGCTGCTACTGCACTCTAGCCTGGGCGACAGCGAGACTC
>NW_016107368.1:6842100-6897037 GCF_001604975.1 Cebus imitator
AAAAAAAAAAAGATTATAGAGTGAAGACAAGCAAAACAGAGACGAGAAAAACAATCAAGAAAATAAATGAAACCAAGTTTGGCTCTTTGAAAAGATCAACAAAATTGACAAGTTTTTTAACTTAAAAGAAGAAAGAAGAGTAAATTATGAAAGGTAAGACTATTATGGCTTAAGATACTCCACAGAATCACCCTTGATCCATCCCATGTTAACCTTTCCTGTATTCTCTCTCTTCTCTGCAGTTCCTGTTTATGCCTGCTTTTCGGCAGAGCCTGGCATCAGCCTGTCCGGCAGCTTACCGGAAGGCTTTCTCAGCACAAGCACTCTCGGTGCCCATCTGCATCATTCAAACATGCTTCAGGGAAAAAAAATACAGTGTATCTAAAACCACAGTCTGAAGCTGTGAAGGCAAATGAAGCCATGGAGGATCTTTAAAAGGATCTGGAAGCAGGGGCCCACGCCACAGAGTGAGCCGTTTTGTTCGGAGCTGCCTGAAGCCCAGGCCTCTGCAGAAAGATGCCTCCAAGGTTCTGCTGCTCCTTGGTAAATTTCAGACAGCTGAGCATAAACAACCAGAGACGCCCCAGGCCACATTTTACCTTTGTATTTTTAGTTTTACTTAGGGGAAGGCTTGTTTTAAAAACACTGTTAAATTTCTTTAGTCCTTTCCCTGTAGTATTGAGCTATTATTAAAATATCCCCAAATCTTGATAAAATTTTTTAAATGTAAGATGAAGGGTTTTTTTTTTTTTGTACTTCACCATTAATGATTCTATAAAATTGAATTGCAATGCAAACTGATTTTGAACCTCCCACATTTGATGAACATGTTAATGTTTGGCTAACTCAGCATTTCCCGAGATCCCACCGGAACTGAGAAGCTGAAGCTGCTGCTGACCGACTTTGCTGCTGCTCACCACGTCCCTGTGCTCCATTAACAATGGCCTAGGGGACCCTGGGAGCTTCTGAAGCAAAGAGTTGCAACTGAGTCAGACCAGGGTCCTTCATTTCATGCAATTGCTTTACCCTTTGGTGGTTGATTTTTAATTTTATACAAATGGTGAATAGTAGCCCTGAATTCCCTCAAATGGCATTTTTTGAGTACTGTTCTAAGCACATCCCTTACGTGTAAATAATGCTAAAGGTCTCAGCCTTTGATTCCATTAATAAGGGATATACTTGTGGACAATAATGAATGTGCAGTTTCTGTTTCAAGAAGGTGGAGGCAGTGAGAGGGAGGGTTTGAGCAGTTAAAAATGGCAGGGAAGGCCAGATGTGGTGACTCACACCTGCAGTTATGGCACTTAGGGAAGCCAAGGTGAGTGGGTCATTTGAGGTCAGGAGTTCGAGACCAACCTGACCAACATGGTGAAACTCCATCTCTACTGAAAATACAAAAATTAGCCAGATGTGGTGGTGGGTGCCTATAATCCCAGCTACTCAGGAGGCTGAGGCAGGAGAATCAGTTGAACTAGGGAGACAGAGGTTGGAGTGAGCTGAGATGGTGCGATTGCACTCCAGCCTGGAAGACAAATGGAGAGACTGTCTAAAAAAAAAAAAAAAAAAAAAAAAAAAAAAAAAAAAAAAAAAAAAAAAAAAAAAAAAAAAAAAAAAAAAAAAAAAAAAAAAAAAAAAAAAAAAAAGCCAGGAAGGAAGTTTTTCAAAAAGTCCCTTACTTCCTTTCGAAACTTACTCTTGTAACTTTTGTAAAAAAAAGTCCCATCTCATATAAACTAGGTGTTTTTTGTCTTTAAACCTACCATTAGTCCTCTTAACTTTTAATATTACAGCAGCTGGCAGAGCTCTAATGTACTTTTCATTATTTAATGCAAATTTTTGCAAGGAACCCCGGGAGGCTCTCCATTTTAGTGGAACACAATTCTTTCAAATTATTGCTGAAGCTGCTCACATTTAAACTAAATGTGCATAAAATTTAAGCAAATGCCACATTAAAGAGTAACTGCACAATGTTGATCAGGGCAGGATAATCAGCACGCTGCTTGGGGAAGGGTGGTGGGGTGGGCCTTGGGGAGGGACTAGTCACAGGCCCTGAGATGATTAATTGCTGAACGCACTCAGCAGGTATGGGCTGGGAAGAAGTCCAGTTGTTGGAACTCAACATGAGCCCCAAACTGCATAGTAGGGGAGGAGTGTGTCCTCACTAGTCACAGGTCTCCTTTGGGGACCAAAACAGGCTGCATGTGCCCTACCCTTGTCCTCTGGGCATTCACTTCTCAGCACCTGGGGATCCTAGTGAAGCCTTTGTTCTGCTGACTGATCCCCCTCCAACCCATCCACAGCAAGCCACAAATGCCCCCAAACAGTGCAGGGCAGGAACCCAATCTTGCTTGCTCCTGGCTGGGATCAGTCTTACAGGAGCTCCACAGCCCCCAGAATCCTAAAATGTAACTTGCTCATTAACACACCCTGTCTGGGCTTCCTACACTGCCCACCTCTCAGGCCTTTCGGGGCTCATCTCTCAAATACGGTCATTAAAAATAATTATTCCCAATCCTTGGTAGAGATGGCAAGACAAGCTTGATATAAGTGGGCCTCGGCCATAGGGAACACTGCAACAGGGTCGTGAAGTAGGGGAGAGATTGGACTCAACTCCTGTTCCAACAAAGACAAGTGAGGGTTTTAGCCAAGCCACAGGGTAGGGTCAGGGGGTGGGAAGTGATGTAGAGAAAACACCAAGAGTAAGAAGTTTCTGGCTAAATTGACTCGATGTGATTCTTGCTGAAGGCAGGCTAGGGTGATCAGATACCAACAGCAGTGAGATACTAAGGGTGAGCTGTCTTCACTGAACTGACTTAGCAGGACTCTTGGTCAAACTGGATTCAACAAGACAGAGAGGGACGCCCAAGGTCCTCTTGAAAGAACTCGTGGTTGACTCAAGTTCTGGTCAAAGGAGAGAGTGTTTGCCAAGTCACCTGTGCTTGCCATGAAAGTGCAGATTTGTGCCAGCGAGATTGATGTACAGTCATGCATCACTTGACAACGCAGACACGATCTGAGACGTGTCGTTAGGTGATTTCATCATTATGCCACCATTGTAGAGTGCACTTACACAAACCTAGATGGTGTAGCCTCCTACACATGTAAGCTATGTGGTACAGCCTATTGCTTCTAGGTTACAAACCCTCACAGCGTGTTGCTGTACTAAATACTGTGGGCAACGGTAACTGTAGTACAATCTAGAAAGCTGTTGGGGAGAAATGAGCTAACCCTGGCTGGAAATAAGTATTTGTGTATCTTATATTTAGATATCTAAAGATAGAAAAGGTATAGTAAAAATACAGTATTATAATCTTATGGGACCACTGTCATATATATGGTCTGTCATTGACCAAAACACCACTACGAGGTACACAACAGTTAGGTATGTTATGTCAGGTCACAGGTAACTATGAGGTATACAACTGGGTAAAAGCGGGCTTTGCATTTGCTTATATTGTGATTTACAAGACAGATGCCAGAAACAGCCACCAGCTGACGGGCACTGAACAGGAATCCAAGGCTCGTGCCTGCATTTCCAACACACCTGGCTCCCCGTGCACTGTGCACCTCTGATTTTACAGCTCAGGGTCACCAGTAGCCCCCCATTACTGCGCAGCGGCTCCAGGCTGCAGTCCACACCCTCCCCCCTTTAATTTCCCCTCTTTCTTCCTGTCCTAGGTGCATCCATCCTCTGTTCTTTCTCACTCTCTCTTTTGTTTTCTTTCTCTGGCACATAGGGCGTAGGAGCAGCACTACCGCAAACAAGGCTTGGGTGTTTCTCAAGGTGAGGTGCCATAGGTACCATAGCATCTTTGTACATCATAACAGTATAGCATGCAAAAACTGGGCTACCATTGTTATTCGCTTCCTGTCTTTTTACGTGTCACTGGTAGTCCTGGAGTCCTGTGTCAATAACCCTGTTTCCCATCTTCACTTAGGCATGTGAGCATTATGGCAAAGTGGCTTTGGACTTGGCAATTGAATTTTTGGCTCAGCCTCTTCTCATCTAGGTCAGTATGCTCCATTGCAACAGAGGAGTTGACAGGCTACTTGGGCTAAATTATAAACATCTGCTAAAGATTTAATGTCTTCTGTCCTCTAAAGGGTGTTTAGAGACTCCCACAGAGAACTATGAAAAAGCATAAACAATACATTTCTGAGATTGGGAAGGATACTTGCAAATAATATATAGGAAGTGCTATGTTCTATAACCTCTGTGCCAGAAGGAAGGCCTTTCGGATCACTTACTGGGAAGTAGATCCATTCTCTTCAAGCTCCCTCTTTTTATATTTAGGAGTACGGGAAAGCAGAAGGATGGAAAGCCAGGAGAGATTCTCCAACCACAGAACGACTCCTTAAGCCACATAGAGCAAATATCTGATAGTGAATAGAGTCTAGAAAGCTGTTGGAAAGAAATAAACAGAACTGAGCTAACACTGGCTGGAAATAATCGTGAGCAGCGTGTTTCAGGGCTCTCTGGGGAGTCAGACTTCCTGTGGTCCTGATTGAATGGACTTGCGCAGTAGTAAACCAGGAACAATAAACTCTATGGAAAGAATAAGACTTTAAGAACTATTTTTACATACTTCGTGGAAAGAATAATACTTTGAGGACTATATTTAAATAAGTATGGATCTTTTTTTTTTTTTTTTGAGTTGGTGTTTTGCTTTTTCACCATTTTTTGTTGTAGTGGTGTGATCTCGGCTAACTGCAACCTCTGACTCCCTGGTTCAAGCGATTCTCCTGCCTCAGCCTCCCAAGTAGCTGTGATTTCGGGCATGTGCCACGACGTCCAGCTAATTTTTGTATTTTTAGTAGAGATGGGGTTTCATCATGTTGGCCAGGCTGGTCTCGATCTCCTGACCTTGTGATCTGCCTGCTTCAGCCTCCCAAAGGGCTGGCATTACAGGAGTGAGCCACTGTGCCAGGCCCAAGTGCTTCATATTTATGCTCAGTATTTAGGCGGACAATGTTAACCCCAGAAAAACAAAAGAGATTATATATGATTTGCTTTATACATGTTAATGCTTCTTTTATCATTTTAGTAAAGTGCATTTACAAGTTCTCATTTAAAAATATAAGTTCAGTTCAGTCATCCTCTTTCTTTTTGATGTTTTTACAAAACAGTACTTTAAAATGTTGTTAATGATTCCTGAGATACTGGTGTTCAAAATGAGCATAATTTATGATTCTGCCTTAACATATTTACTTTAAGGGGACATCTCCTTGATAGATACATGCATGTGTAAATTTGTATATATATGTGCATGTGTTTATTTGCTCATGTATCTACCCCCCACACACGCATATGTATTTGGTTTTTAGGCATAAATTGTTATACAAGAAGTGTTTCCTGTTTTGTTTGTTTTGTTATTCTTCTTTGGTTTTGTTTTTCTTAATGAGGGACTCTGAACACAGCATGGTACAACAGAATGCCTTAGGGAATTTGAGTTTCATCAGTGTCCATCAGACCTTGCCAGTCATTCCAAATAAATCATGAAGAGGAAACGGTGCAGCTGCTATGCAAATATGATGTCAAGAGAAGAAGTCTCCTCGTTTCCACACCTAATCTGCTACTGCCCCAAGCCTTTGTTAGACAGAAATCCCTGAGCCATTGATTGCATCTGCCAACTATGTAATAATATTATTTCCAAATAACATTTGAAGAGTAATTCATATTTTACAAAGTTGTATTCATGCATCACCTTTCTGAATTTTTACAACAGTCTTGTGAATTAGATTATATTAATGCCAATTTACAACAGACCCCATCAGTGTGTTTGTGCTTTGATGAAGACAACACGTTTGCAGGCAGACACTGAACTGGAATTGGATGTCGTTTTCGTCAGCAATCCCACTTATTTTAGGATGAATTTAGAATTCAAAGATTTGAATAATGCTTGTCCGAGAAAGAGATCTTTCTCAAGACCCTTTTGCTAAAGAGACATGAATGCTGGTGATTTTGAGGGTGGAAAACAGGGTTGAACTATTACTTGTTGTAAAGGCTTAGAAATTTTATGTTTATCAGAATCCTGTTAGCCTCTGATAATGGGATGCTATTCATATTTTCAATTTGCAAATGTATAGGAGTTTCCAGTCTATAAATGAAGTGACAGTGATTGTGCCGCTCATGGGCTCAGCTGTGTTGCTGTTGTCAGGTTGCAGCAGCTGACTAAAGCTAATGTTTAAATGTCTTCTCTCAAAACCATCAGCAGCGTGAAGTTGACCATAGTGGGAAAAATTACGTCATGAAAATTGGCAAGTTCTCCAAATCAGTGCTTTTTATTTTTATTTATTGCAGAGAGCTGGGTTACCTGAGCACCAATGGTCCTGGACACCTGAAACCAATTCTTGGGATCCCACCCTTTCAAGGTCTCTCCTCTGGCCTTCTGGTTCCGTGACTCCTCACAGTGCTGGGAGTTGGTGATGCCAACAAGACATACCCTCCCAGAGCCTACATCTCCCAGATCACCTTAAAAGGCACCCAGGATGCCAGAATTCTCATCCTTAAAGGCATGGAGCTAAGTTCTTGGCCCTCAACAAATCTCTTCCCCATAGGGATTTTTTTGAGAGCTTAGGATGCCCCCTGGATGGTTTTGGCTGCAGATTGTGGTGGTTGAGGGAACGGTAAAATTTAATCTATTACTATTAATTGGATGAACTATTGGCAGATTGGGGAGCGAAAATGCTGTGAGACGTGATGTGGGAGCGGTGTGCTGCATCTGCGCTAGCCCAGGCAAGTCAGCACACAGCGCCTGCAGCCTCCTCCCACCTCTTCCCTGAGCAGCATCTTTCCACCTGAACATGCCCATCCCCTCGTGCTTCATCTTGACAGTGACTTAGCATGCCCTGGGCAACTTCTTAAAATGAATGACTGTCATATTAACTATCAATCTAGATAAAGCCACTAGTTCTTTAGTCGTAATCCTTGTCTAACTGCAAAAGAAATTCACACTTTGGAAAACAAATAAAAATGTGAAAAGTGAAAATTGTTTGTAACCACAGTATTCTGAAATAGAACATTTTTGTTAGATCATTTTCAAGAGGATCCTCCATACTTCCCTACAAAAATATCAATGTATATGCACCTGTATAAATTCACGGCTAAAATATTTATAGGGGGTGCATGTGTAAATATAGAATCGTGTCCTATTGCACAGTTTAGTAAGTAGCTTTTTTCTCTTTTTTCTTTTAACTTAGAAAATATTTTTATACCAATACAAGTGCTTGACTTTAATGACAGCACAGCGTGCCATCATATGGCTGTGTAATAATCTTTAAAGCAATTATATGCCAGCTTCCTTGGAGTCTTACCAGCACTGGGTTTTATTGTCCTTTTAAGACCTTTTCCAAATGGAACACAGTGTATTATATTATTTTTATTTAGACGGATTTTTCTTACTATAACTAGAGCCTGCATTGCCCAAATCATTGGTGGGTGTGAGGTGGCTCCTCTGGAGGCAGGTGCCATGTGTCAGTGAGCAGCCTCTGCTTAGCAAGGGACAAAGACCCTAGGAGAGGACACCTCCCTGCTGCCTGGCTTCCAGCATGTTGCTGTTGCTATTCCCAGGATCTTGAGATTTCTGGATATTCCTACATTCCTATATCCACATCTTGTCAAATTTCAGTGACTTCTATTCTTAACAAAGAGGGAGGCTTGCCAGTAGTTGACTCTCTCTTGCTTTGCACACCTTTCAGGAAATGGACCAAAGTCTTGACACACCCACCCATAAAACTTGCCACTCACAGCTGATATTTCTCACTTGGGATTTTACTTTCAGAAAGTTCTGTATGCCATTAAAATGTGGAACTTGTGAGTATGCCCATACTGTTTCTCAAAATACACAGCTTAGAGATACCTCCTTACAAAAGGCTCCTGAGAACTCCACGTGCCCTCTGACTTATCCGTCACTTCATATTTTTCTTACATCGGGCAGCATTTGATTTTGGTTGGTGCTTTCGATAGACACCTACTCTCAAATCTTCTCTCCTTCCTCCTGCTTTTGAACACAGCAAACTTGTTACAGTTGTCTTTGTCATATGGACCTGTGTTCTTCAGTACTTAAGTTAAAGCATTATTTCCATACAGTTACTAGCTGCTCAAGTTTGTTGGCATTCATGCAAAATATTGTATATTCAAGTTCTTTATTTGCAAAGGACATATAAATTTTATTTCAAAAGCAATATAACAATGTATTCCATTTGACAAAAACAGGTAACTTTTCCAGGATAAATGATTCATGTTTTAATTTATGCATTATAACCTTTAACCACATGCTCCTTTGTAATATTTTTATGTGATTGACATGCACTTTTACTTGACTTATTTCCATTGCTTATCCAGTCAGATTGTAAGTGTCATGAGGTCAAGAAACTTGTATTATCTTATTCTATTATCTGTGAAGCTTAAAACTCTACTATGTGATAGTAGTTTTATTGGATAGGAAACACGTGAGGATAGGGAACAGAACAAGCACTCAAAATTTTCCAAATAAATACATGATGAGCACTCTGTAAATGAACACCAGATATGAGCTGCCATCACAGGCTGTCTCAAATCTGGAGGTTATTTCAAAGCACAAATAGACCCAGTGCCTTTAGAGATCTCAGTATGACCAAGCGTTGTAGGAAAAAGGAATCTCTGTTTGGAAAGTATTTCTGGATTGTTCTCATTTACCTGTTATTTTCTTTTATTATTTTTTTTTAAATTTTATTGAGATCAATGAGCTGAGATTATCATAGACAGTTAGACCTGAAAGGGACTTCAGGAATCCCTCAACATTTCCCAATTTGGTGAATAGTAAAAACGTCCACCTTGAATTCTTCATCCCTTCCCTGGAGAGTCTGACGTACTAAGTCCAGGGTGGGCCTGGGTCCATCTACTTAAATAAGGACTCTGAATGCTCTGTTTATGGGGCATTTGAGGCATGTGACGGACCATGTCCCAGGAGCACTGGTGGAGCAGGCAGAAGGCACGCAGGGCACCGCCCAGAGAGGCTGTGCGCCTCCAAGTGCTCCTGCACCTCAGGACTCTGGGATGACAAAGGTTGCTCGCTCTGGCGTTTGCCAAGGTTTGTTGTGTCACTGTAATTACAGGTTGAGCACAGCTACATTCCTCAGCACAATAAAGTTGTCAGAGCCCACTCCAAGGCAATTGTTTCCCATTAGGGAAATGTTGGGTTTCTTTTAATGATGAAAGACAGTAACACAACATGTAATTCCTGTAGCTGTGGTATAATGCGTCCAAAACCAAAACACAACCCTCCCAGGAGCCACATCTACAGAGTGCCCAGAAAGGTGAAGTGTTCTCTCGGATTGAGAGGTGACCCTCTTTATCTTTTGCTGATGTGAATTGACTTCTCTACTCCCCCAGAAAGCTGAAAGAGTCTTTGCACCTCACCTTCTTCCTAACAGTAATTAAAGCAACACGTACAGGCTGAGATTCACAAGCTTCAGGCTTAGTTATGCCAAAAGAAAAAGATGTTTTTTGTCTGAATTTTTTTTTTTTTTGCTGAAATCTAAGTATTATAGATAATTCTAGCCCTGGAGGTTTTGTAGAAGTGATGTGAAATTTCTCCTTCTGAAGCTTTCAGTATTATAGATAATTATAGCTCTACAGTGATGTGTAGAGCTGATTGCTGACACACGGCATTTTCCCTGCCTGTCTCTCCTCTTTCCTGCCTACTCTTTCTTTGGGAGTTTTAGCCTCATCCAAAAAGACACAGGCCTATTATCTTCTCATAGACTCTTACAAAAAAAATAATGAGTAGAGAGGTGAAACTTTTATGATAGGATGCTGGTATATCTTTGTTTTACGTTTGTGGGCAAACATGTTGTAATAAGAGGGTAATAGGGGAAATTGTTGAAGGGGGAAGGGAGAAGATAGTAGGTCTTCAAGCCTTTGTTAGTGCCGCTTCTAGACAGCTGCACACACTGAAGGTGTTTGCATGAACTTCTGATTTCTGATCCACATGTGCCTCACGGGTCAGTTTTAGAAACCTATCTCTAACTAAAACCAGTTTCACAATTTCATATTGTGTTCATAGACAAGAGACAAAATGGGGGTTGTTTGCCTCAGATTTATGGGGAAAATTGTTTTGGAAAGATCTTTGTTGACTATTTAAAAAATTGATTTCCAAGAAAATTATATTGTGATTTGACCTGGCAAGTGAGGGTCAGAAAGTGTCATTTGAAGAGTCTATAAAAAAATCTTCGGCTTAAATTGCTTCCAGTTCAATCAATCCAACCCAAATGTGATTGAAAACAATCTCTTTATGAAAACCTCCACAGACTATGGAGAGCAGAAGGCCACAGCAAGACTGGCGCCTGCAGCCTTGAAGAGTTGTACATAGCAGCGGGGAGAGGGAGGGGGGGACTGTGCTGCCGACTTCAGCAAGCCAGCCTGGCTGTGGGGCCTCTGTTAGTCACCAGCAGGCGGCCACAGGGACTCTGACAGTACTCAGGAAATGACCCTTGGATGTAGCTATCAATGGGCAATCATTGCTTCAGACAGGCTGAGGGCTGAGCCAGGGAAAACCTGTGGACATCCAGGTCTGTTCTGCACACCACATTGCTGTGTCATGCAAACTTAACATTTTGAGAAAATTAGATTTTCTATTTTGTGATAAATACCAAAAATAATTTCTACAGGAAATAAAAGTTTTTTTTCCAAAATATTTGCCAAGGGCTTTCTTATGTGTGTCTCATATGTTTTGAGCTTAAATAATAATAATAATAAAGACCCTCTTTGTTAGATACTACCTTACCTAATTTTTATTCACTTCTATTTCAGAGTTCTGAGATTATTTAATATGGCTTATCACTTTTGCAGAAATGTATACTCTCCTAGGACAATGTAATAACAGAACCTAAGAAATAGAAATCAAAAACAAAATAAAGGCCAGGAGCAGTGGCTCAAGCCTGTAATCCCAGTACTTTGGGAGGCTAAGGCAGGTGGATTGTGAGGTCAAGAGATCGAGACCATCCTGGCCAATATGATAAGACCCCGTGTCTACTAAAAATACAAAAATTAACTGGGTGATGTGGCATGCACCTGTAGTCCCAGCTATTCTGGAGGCTGAGGCAGGAGAATCACTTGAACCCACAAAGCGGAGGCTGCAGTGAGCCGAGATGGCGCTACTGCACTCCAGCCTGGCGACAGAGCGAGACTCCATTTCAAGAAAAAAAAGGAAAAACAACAACAACAATAACCCAATCCATCTTCTACTAGCAGCTGATAAAATATACATGGCAGAGATTGAGTATTATTTAGTAATGCTCATCACTTCTCTCTCCTAGATACAAACCACAGTGTGCACACACACACACACACACCATATCCCCCATACAGCACACACTCCCAAACACTGCATATGCACATCCCGCACACCACAGAATCTTACAGGCAGACATTAATCAATCCTAAATCGCATGGGAAATTTCCAGAGTGATCAGCGTTATACACATGCAGTTGGGTCATTTAATTCCGAAAAATGCCTGAGTACCATGCAGTTGGGTCATCTAATTCCAAAAAATGCCTCAGGGAAGATTTTCCTGAGGTAATAAGGAGTAATCTGGAAATTAAAGGAACAGCCTGGATTTACTAGGAAAACAGAGGCAAACATGGCCTCTGACCACAGGAAAAACAGCACCTGTGCAAGTACAATGGCTGTGAAGGCTGACCAGCCCACGGGGCTAGAAGGATGTGGACACCTGGCTGGGGGAGAAGGCAGGCGCTGGTGCTGCACCAGCGGGTCACGAGCTTCCAGGGTAAGAGCAGTAGCAGCCCAGAGCCATTGGGTGTTTTGATAGGCACGACAGGAAGACCTGGAAACTAATGGAATCAGGCTTGCATTTCAGAGCATCAATGCAAAGGACACAGTAGAGCCACTAATGGGGTTAGGGAAGGAATGATGGTAGGTAAAGGTGAGGTGTCAGTGCCTAGTCCCTCCACCCGAAATTCCCAAACAGATCATCACATGACTGTCTTTTTCCCATCATTCAATCTTAGTAATATATTCACCTTTGACCACTCTATATACTGTTGCTCCCTCTTCTTCTCATGGTGTTGCCAGACCTTTGGTCTTGAATTTCTTATTCATAGCACTTGACATGATCTGATTCAGCAGGTCCTCAAACAACACGGTTTCATTATAACGTTGATGAGAAAAACAAGAAATACAAGAGGCTCCTGATTTTCAAGAGCCACTTAATGTGTGGCATTTGCAAGTTCTCCCCACAGAGAAAGTGGCTTTTCTTGGAGCACTCAGGTTTCTCCCACATCCCAAAGGTACATCTGTTAGGTGGATTGGCGTGTCCACACATCCCAGTGTGAGTGAACAGGTGTGGGTGGGTGCGAGTGTACCCTATGATGAGATGGCATCCTTTCCAGGGTGGGCCCCGCCTTTCACCCCGCATTGCCGGGACAGGCAATGGCCACCCTCTACTATAAATTAAAGTAAGAGGGCTGGAGAAAAGGAATGAGTGGATGAATTCAAATGATTATAAAATAAAAATGTGCAAGATCTGTGATCATCACATAAGATATGCACCAAGGACCGAGACGGTACCATACCAAGACGCTCAGCGGACCTGCCAGACTGGTTCTTGCTTACTTTTGAACTGCGTGCAGGTAGGAGGTGCACCTGACAATTTTTGCTTTGCAAACGCTTGTTGCTTGATTTAACCGACCACCACGGCCGCTGTCATCCCTTGCTGATTCACCAAAAATGGAATAAAAAATTATCTTGTTTTTAATTCATGTTTCTTAAATGTATGTATAGCTCACACGTATTTAGGTGTTTAATATTACAAGTGTTTGGGTCTTTATTTAGAAGTGTGATGATGTTTTTGTGACTAGAAATGTGGCATGGGAATTTAACTCTTGTTTACATAAATTATCTTATGGCAAAATTGGTTTAGTTATATGTCATTTTGCTTAGAGTCACAGTTTTTAAGAACCGGCTGATGACATTAAGTGAGGTCTTATTGTACGCAAGTGTTTGTTCCTGTCAGTTCATGTTTTTCTTCTCCCTAGAATGTAATCTCCAGGGAGCATGAGCCTATTCTTCGTGTATACTGTGTACTCGCTGCCTAGTAAACCCCTGGGACATATACTCATTTACTTATATTTTATGAATAAACAGAGACAAGTAAGCATATTCTAGAGGTACTAGAGAGGCCATGCAGGCAGGTGTTAGCAGTAGATTGGCTGCAGTGAGGAAGGAAGGCATCAGGGGCTACTTTTAGGCTTGCATCATGGGTAGAAAGAAAATGTTAAGACTATTTTGGGAGCTCGGGGGACAATGAGTATAAGTAAATTAATAAATGAGTAAATAAGTCAATCAATATTTGTACCTTATGGCAGAGCAATGGCAGTCCTGCATTGATCAAACTAGGAGCTGTACTCTAGGCCAACAGTTTTGGGTTTTGGTAGACCTGACGTTCTGCTTCCAATCAACCTGCCGAGCAAAACAATCAGGAGGGAGAGGTGAGGGCACTCATATTTTCTGCTTACTTGCTGCGTTTCTAAGATAAGTCCTCTGAGATCTCCAGGAGGTGAGGCCTCAGAAGCCACTGGATCCTGGAACACCTCGCTCTTGCTGATTAAATTGTGCAGCCTGCAGAGAACCCTCTTGTCTCTGGCAAGCAACTTCTGAAAATAAAATAGAAAAGACCTCCAGCAGAGCAGTGGGGAGAAAAATGTTCTGCCTTCCAGTGATGTGAGAAAAGGAAACAGAATCAAGCCCAGGATAAATGAGAAGATGGAGTTGTTTTGATTTTCCTGTAGAAGATATTCACAAGATGAATTTGCCTATTTTCTCTCTCCTAAACAGTCAGGCTGCCTTGAGAGAAGCAAGAGATCTTCTCCCTTTTGCCAAAACCTGCCTCTCCAGGAGGCTCTGCTTTGCTCGAACACATCAAAGATTTGCTTTGGCATTTTTCTGGAGGTATTTTCTTGGTTGTCATTAGAAATTGTCCTTAAGTATTAAAAAATAAATGAACATTTAATAAAACACTAAAGTTTCACTAGTTTGAAAGCAAAGCTGGTAAATTCTGTGTATTCAGTTATAGAAGGAAGATGAAAATGACCTGATTCATGGGCAACAGTAATCAATAATGAAGGGGGCCCGAAAAGTGGCCCCATCAGTGGGGGTGGCTGGAAGTCATGGGGGAGGCCTAAGGGAACTTTCAGGAGTGACGGCAACATTCTATATCTTGATGGGACTCTGGTTATACAGGTGTATACCAAATTTTTCAAAACTCATTGATTGATCCCCTTGAGATTTGTGCATTTCCCTCTCTGTAACTTTAACTAGAAAAAAACACAGAATAGATACATGTTGAACTCAAGTCAATGATATGTACCCCAAAGTATTTAGGGTGAAGGGGACTGATGTCTGTAACTTACTTTAAAATGTATTAAAAAAATGAAGTGGCCTGGCGGGTGGCTGGAGGGAAGGAGGGATGAGTCGGTAAGTCAAGGCAAGGGTGGTAAAGTGAATGGTAGGTTCTGAGTACCAGTCATGTATGTGTTCACTCTGCCATAGCCATGGCTTTTCTGTGTCTGAACACATGCAAAATGAAATGATGGGAAAAAATGAACTAGTTAGCATTGTGTCCAAAGACCATTTCCTACTATCTGAACTCTCTCTTAGAAATGCTGGACTATAATCACAAGAGGTCTTTCTGCTTTAAAGTTCTGACTTAGATATTGAATTTGTATGTTACCCCAAATCTAATCAAATGCTAACAAAGGCAAGGTCCTTACTGCAGAGAGTCCAGATATTATTGTGAAGGAACATTGGCGTAAACTAGTCTATAGCAGCAGGTTCAAATGACAGTGCTTTGGTGTTTACGGTTTTGTTTTTTCCCTGACTTACATTTATCCTCACAGAAACAAGTTTTGCAGCATGAGTCTTCATGTTCAGATGCACTGTTTTGATTTAAGGAAGATATGTTCCAAAGAGTCATGCAAATATCTAAACATATATTTGAAGAAATGTTTATTTTTATTGTGTTCAATTTATAGATTTGTTTATATTGGTCAACAGTATCACATTTACTATTAAGTGGAATGAAATTTTTTAGCAGCAGAGCATATGTTAACAAAGATGCTTGCATAATTATCATGTAGACAGTAAAATGCACAAATATAATTCATCTTTATGATTTTATGTTTGTATCTCTGAGTTGCCTATAGTAGCCCTGAAGTGGACCTTTCTGCCCATCTGTATGACCACAGTGGCTATTTCTTGGCTGAAACTTATTGTTAAAAATCCAGGTTCCCATTATAGGTGGTTTCAGGCACAATGTGTGCAAAGTGGCTGCAAAGGAACAGCGTTAGACTGAGCACTGATGGTAAGCACGTCTTAGCCAATGTTTGAACCAAGGTGTCTGAAATGAGAAAACTAGTAATGATCCTACAAGTGTGAGAAAGCCTAGAATTCCATGAAGATAGTGTGGCAAAATTCAAAATAACCTTTATATAAGCCCTTTTTCATGCAAGGCCATAGCGGTTGAACAAACAATGAGCTGTGCAAGAATCCACACAGCATCTCAGATGAATGTCCAAATAGTCCAATGCACAGTGGCAACTCTAAAACTCTGTGCTCAGTGGTGGCAGAGATAGTCCCATAGGCTTACAAATTGTGCAAGCATCTAGGTTTGCATCAGGGTCCTGCTCTTGGGAGGGTCCCGCTCTTGGGAGGGTCCCCGTGTTGCCTTAATGGTTTGCTGGGATTCTTTGGAACTAACAACTAAAGCTTCTACCATTGAACTCGTGTTTTTTAAGTGAAGCATGGACATTAGAGAATACACGTGAGTGAAAAGCTCTGCTTGGGGACAACGCCTTCACACACAGGCTCAGACTTAGGAACACGGCGACAGCATGTGCACCAAGCAGCTGCCTGGGCACACCTGGGGCAGAGTCTGGGGAATGGTGGGGCCTCAAAGGCACAAGCCAGGTTGGGATCTGGGTCCACGCTGCTGGTGGGTACAGTGGCAGTAGGCAAAGGGAGAATTATTCATGGGCAGTATCAGAGTTAGAGCAGGAATCTTCAGGGTTCGCTCTGTCCATCTGGTCAGCATATTATTACCGAAAAGTGCATACAAGGGTATTGCAAGAATGCATGTCAGAGAGTTATGAGGTTCCTTGTAAGAATTGAGAACCCATAGTTTTAAAAATTGCTGCAACATTGCAAAGCAAATACTCATAGTATTAGAAGTAAAAATGACATTTAAAATTTGTCACATTGAACAGAAAAAGCCACATTTCCATAAGGGGCTTCCAATAAATCAATTGTGACGAAGAGGACAATGTTAGAATTAATTTTTCCCTGTAACTGAAGATGCAACTGTAAGTTGCAAAACTGGCCTTCAAGTTACACACAGACCACAGAGCCACTTAGGGCTTCTCGTATGCCCTACAGGAGCTACAGGGAATGCTGCCATTGCATTTACATTTGAAGTTAAATTCAGAATTGCATGAAACCTGTTTGTGTCAAGAGTTAAAACATTTTAGACAAGTTGTTCTGTAGGAATCATCAACCCTAGATGTCCTAAAATTTATATATTGCAATCACATCAGAAATTTATCCCAAAATAATTTATAGAAATTTCCACAGTTGCTATAAAACATACTTAACAGCCTCACTGACATTTTCATTAGCATAAAGGTCCTTCTCACTTTAAGCCATGATGACAAATTATTTGCATCCTTGTATTTGCCCACAGTGGTTGACATTGCTTTCAGTTATATCGATCATAAACAAGTTGCAAAAGTAAAAATTTGATGAGAAATAAATGAATTTCAGAATAACAAGCCAGGAAAATCTATGATCAATCACAATCTCACATTAATATTATTTATTATATTATATTGAATTATGACGCCATTATATATAATTGTTTTTTATTTGTATATACATGTATATACACACATGTATGTATGGATTTGCAAGTGCATTTTTTTGTTGCTCAGGTATAACCATTACCCCTTGAGAAGGTTAATTTTATGTGACAACCCAACTTTGCTGCAAGATGACAAGATATTTGGTTAAACATTATTTCTGGGTCTGTCTATGAGGGTTTCTGGATAAGATCAGCATTAGAATCAGCAGATGACCCTCCCAAGTGGGGGTGAGCATCATCCAACCTTTTGAAGGCCTGAATAGAACAAAAAGGTAGAGTGACAGAATTTGCTTTCTTTGCCTGTCTTTGGGCTGCGACATTGGTCTTCTTCTGTCCTCAGACTCAAATATGGACTGGAACTTACATCCTCAGCTCTCTGTACATCTTGCAACTTCCTAGCCTCCATAATTATGTGAACCAATTTCTTATTGTATATCTCTCCTCTCCCTCTTACTATTTATTCATATTACTTTGTTCTCACACTGCTGTAAAGAACTATCTGACACTGGGTAATTTATAAAGGAAAGAGGTTTAATTGACTCACAGGGATGGGGAGACCTCAGGAAACTTATAATCATGGCAGAAGGGAAAGCAAATACGTCTTTCTTCATGTGGTGGCAGGAAGGAGAAGTGTGAAGCAAAGGGGGAAAAGCCCCTTATAAAACCATCACATCTCCTCACTATCATGAGGACAGCATGGGGTTAACTGCTCCCATGATTCAATTACCTACCCCTGGTCCCTCTCATGACACATGGGGATTATGGGAACTGCAATTCAAGATGAGGTTTTGGTGGGGACACAGCCAAACCATATCACCATCTATCTTCTGTATCTGTCTACCTATTTATCATCTATAATCGACCTATTAACCTGTTGGTTCTACTTCTCTGTAGTACCTTGACTAATCACCCTTCAAGTTTTACAGGTAATAAAATAGTTTTAAAAGAAAATCCTTTACATTTTAATACGTTTAATTATACCTTTTTCTACTTTGTGAATGAGGAGCCCCACATGTTCTTGCATGGAGTCCCCAGTCATGTTTCAGGCCCGGGGTGGAGATTTGAGAATGGCTTCTCAACCCTAGCCCATATTCTGCTTGTTCAGTTGCCTGGCTGAGTGGGCTGGGATGGAAGTTCAGTTGCCTGGCTGAGTGGGCTGGGATGGAAGGCAGGGCACTTCATATTCTAAGGCTACGGGAATGAAGAAAGAGGTTCTTGGTTTTGTTTGGCATCAAAAGCAGGTTCTTGAAAAGATTTCACTGGACTAGGATTAAATTCAGTCATCCAGGCTGGAGTACAGTGGTGTAATCTCAGCTCACTGCAACCTCTGCCTCCCAGGTTCAAGCGATTCTCCTGCCTCAGCCTCCTGAGTAGCTGGGATTAAAAGTAGGCATCCCCAGGCCTGGCTAATTTTTGTATTTTTAGTAGAGATGGGGTTTCACCATGTTGGTCAGGCTGGTCTCGAACTTCTGACCTTGTGATCCACCCACCTCAGCCTCACAGGCGTGAGCCACTGTGCCCAGCCAGGTTAAATTTTTAAAGATTCTGTGTCTATTCTGATAAAAGTATCTGTCTCCTTCTCTGCCTTGAGTTGCATCATAGAAGGGCCCTCTCTCCCATCTTCTGTTTCCACCAGATATATCTCATTTCGTGCTGACTGTCTCCCTGGATCTTCCCCTGGGTCTGAATAGATCCAAGTGAGGCATACAAACCCCTAGAATGATTTTCCTACAATCTTTGTGCTAAACTGGAAGTCTTTTTTTCTGGACATGTACAGTAATCATTGCAGTAAATACATTGTGTTGCTTTCAAGTCAAGCTTTGCTGACGAATGACAATGAGGGTTATTGTTTTTGAATTTTCTGGTCTGAATCAACTTGGCATGGGTGGATTTGGTGAGAAACACTTTTCACCAAATACAGAAGGTTCAGGGGGTCAAGTTTGTTTTCTTTTCTATCTAGCTTCTATCTATCACTTTATGCCTGAACAACTACATCCCATTTATCTTTAAAATCAGTCCCTTCTGTTTTCTAAATTCATTAGCACTGTGGAGTGGTATTCCTCAGGCAGCATCCACTATTTACAGAGCTCTTTTGCAGGTGCTGCAGTAATCCCTGTAGCATTCCCTTATTATCAGTGTTTTCTGTGGGTAGAAGCTTAATGACTGGGGAGGTAGTTTGGCTCCACTCTCTTCAAGGGCTGTCTGCCCATCCCACATCCGGTCCACGGCAGCAGCAATGGGCTCAGTGTGATGGATCCAAAGCTAGCGTCTGAATAGCCCCTGGGGAGGGCACACACTCTGGAATTGCCCTGGGTCAAGGTGGCCCCTCTCATTGCTCAGCAATATCCATGTCGGCCTTCAGGGGGACGTGCATAGGCAGCTTGCCATCTTGCTTACTTTTCTCTTATCTGAGTGATTTTCAATTCTAATATATCTACTTTATGAGAGAGAAACATTGGTCCTCTCTGCGAGACAGGCCCCCAAGTGGCCATGGGATTTTGCTCTTATGCATTCTTATGGCACACATCAATAATTCTCCAATATGGTCCCTAGACCAGCGACATCCACATCACCTGGAGCTAGTTAGGAAAGCAATCCTGTGGGCCCTCCTCAGGCCTTCTGAGTCAGAAACTCTGCAGGTGAGCCTCAGCAAGTATGTTTTCACAAGGCTTCCAGATGGTTCTGTCACACAGTGAGGTATGAGAACCACTGAACCACTCCGTGCACGCACACCTTCCATCTATCACTTTGTACCTGAAGAACTAGAGTCACGTGTCAGCTCTGTAGCTGTCAAAACAATTTCCCATGATGCCAGCTCCCTGGCTTCCTCTGACTTTTCCCCAGATGAAGTCAGGGCTGGGGGGATCAGCTCCCCTCAAGAACCTAGTTCCTCTGAGGCCAAACCTCAGACCCCTGAAGGGTTGCTCTATCAACCAACAAGGTACCCTTCAAAATATCAGTAGCAGGTTTTCCTGTCTGCTATGTTTACTCTGCAAAATGATGGCGTGAGAGATTCCTATCCAAAAGTCTAGGATAGACTAAGGACCCAGGACATGGGTGTGCTATGTGCCGTTGGCTTACAGTCTGACATTCCACACTCATCACACTTACCAATGTTTTTTGCCACAGACCCCTCACTGAGATGTGGTTGGAGTTTTTTGATGTGATTGTTTGATATGTCTGTTTCAGGCAGCAGACTTCCTAGGAGGCTCCTTGAAGCACTGCTCATAAAGGAAGAGTCCTCGGGCCATTGTATGCAATTTCCTTTTCATCTCTCCTTTCATTTCTCAGACTTAGGGAGCGTAAAACTTCTGATGACTTCTCCTTCCAGCAACCCTCTGCTGAAGAGTCATGAATAGCCCACGTGGCGATCAGGCCTCCCTCTGAAGGGTGCACTCACATGGATGCCTGTGTCACTAGTAAAGAGCTCATGTTACCCCCAGAAACCCCAAGAGGGGGATCCCAAAAAAGTCTTTCCTCCAGTCAGGCAACAAGGTCCAGAAACACCACAGAGCCGAGGCTCTGGCTTCTTCAGATGTTACAGAGTTACCTCAAGGCACCCTGACATGATAATTCTGTACCAAAGCCACACTGAGACCCCTTGTGAGTTTGCAGAGGGCGCGGATCACAAGTTGACAACGGACTGACTGAAAATTGGCAGTGATATGAGGTTCCAATTTTTAGCATCCCGGTGGGAGGCTCCTCCTTAACCTTAGCTGGCGTGTGTCCCTGGGGCCTGACCAATCCCTGTGTTGAGAGAGCTGGGAGCTGCTCATGACCATTGGGGTTCAGCAGGCATCTGGACAGCGTTAAGCCCAGGTCAGTTGTGGGGTGGCGCGAGCTCTCTTGTTCGAAGCCCCAAACCCTTTCCCTGGTGGGTCCCAGCACATCTGAATTTTCATCCAGGAGGAATTATCCTGCTGAGGACAGAAGTGTGAGTCGCTAGAGAGAACCTAGCTCATCCCCTGGAGAGGGTGGGGACCTGTGGAACTTTAGTGTCCCTTGTCTGGGAGCGTGCTCCTGCTTCTCACCATGGCCCTCTGGTGACCCTGCACTGCCCACTACTGTGGCAGACGGCACCCCAGCTGCACAGGACATATGTACAATGTTAGCAACATTGGTTTTCTCCTCTTTGGCTCAGTTAGCCACAAAGGCCGGAAAAATTCCAGTGGTTCTAAAGGAAGTAGATGCAGGCTGATGCTGGCCAAAAAAGCTAGGTAGGAAATCCCCCCTGGGTAACATGAGCTGGGGACATAATCAGGGATTGTGAGTGGTGTTCTCCACTGCCTTGACCTGTAGCTACATGGTGGCCAAGGATTCAGCAAACACCTTTTGGACGTTCTGTGCTCTCAACAAGTCTTACCCTAGGTGCTCTCAACAAGTCTTACTCTAGAAATGAGAACCATCATACATCACACAGGTGCTCCCTCCTGACTCTCAGCCGATGTCCCATGCAGCTCTGAAGCCGTCTCCCTTGCTCCTCTGCCTCTGACCTTCCTCCTCCATTCTGGGCTCAACTCCTAACTTCTCCTCTTCCCGATGCACCCCAGTGGAACCCACATAACCATCGCAGGCCTTTGGCACTTGACAGCACTCAGCAAGGGCTGCCTCCAGACTTACTGCCACAATGGTGGTTTTTGAGAAGCCACCATTGAATCTAATATCTGCCTGACTCCTTCTGCCAGCTCTTCCAGTGTATGGCTCACCATGGACCTTCTCTTTCAACACCACATTCTCTAAATCATTTTCATAGGTCACCGTGGGATTATAAGCTGCTCTATAGGATTATAAGCTGCTCCCCTCCCCTCCTACTTGCTCATGGAATCTCATATGGAAATTGACCCAGTAAAAATAAATCTTGCTTAGCTGTGAAAACACTTTCTGTAATATCCATAGTATCCAGTGGTTCTTGCATGGAGTGTGCATCTCTTCTAGATCCTCTTCACACCCCCAGTCCAGCACTAAGGGAAAAATCTAAACCTCATCATTTCTCTCGTGGGGACGTTGTTATTTCTCTTCTTGACTGTGTAGACACCCTGCGTCTAAACATTCCTTGGCTCATTGCTGTAAACCGTTCTTTGGTCCTCTAGCAGGCAGTCTTGCAATCGGTAGTGCCATCCTAGAAGAAACCCCCGTGTCTCCCCTCGACGTAACCCAGCACAGAGCTCAGGATCTTCAGGGGAGGCAGGACCCCTGTGCACTGGCCTCAAAGTGGATTATTTCAGACATAACCAACCTTTCTACACTTCCCAAATTAAACAGTTTAGCCTCTTTGGTTAATGTTTGTTCGAAAGAATGTATCTCCTTCCCTGCCTCAAGTTTTATTGCTAAAGAACCTTTCTGTCACCTGCCTTTGCTGTGTACAAGGCTGTGGGGTGGGAGGGGAGCTTTCTATCTCACAGACAATGGACATGTGTTTAACAAAAAAGAGACAGATGCTCAGTCAGAAAGACATGAAGATAATTATGTCCTCCAGGCCAGGGACGCAGAGCCGCTGCTATGATTCACAGGTCACTTGGGAATGTTCTCAATAAAAGCTTGATGCATTTCTGACCTGAGAAAGCCACACAGCCTGTGCCCCGTTGGTATTTAGATGATTTAGGGCAAGAAAGGAGATTCAAATAGCATCACCAGTGCAGCTCAACTCTAGTCAAATTAATTAACACGACTGCAAGAACGTGAGTGACATGAAACATATTTGTAGGAGAGCCACTTTTCAGTGATAATTGAGAAGAGTTTAACACATTACACATCAGAGATGAAAAATGCCAGAGCATAGCTTGCTGATTCCTGGTGAGAACACATTTGCAGACACCTGGTGAAAGGCCTGATGATCCTGTAAAGAGCAGGAGAACCACAGTGAGACGTTCTTACAACGTGGATATTACTGTCATGACATGATTTTCTGTGTCACTACTTTACTCATTCCATGTGGCCTGTCAGTGTTTCTTGGTGGGTTATATTGCTTGATGTTTATAACATTTAAATCAAATGAATGTTCTTCCCTTTAGATGAATTCTTATACAGTGCAGTCTCTATATAAAGACACAAAACAGAGTTGTTGCTGGAAGGAAATCCGATTAGGGAAAGAAGGGCCCAATTTGCCCTGGACCCATAGAGTAGCCCCTAAGACAAAGGAGATGGGGGCCAGGTGTGATGGCTCATGCCTATAATCCCAGTACTTTGGGAGACTGAGACAGACAGGCCACCTGAGGTCAGGAGTCGAGACCAGCCTGGCCAACATGGAGAAACCCTGTCTCTTCTAAAAATACAAAAATTAGCTGAGCATGGTGGCACATGACTGTGATCCCAGCTACTCGGGAGGCTGAGACAGAAGAATTGATTGAACCCAGGAATTGGAGGTTTCTGTGAGCCAAGATTGCACCATCACACTCCAGCCTGGGCGACAAGAGCAAAACTCCATCTCAAAAAAAAAAAAAAAAAAAAAAAAGTGGGTGGGGTGTGTGTATGGGTGCTCAGGTAGGGATGTGATCATGAACTTATGTGTGTGTGTAAATTCCAAAACAGAATTGCATTAGTTGCAAAGCTTCGTAAAAATTTCTACCTAGAGTGGGGTCATATCTTCCCAGAGTTCTGCTTTAGAGCCTGCACAAGGGAAAAGGTATAGAATTTAAGTGACCAGGAGGGTGATTTCCCACCCTTGGGAAAAAGGCAGATCGTTGGTTGAGATAAGCTCTCTCTGGTCTGCAATGCTGTCCTCCTCTCTCCTGTGTTTGAACAGATCATTTTGTCCCCCTTGAGTATCAGCAGTCAGTGGATCTGCTTTTAGGAGCCATGTGGAAAGGAAATCGTGTATCTTCAAATCTTCTATTCACATATAACAGGGAAGTTTAGCTGAAATCCTGTAAAACACACAGGAACTGACAGAGGTACATGGCAGATCCACATCTGTCTTCTCACAATTCTCCTGGGCAGACACACTCTGGATGGGATGGGGCAGAGCAAACCTGCTGTGTGGCTTCCCACTGCCCTGGAGTTTAGCGATTGTGTGGCCTCAGTGGAATTCACAAACGCTGAATCCACATATGGTTCCACTGTGCAAATCAGTGGCATGCCCTGACTGCTTTGAGGACTCTATTAATCTGATTCTTTATTTTAAAAAGTGACTAGGTCCACATAAGTTCTACTCTACAGCTTCTGGGCATAAAATAGAATTTTAGAAACTCGAGAAAGCTGATTTATGGTGTCTTGCAGTCTGCTTCTTTCAAATGTGCATAACTTATACTAAGGAGCATGCTCACAAACTAGAGCAAAAAACCTGATTCAACACTTCTGAATAAACATTCGTCCAAGAGCCCTTCAAAGGCAGGTTTGGATCTGCACGTCTATGTTCTGTTTTCCTTATTTATCACACAGCTCCAGTGGGGACCCTAAGACTAAAGGCTGGGGTGGTCGAGCAGTTGACATTCTGCTGAGCATCCTAAGAACAGAAGTGAGGCTCAGAAGCACTTCAACAGCTGATGATCTCAGGAGCATCTTAGTGGCTTTTTTATTTGCTGAGTGTCTGATAAGGAGAACAGATAGCAGAGTGTTGATCTTCTCTTTGCATTTCTAAAGCAGATAAGGTGTCATTCTTCCACATGTCAATGAAAATTATGTCCGACAAACTTCTCTCTCTTCAGGTTCTCCAGCATCAAATAATCTGGTTCAGGGCTGTGCCTTCTCCATATAAGTAGCGATGTTTGGGGCCATTCATACAAGACATTAACCTTGCCAAGGTGTCCAATGCAGCAGGGGGCTTTGTAGCTTCCTTGAAAAATAGGCCACTGACTTTCACGACACTGATGTACATACAGCTCTGCCCTGTAGACCTAACTTTCACAAAGTTCTCCGAACTCCTTAACAAAACCAAGCAAGCACCCTCATCTTACTAATTCTGACACCCACCTCGCAATTCTCCCATCTGGGGAAGTGCCTGGCCTCATGTGTGCCCCACCTGTACACAGGCTTTACCTGTACGGAACTCTAGAGTAACATGGTCCACCTGCTTGCCATCACTAAATTTCACTAACACTGCTTGGACCAGCTAAAGCCCCTGGGATGCTCTCGGGTTGTAAAGTGGAGGTTACCATATTCTCAATCTCAATTGAGAAAATATCCTGGGGTCACACGGGAGCTGGACCAAGAAGAAATAGGTGTTTTCCAACAACAAAAGCTGATTTGTCTGCCATATGCATGTCCAAACATATGCTGAGAAATTGGACACATCAAATTGGCTGTAGATATCCATTCTGGTTTCTCCCAATATTAGCACTATGTTTCCAGAGGTGCCAGGCTTTGTCACTTCTTGCCTTAAGAACTTTGGCTTGGAAGAGAGCATGACAGCCTTTGGAAACCTACATTGGCCATAAGGTTCAGCTCCAGAGGAGATGGTACATGCAAGGACTTCTAGATGGGAAAGTCAGAGCTCTGGAGCTCTGGAGGACACAAGAAGCAGAGAGGGGCCTGGGGAACTCCAGCATCAACAGCACTTGCAATTCCTCCTGCTTCTCTTGGTACAGATTAGATCTCAGAGAAGATGCCACTGTGATGGTTTTACAGGGGTCAGAGCACTAAGAATGGGACTCCCTGGCTCATCAAAGATTATAGAAAAACAAAACAAAATATACTTCTGGCCAGGTGGGGAGTAGAGGAATGGTGTGTTGTCCTTGAATGCAGTAGGCACGTAGCGTGGTCTCTGCAGGTCATGGGTGGTATGGGGGTGGCCCACGGCATCGGTGCACTGTTGGTGCCCAAATATCACCACAAAATAAAAAACGCCTTCTGGGACTTAACTGACCACACAAGGTTTTTGCAGTGCTGATGCCAGTAGAAACCAGGATAGACTGGAGGATGGAAGCCTTCTCTCTTCATCTGCAGGGACCAAGGATGCCTCCAGGATCTCATGTGTCTCCCTGGGAGAGGTGGTGGGGACAGATCCCAATAGTTATGGGTGTAGAATCTTCTCACGAGGCTGCTGGGACAAGGTATCAGAATGTAAGTGATTGAAAGAAGAGGATATTTCTTGTCTGCTGAGTTAAGAGTTAATCGTGCCTGACACATCATCTTTTTTACAAGCCGATCTTTTTAAAGTCAGATAGCTAACTATAATCTTGTCATTTCCAAAAGTTCTCTTCATAGGCTTAGCACCAGGAATGGCTTTGGTAGATGTTGTCAGGTATTTTCTAAGTTTAGTTGGTTCCCTTTCTAAATCAGGGTGGTGTTAAATTGCTCTCAGATTAGAAACAAAACCAGAGTTAAGACCCAGACAGGAACACACTTAAAATAACCAAAAACCTGTTTGATGCCACAGCAACACAGTTTGCTTCAGACACTGAGGGCGTGTAGCTTGGGCTTTTGATTTTCAAGAGGAGAATTTGATTCGAAAAGGGTCTTAGTTTAATCTCAAATTCTTTTGATAAACACCTACGTTATGAGAAAATGTTAAATGACGGGGGTGGGCAGGGCTTCCTATTTTCTCACAGGGCAGGACGAAGAGAAATGAACATAAGGAAGGATATGGAAAATATATTCCCTAGACATGAAGCTGGGAAGCAAAACTCCACTCTAATAAAAGAAAGGGGAGAGCAGTCCACAGTATCCTTGTGTCCTCATTTGGAGCAACCAACACGCCACTACATTTTGCTAAAGAAAAACCAGAGCTAGACAGTAAAGTGGTGAAAAAAGATTATTCAGGAACTATTGCAGTAGGGGAAAAGACACCTCAGTACAGAACTGGGCTTAATTCCAAACACAAGGAAAAGTAAGAATTTATAGCTAAGAAGCAGGATGGAGGGGTCGGGGGATGAAAACTCACTAAAAGGAAACATCAGGGGTAGGGAGAATTCTATTTTCTAAAAAGACCTAACAGGAATCTTGCCGAGGACAGGCTGGGGTCACCAGACATCACCCGGGGGAGGGAGTGGGGGACGAAGCCAATGAGATATGGGGAGGGTGGGTTCTCACCGCACTGACTTGGCAAGATTCCTGTTGTAACTGTGTGACTCAGGCCTGACAAAGACACACACCAGGGTTGAAGCCGGCAGAGCTCAGTGGATGCTGACTAAGTTAAGTGAAGCAGGGGCAGGGTCTTGTTGATTAATTCTTTGTAGACGACAGTCATCTACTCTGGGTAATTACTATGAAATAAGTATGTGTCAAAAATATTAGAGCTATCTCACAAAATGAGCCACAATTTGGAAATCCACCCTGGCAGGACACAAGGCAGTGCCAGGGCTGTGAGTGGCAGATGCCAACACCTGGCTGTCTCCTCACGGCGCATTCAACAATTATATGAGCATTACTTCATGTCCTTGTGTCAAGCCATCCAGGATCTGAGGGCCTCACCCAGCCTTTTGCTAAGGGGGAGGGTGGCCCCACCAGACAGTGCACACCGGGAAGAGGTGATCCCCCAGATTTTCTGAAATGTTATACAACACTGGTCCTGGAAATGGACAAGGGGGTGTTATGAATAAAAATAAATAAATAAAATGAAGTCTCCGAACGAAGCCTTTAAATCATGACTTCTCTTCAGAATAGTCTAATCTAGGGGCGAGGCAAGGATCCAGATTCCTGAACCCTCAAGATAACTATTTACAGTGTGGATGATAGAATCAGCTGCAGTTAACATTACCTGTGATATGCAAAGAGAAGACAGTGCTAAGAGAAGGCGGCATCCATCGCTAATTTGGAAAAATCCTCAGCCATCATAAATTTACTATTAATGGTGGTAAACATTAGACATGTAATTATTTGTGGACGTCGACATGAAGGTTAAAAGTGAGTGATTACATGTCCAATAAGACTGTGATGTGACAATGTAGATTTAATATGGCCATTGAAAAATTATGGAAAATGGAGATATCTATTAAAAACCAATGGATTCCAGTGAGTATAATCAGTAGCGGTAGAATTAGCAGTGTTATTTTGAGTTTATTACATATGTAATGTAGAATTTAAAATAGTAATTATGAGATATTCTAATTCTGTTATCCCCTGTGTCTTTGAACACCAAGATTTTCAGTGTGGAGGAAAAGAAATGTTAATATAATATTAAAAAGGTCAAATAAAACCCTGAAGTCCTGAATTTGAATTGCGAATGGTAGTATGAATTCACAAGTTGTTTCAGCTTTGTATACAACAATAGATTAAACAGTCAAAAATTTAAATCCGCAAATTCATAATGATATTGCAAAGTATAATTGGGGACTTCCTGAAGATGGTGAAGAATCAATTCACTAGGCTGAAAATGGGGAAATGAAAGAATCTGCCTTCATCCTCCCTTCCCTAATGAGCTGTGCTATTGATTAAGCAAAGTACAGAAGGGGAAAGTGAGCCCTAACACCTGCCTCCTGAATAAGGCTTCTGATGAAATGAATCACCGCCGGCCCTCATACTCTGATCATCATCTTCCCAAAGGGGTTCATCCTGAGTCTATTTGAGCCTCCAGATCTAGAGGCCAACGTGCAAGAAATACAGAGGACAACGGAAATGCTGAGCTGCCGTTTGAGTTTGAATTAACAAAAGCTGGACTGCGGGAGAGTACAGGTTATGGAACCCGGGTTTTCCAACAGATAGATTGTAAGAATAATAGTAGCTTGAAAGACTCAAGAAAAAAAAAAGGGACATTTTAAAAACCAACTAGACCATAGAGTATAGAGATGTACACCAAAGTGAAAAAACTGCGAATGGACACACTAACTGTGAAATTCTTATTTTTGAAGTTCACATGAGCTCTACCTTAGCCAGTGGAAGTGTCTGCCAGTTGGTTCCCAAGCCCTCTGACATGACCTTTTGACCACTTTCTTGCATTCTGATATGACAAGATGCTCCAGTCTCAACTTGCAGAGTTCCTGCTATAGACCTAGAATCAGAGCGGTGTCTCCAGCTGGGTTGACAATGCTTGTTTAAAATCACATTCCAGGGTGCTAGTTCTAGTCTTTTCTGTGAAGAGGGCTAGGGCTTTTTAGAAATAAAATACATTCTGAGTTTATATTAGTACTTTCAATTCAAATTCAGGGCTATAGGTTTTTTATATAACCTCTTCTGTCTTATATTTTCATCTACTTTTCTCCCTGGCTGAGCACCTTATCAAGACCTATTTAGATGCTAACGAGCCTTGTCTAATAGAGACAGGAGCAACAGAGTGGAGGTTAAATTCATGGTCCTTGGATTCAGAACAAACTGCATTCAAATACTCCGCTTAATTTGGGCAAGTTACCGAAGTATTTTAAAGGATTCAGTGTTCTGATCCATAAATAATAATACCTCTATCATAGTGTTATGAAGATTATAGTTAACTTGAAGAAAAATACTTCCTTTAAGGGCATCTTGAAAGATCAGGCAGCTGGATCTAAAGATTGCATTCAAATTATTGCTTGGGGCCAGGCACGGTGGCTCAAGCCTGTAATCCCAGGACTTCGGGAGGCTGAGGCGGGTGGATCACGAGGTCAAGAGATCGAGACCATCCTGACCAACATGGTGAAACCCCGTCTCTACTAAAAATACGAAAATTAGCTGGGTGTGGTGGCGCGCCTGTAGTTCCAGTTACTCAGGAGGCTGAGGCAGGAGAATTGCTTGAACCTGGGAGGCAGAGGTTGCAGTGAGCCGAGATTGGGCCACTACACTCCAGCCTGGCGCCTGGAGACAGAGTGAGACTCTGTCTCAAAAAAAAATTATTGCTTGGACTGTATGGCTCTTCCTATTTTAAAATGATCATAGGAGGTTACCAGTGATGTCAGAGAACGTAATTCCGATTAGCTAACTCCTAATTTTTCTATTCCACTAACTTCAAAATTCCAGATAAATTGTAATAAAATTGCACACTTAACATTTGTTAAAATGTTACATTTTATATTATTTATATTTACCACAATAAAAATATGTATGATAAATCTTTTAGTGATTGGAAAGTAAATATCTTTTTAAAATGAAATAAATTATAAAATTATCAAGTTTAACTGCTTATTGGATGCAAAAGTTAGGGATCAGAGCTGCATTAAATATTATAAATACAGCAAATGTTAAGACAAGATAAATAATCATATTTAGGATAGTAATGTTTGGGTTATATGTTAGAATTGCAATTATCCTATAAGAAGGAAAATAGTGCAGATCAATTTTTAACATGCAAAGTATTGTCACTGGACCTCAGTCCACTTCTGCCTCCATCTTTTCCTTGCATGAAACATAGCTGATAGTGTTGGGTTTCTTTTTGTTGTTGTTTTTGTTTGTTTGTTTGTTTTCTGGCTGCCTTTCTGTAGGTGGGAGATGTTAGTGGGAAAGCCTGTTAAGGAAAAGCCAGCATGTAGTTTATGTGCCTGTAGATAGGAAGAATAACTGCTGCCCTATGAGTCCCACATTCCCAGGAGAGCCACTGAGTATTTGGAGAAACTCAGGACCATTTTCCTCTGCCCCACGGTCTCCAGAGGGACTCATACACTCCCGGGAGGAGAATGGCTTCACATTAACCCCAAGAAACTCTTCTGTGAAAACGAAGCATATCGTCTTGATTTCCAGAAGGCGAGCACAAGCTCAGCCTTGGGAAAGAATTCTGCAAGATGCTGCCTTTCTGAGGACTGGGAAATTCATGTGTGGGAGTAGGGGAGAGCAGGACACTGGATGCTGCTTGATCAAAATGGCGGTAAACAGGTCATCAGAAGTTACATCTTCTTTTTCCATTTTAAGGAGTTTCGTGTATGTTATCTTCAACAGCTGTCAATCCCAGGACACTCTGCTGCTCAGGGAGCACATGAGATTTTTGGTGATCCAGTGACTGGAAAGAAATTCCTGGCATTTACTGAGCAGGATGCTTGCTAACAAGACTTCAGCAAGGAAAAATAGTACTGCAAGAGAAAGACTGCTACTGCCCAAAATGTTTCCACTGACAAACTCTGATAGATGAACAAAATTTAATTTCTTTTAGTGGCTTGGCATAAACCCTGATCTTTTAGTGGTCTTTCCACTGTCAATTTTTTTTTAATAACAGAGGACTGAGAGTATTTATAGAAATATTTAGTTTCGTGCAGGTCTCAAGGCCTGTGCTATGCCAGGAATCAGTGAAAAGAGAGAAGTACAAAGCCTGGTGCTTCTGCTGTGAACACAGGTCCCCAGCTGATGCATGAAATTATCAAAATTGGCTTCTCCCTCTTTCATCTTCATGTCGTTACATTTTCAGTGGGTAGAGACAGGTTTTAGAAATTTTCTCATGATACCAGAAATTTGTTAGAAATATGCAAATAGATCATATCCACAGTAACCATGCATATGGGAAATTGATTAGTAACTCGTTTCTCATTAAAACCAACTGTGATGAAGGGACTAATTATCACTAAGTATTCAACTGCTTTTAGTATTTGAGATATCAGAGGTTAGAACTAAGCTTAGAAATCTAGCTTTGTGAAGGTGAATCATTTTATATTTATTCTTTCACTTGCTGATTTCCTTGTATATAACAATTGCTTTTCTTATTCTTCTTAATGTTTTGTATGTCTGTGATTTCTTGTTAGTGTGTTGTAAATTTTTAAGAGTGTAAAGAATATAATCTCATATTCTAAGGAAATGAGAAATTGTATAAGATTGGTTTTAAAAACTCGTTGGCCTTTCAAATTCTTTTTGAGCTCAGAAGTAGCATTGACTATAAACGTATATTCATTTCAGTCCATTACTGAACCACAGTGATGACTTGTATAATAGAATTTTAGTTCCAGGGTGACCACTTGAAATGATTTTACCCATCTCCCTCATTGCATGTGTGGTATCATTGGTTCTACATGGAAAGTCGTGTCTAACCAAATTATTGCATTTCTTTTTTTTTTTTTTTTTTTTTTTTTTTTTTTTTTTTTTTTTTTTTTTTTTTTTTTTTGAGACGGAGTTTTGCTCTTGTTACCCAGGCTGGAGTGCAATGGCGCGATCTCGGCTCACCGCAACCTCCGCCTCCTGGGTTCAGGCAATTCTCCTGCCTCAGCCTCCTGAGTAGCTGGGATTACAGGCACGCACCACCATGCCCAGCTAATTTTTTGTATTTTTAGTAGAGACGGGGTTTCACCGTGTTGACCAGGATGGTCTCGATCTCTTGACCTCGTGATCCACCCGCCTCCGCCTCCCAAAGTGCTGGGATTACAGGCTTGAGCCACCTAATTTCCTAATTGATAACTCCAGGGAAGAGATTTATTTTTATCCTAAGATTGACTTCCTTATTTTTCTTCACGTCAGTTTAATATAGAAATGCTCTCTCATACCACCCTCCCCACGATGTTGAAGCCTTGCAGAAGTGAAGAAGAAGAAACGAAGGTGCCAGGCAGAGAGGACCCCATTCCCGGCTATAAATGTTGACTTTGCCCACACTCTGCTCCTGGCCACCAGAAACTTGTTTCTTGACTTGTTGGGGAAGTCAAGAAACATTCAAGACAATGCAGGGAAGACAGCAAGAAGAATTGGGATGGGAGAATATGTCTAGCTGAAAGGACTGAAGAAGGCTTTGTGACAGCATTCTTAATAGATGGGGGGAGATTAAGTTTGCAGAGTAGCCAGCACAGCCATTCTGGAAAGAAAGAATCAAGTGGATATTTGGAGGCCTCTGACGGATCACCTTCTAGTATTTTCATCCTTGTGGAGGCCCCTCCTCTTGAATCTGATCTTGCCTTTTGACCTGCTTCAACCAAGAGAGGAGGCAGAAATGACACTATGTCAACATAGGTCTAAGTTCTATGCTGATGTGTTGGGCCCTTGTGGAAGCTATTCACTGTGTAAGAAACCCAGCTTCCCTGAGACCACCATGCTGTGAGGAAGCCCAAGCAAGCCACGTGGAGAGGTTCTGAATGAGGATCTAGGAGTCAAGCTTACTGGGAGCAGGAGGCCCAGGTGTGTGATGCCAGGTCAGCAGCGTCCCTCTCTCTCCAGCCTTTTGAGCTGCCTCTACCGATCCCACATGAGCTAGAGGACCACTCCCCTGTGCCGTGTTTTCATTCCAGATCCACAGGATTGAAAACAAATCAAATGGTCATTGTTTTACAGTTTTAAATTTAGGGGTGGTTCATTATGCCGCAGGAGGTAGACGAACACACAGGACGGGTGGCTGCTTGAGTTTGGCTAGAAAGCTCTCCTGGTGGCCAAAGGAGGCTTGAGGTAGCTGAGAGGTGCTAAGACTGTGGACCTTAGCCTGCATGTGGCAGAGGCATATGGGCTGATCCTGGATGTTTCTAGAGATCATTAGGATCAACAGTCCCTAACCTTTTTGTCATGAGGGACCCGTTGTGTGGAAGATAATTTTTTCTACAGAGAGCAGTGGAGGCAAGTATGGGGGGATGTTTTCAGGATGAAACTCTTCCACCTCATATCATCAGGCATTAGTTTGATTCTTATTATTTATTTATTTATTTATTTATTTATTTTGAGACAGAGTCTTGCTCTGTCGCCAGGCTGGAGTGCAATGACATGATCTCGGCTCACTCCAACTTCTGCCTCCCAGGTTCAAGTGATTCTCCTGCCTCAGCCTCCCGAGTAGCTGGGACTATAGGTGCCAGCCACCATGTCTGGCTAATTTTTGTTTTAGTAGAGATGGGATTTCACCATGTTGGCCAGGATGGTCTTGATTTCCTGACCTGGTGATCTTCCCAACTCAGCCTCCCTAAGTGCTGGGATTACAGGCATGAGCCACCGCACCTGGCCTGTTAGATGATTCTTATAAGGGGCTTACAACCTAGATCCTTCACATGTGCAGTTCACGGTAGGGTTCGGCTTCTGTGAGAATGGAATGCCTCTGCTGATCTGACAAGAGATGGAGCTTGGGCGGTAATGCTGGCTCCATCTGGCTCCTCACCTCCTACGCGTGTCACTTCAAAAGGCCTCCAGGTAACAAGGAGTTTCCATACATGCTAAAGCGCAAACCTGAGTCCCAGGAGGAAGAAGAAAGGCCCTTGGGTTTTTTTTGTTTGTTTTTGCTTTTGTTTTTTGCTAAAGAGCCTATGATTTGTGAATTGGCAGTAAGAGAGATGGAGGATTTCTTCTGAGCATTCTACACTGAATGCAGTGTTCTCAAATGATGACTTAGGCTGTTGCTGTGAGAGACTGAATTTAATCACAGCCTCTGTCATCCTATTGCACCTTCAGGATGAGACCAGGCCCTTCTGAGCACATGCAGCGCCGTGCATGTGAGTGCTTATGTGTGTCTCAGTCATACACGCCTAAGTCAAGGGATAACGTTACCCCCAGTCTGCATATACGCCCTCACCTGCCTCCTGACCAGTGTGGTCAGTTTTGCTACTCTAAATATCCACAAAGAAAACTGGTTCACGAAAAAGAATATCTGTTCAAGGCAAATCCCTCTCCACCCCCATATCGACCCACTCAGCTTCTCCACTTCATGGATTAAAAACTTAAAATGGAAGCTTTCTGTTAACTGTTTTCAGTACTAAGGCAGAAACAACTGCATTTCATACATTTGTAACTTTGCACTAGCATCAAAAATGGGTCAGAGAATTTAGGCCTAAAGCAAGGATGCAGCTCAGAAGCTTAATTTTAATAAATCTAGATTGTGGGAATAAATAGCAATGTGTATTCACTCAAAGCTAAGTGTTTCTTTATAATTAAAAAAATCAACTTGTCACAATATACAGTGTTGTTTGATTTGCTATAGGTATGTTTGTATTTAGGAAAACTATAGTATCATGGAGAAAAAGAATCCTAGTGAATCTGTGATATTTATTAGATCCCAGGGGAATAGGGAGTATTAACCTAGTTTTTAATTTTGAGAGGATTTTTCAAACCCTGTTACTGATGTATCAGATCTTTATCTAATGTAGGTATTACATGACCTTATTACATTACTACTGGTATTACATTAATTTGGGAAAGACAAAGTAGACATCAGATTTTTGTCTAATCATCACCTATAAGAAATTTTAGGCTGGGCGTGGTGGCTCATGCCAGTAATCCCAGCACTTTGAGAGACCGAGCCGGGCAGATCACGAGGTCAAGAGATCCAGACCATCCTGGCTAACACAGTGAAACCCCATCTCTACTAAAATTATCCGGGTGTGGTGGCACGCACCTGTAGTCCCAGCTACTCGAGAGGCTGAGGCAGAAGAATCGCTTGAACCTGGGAGGCAGAGGCTGCAGCGAACCATGATCGCACTCCAGCCTGGGCAACAGAGCAAGACTCTCAAAAAGAAAAAAAAGAAACTTGAATACCATGAGTACACTGTATATCTGCTGACATAGTTTACATGTCTGTGCTTCATGCAAAAACAAAGACTAAGTACAAACCTTACTCATTTTATTCCCTGGCAGGTTAAAAATGACTAATTAAAATGCTTAAAACTTAAAATGAAAATTAAAAGCTATAACATTTAACTTTCCCTTTTTAGTCTAATAACTATTAATGTAATTTATTGCTTTATACAAATTGCAGTAGATGACATTATTTGTAAATATATAAAAATAGCAATATAATACACATTTAAAATATTCATAACTGCTTTTTTCCCATCAAAGGTGAATAATTGAAAAATTAATTTCTTCAAAAATTTAGTGAACTTTTGCTGGATATGAAAAGATAATTTTTAACTATAATTCATTACTGCTATTTTTTTCTTTCTAGCACTTGACATAGTCAACTATGAATTGAATAACATTTTTAGAATTAAATGATAAAATACAAACAAATACATTTAATCCCCAAAGCCAAGTCACACATAAAATCAGTGAGATTGTATGAGAAGCAATGCTTACAAGGTGACCAGGGCAGCCAACAGCACAGACCAGCTCTCTCCACGTGACTTTGAAATGGAACAAGGGATAAAGAAAAAATCCCCTACTCATGGCCATTTGCCACAGTTTTGTAGCATGACCTTGGATACATTTTGGGTCTCTGCCGGGAACTCAATATCCATGCTGCTTTTGTGATATCCAAGAAAACTCAATAGGAGAAAATAAATACTGAGAATAAAGTTAATTCTCCTGCCTCAGCCTCCTCAGTAGCTGGGATTATAGGTGCCCAGCACCATGCCCAGCTAATTTTTTATTTTTAGTAAAGTACGAGTTTAACTATGTTGACCAGGCTGCTCTCCAACTCCTGATCTCAAGTGATCCACCTGCCTCGGCTTCCCAAAGTGCGAGGGTTGCAGGCATGAGCCGCTACACCTGCCCAGAGAGAATAAGGTTTTGTTGGGTAAGGTTGAGCTTTGGAGAGCCACAAATAAATATAATATCTAATAATTTTTTTGCTTCAGGAATTTTTACCTCCTAGGGATGATATTGCCTCTATTGAAAATGCATGCTGTAGTTATATTTATATTTATAAAACTGGAGTATTTTGAGTTCCTTCTTATATTTCTCACATAATTATATTACTACTATTCTTGAATCTTTTATACTTTTCTATCTCAAAAAAATGAAGCAAATAAACAAATTAGATCTGTTTACTTAAAAAAAAATGCTGTTTGGGACCTTGAACTCTGTCTTTTTCTGAATTATCGTCTATTGGTTTGAAGCATGAAGCCTCACCTCTACTTTGGAGTTGCCAACTACTTCCTAAGAATTCTGGAGCATCTCATCAAACCGTTCCATTTTCTGAACTATTAAACTCCAGTGCCTCTCCTGCTGTATAGACTCTCAGTTTTCCAACCTTGAGCTCGCTTATTCTCCCTGTCCTTTTGTTTGGAAGGCCTTGGGAAGTCACATTTCCTTTCTGGCCTGATCCCTTAGTTTAACACTGGACCTGACTGTTCCCCAGAATCTTTAATTCCCTCAGCAGCTTATTCCTGTACCACATTCAATTCCACAAATCCTGATTTCATACCAGCACTATCATCTGTTGCTTCATGGCAGTTAATCCCCGGAGAAAATTCTACAACTCTACTAATCAGGGCTACTATAAATTTACATTTCTATACTTGGTTGCAGCCTCAAACTAATATTCCATTTCTTTGCTTATCCATGATTCTAAAGCTTTTCTACTCTAAAACCATGCTATTATAAATGGACACATGTATAAATTTATCAGATCCTCACTACAATCGTTGAAACAGATGCTATTTTAATTGCATTTTGCAGTTTTTATGTGGAAGCTGCACCACAGAGAAGTTGTGATTTACCCAAGGTCACACAGCAAGTGACTGCCTGAGTGAGACTGGAGTCCAGGCAGTCTAACCCCAGAGTCCATGCGCGTAACTACATTGCCTGTCTAACTAATGTTTGCCCAACTTTTAAGTAAATAGATCAACACATGAGACAATTTATTCCTTACAGGATTTGTAGCCTTCTGCTGCTTGAAAGTTTCAGCAGTGGAAAACTTACAAGGGAAACTGGGACTTTTGAGTTATTCTGGGTTTGATTTTTACCTTTTTCGTGTCTCTTTTTTAAAAAGCTATTATTGGCTTTTAAAATCTTGTATTTTCATGGAATCTAGATTCTGTATAGGAATTTTGGAAAATAAAAGCAACAGAAGTCTTTGAATGGAAATTTAGGTTAGGCATTGCATCTGGGTGAGGTGACATATATTCTCTGTCATATTCATTTCCATGTATGAGATGAAAGTGGGGGAAAAGAAGGATCTGGTCAGGCAATCACATCCTTATTGGAATAGAGGGAGACCGTTTCTTCACCTGTTTCCTTAGGAATCATTGATTTCTGGTACTGAGAGGCTTGCATCTGCACTGGCATAAAGCATGGTTGAAGTTTTGTTTTTCAGATAATGAATTGCAGCCTTCTAGGCTTCCAAGAGACTTGCTATTACCTTGACAAATTGCCCCACATGCTGCATAACTTAAAGAATGTTGGGCTGAACTGTGAATAGATTTCTTTCACCATTTTTCAGAAACAGCATATTGAGCACAGAGAAGTGGTAGAGCAAAGTCTCCTTGATGGTCCACTGATACCATATGGGAAGCCTAGGATCTGTACGGTGTGTGGATCAAAGGACAGCATCACACAGGGACACTGTCACAGGACAGGAAGTTGTATCTGTAATCCAACTGTCTTCAAATGATACAACAAAAATACTCCCAGGTATGAAGCAGGCATTAGGGACTGCACAGGTGGAAGACGTCTGCAAAATTTGGAGAGTTTGATTGAAATGGTCAGTGATTCAAAGAAATCCTTATGCAACTGGTTTGGTAGATTTTTCTACTTTACAACCTCTGTTCCTTCCTCCAGAGAAGTCCCTAAGTCCACCACATGCACGTTTTATTCATATATACATTAAACTATTTACGTATATGTGCAAGTAGGTGCATATACACACATGATGTAAACATGCAAACATTATCTCAGCTGGATTGAAAGGCAAGCAAAAGAGAGATCATTATAATAAAACAGGCCAAGGGTAAAAATTGAATACAATTCTTTTATACCTGTGAAAACAAAGTATTGCGGAATTCTATTTTTTAATAGTCTTAGTTCTCTTCTGAGAAGCAGCCAGGCTGGCTTCCCCATGTGTAGAGCTCACCCCTGGCTTCAATCTGGTGTCCCGCTCTCAGATTCAGAACCTGGCTTGGACTGGGATGCTGAGAACAGTGGCATTTTGCAGCGAATGCTTTGTCATGACTAAACAAAAGAGACCAAGATATGATGTCAGAATGGCAAGTGACATCTTAGGAGATGCAGAATCCTTGCAGCAGACTGGCTGGTATAGCAGCAGGGTGACCCCAATCCTCTGTCTGTGCAGATGTCAGGGGCTGCCCAGGGAACATGGGCTCAGAGGGGGAGTAGTTAGTTGCATGGGCCCAGTGTCGAAGGGCCTCAGGCTGAGGGTCCAGCTGCAGCCACTACATTCCAGGCCGGCTTTCCTTGCCGCTACTGCTCCTGGAATGGGGCCTAACCAAGTGATAGAGCTATTTGCTGCTGTGCCTCACTTTTTCCTGGCTTCCAAACCTGACCAGACACTTGACTGACACACATACTCTTCAGGTAACCCTGTGTGGGTGATCAGTCAGCAGTTCAGCCTGCGGGCCCGTCTTCAAGGTGCTCTCGAGGTGCTTCCTTCACCTTATCTGATCTTCAGGGACTTTAAGAGGCTCATCTGATGTCCTTTCTTTCCAAGTCTTTGGGAAAATCCTGTCTACAGTGTAAGTGCAAACACCACAGATTAGTTACTAATAGATCATGTACTAAATTACTCTAGTAATTTAATTACTTAATGGGAGGAATAACACCTTCCCCCTATTTTGGGAGGGAGTAGGCTTTGAGGAGGTCAGCACATACCCAAGTCTAAAAATTTTTTAAATTTCTAAACATTTTTAAAATTTCTAAACATTTAAAAAGTTTCTAAACATCTTTAAAATTAAATTTTTAATGTGAGAGGTGTGTTAGTAGGTAAAGAATTCTCACCATTATATGTTTGAGTGCATTTTTTAATTTTTAAAAACATTTTCCTTCTGTCTCTTCTTTACTGCTATTGCTAATGCTCCTTCCTGTGGGCTTTTTCTCAAGCCTTTCTAGGGTTTCAATATTCTCATGATTACCATTCCCACTCCCCTAAAAAAAAAAAGCAAGACTCCCTCAGAGCAGCTCCACTAGCAGGGCCCAGGTGATGAGTCCACCATTGATGGCGAGGCTGGGCTGCTGGCCAGTGGGGTAGCCATGTTTATGAAACGACTTCATTTCTTACACCATCACGCTCTCTTGGTCCTGCATGTCTTCTGCTTTTTCATCTCTGCAGGCAAGTGATCTCTATGTTCTCATGCCTCACCATGCCCCGCACAGAGCCTACCATCAAAACAGATCACCCTGGTCCACATGACTACTAAACGTCAGTGTTTTCTTAACTGGCACAGCTATGAAGATGGATCATCTCTTGGGAGAGTAAGAGTGAGTCTGCTTAAATACTTCCTGCAGAACAATCACATCGGACAACTGAGCTTTTGAAATGTGTCTAGTGCCACAGTTGAAAATGCTATTACACTGACTATATTGGGACAAATGAAATAGCTTATAAAAATTAATTTTACTTTGTTTTTTAAAAATTGGGGCACTAGAAAATTTTAAATTGCACATGTGGCTCAGAGTGTATTTCTTTGCATGGCACTGCCTTGGAGGGTTGTGGTTAATTCTACCTTTGGAATTTACTGGTGAAACCAATTTGGTTACTAGACAAGACCCCTGAGATGGATTCTTGTGAAGCACCCTTACTTGTATGACTTTTTATTCTGATCCAAATGTTCTGGCTCGGTGTCTATGTTTCCCAGGGCTACCTGGTTAATTAACAGTTCTTGGTCGGTTGCTTGTTCCTGCCCACATAGACAGAAACAAGTACAGATAAATTCCTTACACACAGACATATACTAACTAGATGCAACCAAATATGCACATGCACAAATACCCTACAACTTACTAAAATCAATAATGAATTAAAAATTTCTATCATATTCATCTTTTAAATTATAATTATCTCTCTCCTTGGTTTTTTTTTTTTTTTTTTTTTTTTTTTGGAGACAGAGTCTTACTCTCTTGCCTAGGCTGGAGTGCAATGGTACAATTTCAGCTCACTGTAACCTCTGCCTCCCAGATTCAAGTGATTCTTCTGCCTCAGCCTCCTGAGTAGCTGGGATGACAGGCATGCACCACCACACCTGGCTAATTTTTGTATGTAGTAGAGACAGGGTTTCACCATGTTGGCCAGGCTGGTCTCAAACTCCTGACCTCAAGTGATCCACCCACCTCAGCCTCCCAAAGTGCCGGGATTACAGGTGTGAACCACTGCGTCCAGCATCTCTTTCCATTTTTTAATCAATAGTTCTCTTTTGTCATTAGGAGCTCATGGCCTCATCAATTTAATTAATATAAATTCATATGCCTTTAGCTATTATTATTATTTTGATGCTTCCTCAAACTGTCAAAATTTGACTGTGTACTTTCAGCTCTTCCAGCAATAGTCTTAAAGGGTGGAAGCTCCAGATTTTCTAGAAAGATCATAAATTATGAGATAAATACCCATCAAGATGTCCTGATTTCTCCCAGGGGAGGAGAGGATTAGAGATCAATAGCTGGGCTCATGAGAGCTGGTATTGGGCAAAGAGCTGCCTTTGCTCCCACTGCTATATGTGGAATATATACTTTGTGTTAATGACTTGGAAAAGACCATTTCTTGTACATTTTAATTTCACATTGATTTTCCAGTTTGATATGATATATCCTGTTTGTTAGAGAATAAATGGTTTCATCTGTAGAAAAGTCTGTCTTCTCTACTAATGTGTATGACGGCATTGCTCTCTTCTCCATATCTGTTTAAGTACAGAGGGAAAATAGAGAGGCAGAGAGTTGAGAAAACACACACACTCACACATGCTCAACTCACACACATGCAATGCTCACATGACTCCACTGCCCCCAAAAACAGGATCTAGGTCTTTCAAACACCTGTAAGGAAAGCCTCAGCAACTTGAATTTATATTTAATTTAAGATTCAGTGGATTTTCACAAGTCAGGTAGGTGCTGCCTGACTACAGAGTGCTAGTCACATCCTGAGCAGTTCCCATTATTTCTTCAGTTGTGGTTAGGAACTCTTCCTGGGATGTGTCTAATCTTACCACAGATCACCTCCTGTCACATGGATTATATAAAACTTCCAGGAATTTGCTGGTACTTGGGGGAATGTATCTCATCATGGATGAGAAAATGACTTCTGTATTTTATATACATGTATCTCTTCTCTCTCCATTTCTGTCATATTAAATATTTGAATCTGAATAACAAGATCCAACTTCCATTCTTTATTTCCTCTCATTTTTTTGGCTCTCCTCTGAGCAGGATATTACCCTCTCTGCGTGAGGAAGGTGGGGCCCAGATTGGTTAAGGCTTGCTCAAGGACTTACAAAGAAGTATCAGTTCTCTTTGTAGTTTCCTCATCGTTGTTATCTTTTTAGAAAACCAATTTTAAAATGTGTCTAGTGTCACAATTGAAAATGTTATTACGTTGAATATAAAATAGCTTGTAAAAATCAATTTTACTTGATTACTTTTACTTTATTTTTAAAAATTTGGGGCACTAGAAAATTTAAAATTGCACATGTGGCTCAGAGTGTATTTCTTTGAATGACATTGCCTTAGAGGGTTGTGATAATTCTGCCTTTGGAACTTACCGGTAAAACCGTTTTGGTTACTGGATGAGACCGCTGAGATGGGTTCTTGTGAAGCACCCTTACTTGTACTATTCCTTGCTCTGATCTAAATGGAACCTGGATTGATTTTCTCTGACAACCAATGGAAACTACCAGAAAACCGATGGAAACTCCCAGATCTTGACTGATGCATACCTCTAGAGTTTGAATCCTAGCCAATTGCTCTATCTGAAAATTGACAGAATCACTTCTAAATGATTCACAACACACATGTAAAAGAAAAGGCACAAACACAAGGGTTTCTGGACACAGCCCAGAAAATGTGAATCAAGTAAATTTTGCAGCTGTTTACTAAGGCTACTTGATTAGCTTCACCTGGAGTGAAGGACTAAAAATCAGATATGTTGGAACTCGATATTGCTGCTTGGTAGTCTAGCAGAAAAGGTGTGGTGATCCCAAGAAGATGGAATTCCCAGATGAAGATGGTTAAAACCTCTTATCTGTCCAGAACAAGTGTGCTCGTGGATAGGTTTCAAATTGTTTCCAAAATTAGCAGTTTTTTAAGGATTGCACTTTAGTTTTAGTTCTTCTCAATTATATTTGTGTTATTTCATTTTTCAGCTCATGATTTTCTTTTCTCAGTGGTAGTCTGAAGTAGCTGTCACTTCAAACATTGTTCGTTTTCTTCCATTAAAGGATATTAATAAAGAATTTGAGATAGTGTAGAAGAGAAAACAATATAGATTCAGAGTTATACATTCATTCATTCATTTGACAAATATTTCTTGGGTCCCTTCTATGAGCCAGTTACTATTTTAGATGATGCACACAGCGATAAATAATGAGACAAAAATCCTGTCTTTATAGAGTCGTCATTCTGATAGAGGAAGCGGACAAAAATGAGATAAACAGGTAAAATATGTAATAAGTGAGATTGAGTAAAAGTAAAGCAGCAGGAGTTGAGAGGCTTGAGAGAGTGGCTACAGTTGTGAAAGTTGGCCACAGAAGAGACGTATTGTGAACATGGTGCTCAAAGGCCAGGATGGCGAAAGGGAGCCCTGCACATACACAGGGAAAAAGCTCAGGCAGAGGGAACAGCAAAAGCACTCTCAAGGCAAGCGGCTGCTTGTTAGGTTCAAGGGTCAGCAAAGAAACCAGTGTTTTTGAAGCAAAGCAAGCAAGGAGAAGACAAAGTAAAAGAGCTAACGTATGAGTGTGCAGTGGAGAAGGAAGGGGGAGCCATAAGGCTTCCATATTTACTTTGAATGGGATGGGAAGACCATGGGAGGCTTAAGTGTTGAGTCAGGAACTGTGAAGGGTCTGAGCTTTGACTCTACTCACCTGCCATGGTGTTTTTACACGTATGCTGACCAAAGACATGCAGCATTAATTACTCGCAGCAAAGTCAGCAGCTGCAGAAACATCTTGCCCTGGTTTCTATGCCCCGAGCTCTGCAAGGAGTCGTAGTGAGGACCTCACATCACCTGCATGGGTGGTGGGGTCTACCATGGGCATCACAGCAGAGGAACCACACAATTAGGTGACTATGAGCTTTCCATAGCACTACTCTGTTTGCTTTCTTGCCTTTCCTCTTCTCTGAAGAGAGATGACTTGCTACCCTGGAATGCAAGCGGATATCTCCGTGAGGAAAAGGTGGCTTTATCTTTATGACCATGGATGTCTCTGGGGTGATAGGTTCTTAAATTTCTCGACAGGGGTACACCACCTCTAGCTTCCAGTTGTTTGCTACTTAAACATATCCTTTGCTCAGAAGGCTCAATCTTTGCAGGAACAAAAGCGATCCATGGAATTGTTTCCCAACAGTCAAGTCTCTCAGCACAACATGACAAGGTTTTAATAGCAAGCTCCGTGCTGGATTGAGAACAGATTGAAAATGGCAGAGGCGAGACAGGGTGGACAGGGGAGACCAGTTAGGAGGTTATTATAAGGACTCACAGCGGGGATGATGGTTTCTTTCAACTTCTCTGTCTGCTGTTCATGTGAGATTGGCCAAGTGTCTTAAGTCCTTTGACCCTCAATTTCCTTATCTGTACCATGTGGACAAGAGCACTTTCTAGGGCTATTGTAGTATATAAAGTATTGGAAATAAAATAATCCCCCATCTAAACTTAGTATTTCTGTCCCAATTTTTTAAACTAGCACCACTCATATTTCACCTTGGAAAACAAGCTACATGAAAAATGTTAGCCGGGCGCAGTGGCTCAAGCCTGTAATCCCAGCACTTTGGGAGGCCGAGGCGGGTGGATCACAAGGTCAAGAGATCGAGACCATCCTGGTCAACATGGTGAAACTGCGTCTCTACTAAAAATACAAAACATTAGCTGGGCATGGTGGCCTGTGCCTGTAATCCCAGCTACTCGGGAGGTTGAGGCAGGAGAATTGCCTGAACCCAGGAGGCGGAGGCTGCGGTGAGCCGAGATCACGCCATTGCACTCCAGCCTGGGTAACAAGAGTGAAACTCCATCTCAAAAAAAAAAAAAATGTTTGAGTTAAAAATTAAAAGTTAATCTGGTAACTCAAGCATTGTATTAGGTAAACAATATCAGACTTACCCATAATTACTTGATAAATCTTTACCACAATTATGATTCTCTGTGAAATCATAATGAATCTATAAATTTTATAATATGAATTTCATAATGAATCTATGAATTTTATAAAGAATCTATGAATTCTATGAATTAATCTATGAATTCATATGAATCTATGAATGAAGTTTCCCTATCAGAATGACAACTCCATAAAGAGAGGATTTTTGTCTCATTATTTATTGCCGTATGCATCATCTAAAACTTTAAATTCATAGATCTCTACAAAGCAATTTTCCTTGCAAAAATAATTTCATTTGCATCTTTCTTTATCATCAGGGAAATGCTCAAGAGATAAATCAAAATATTTTGGTGTATCTTTTGAAAGGAAATGTCTGAACATCTCTTTTGAGGTAATTATTATATTTCCAAGTTTAAAATATATGATGTTTTGAAGGTTTATTTAAGATGGAGGAGTAGAAATGGTTCATCTACTCCATGTCTGGAAAGCAACAAATAACAGACAGAAAGTATAAAAGCAGAGGAGACATATTTCAAAAAGCAGGAAACAGGCGCAAAACAATCCCAAATTTGAATAATAAATATTGCCTGCCAACTATGTAATTTGGGCCAAATTTAAGGGATTTCCTCCTACTAGATGCATTGTGATAGAACATGAATAATGGTGGGTACAGATCTGAACACTCTACAGAACTTTCCTGGTGGCGAGTGGACCTGCTATTCACTCATAAAGGATGAACTACTAAGAGTTTGAAGTAGTGAGGACAAAAGATATGCATAGATACGCCTCAGACATCATGCGCAGCACCGTGGACCAGGAAATGATCGGACATAACAGCGTTTCATTGAGATGGCTGACACGCCTTGTCATTCTGTTGACACTCATGTTTTCACTCTATTTTCTGTAAACGCAGGTCCAGAAAGAAAAGTTTTTCCTTTGTGATGAGTACTAGACAGAAGAGTGCCACTCAGAGACAGGAGTTTACATGCTGATCCATTAACACAGACAAGAAACAAGAACCTAATACCCAAGAAAAATTCCTGCAAGGAAAAATGATTAAGGAACACAGTGCCTCATTTTGGGAGAGATGGCTGCCAAGCATTTGGCCCTCTCTGCCTTGACAAATAGAAACAAAACCCAGTGATTAGTGAGACTATCTGGCATGGGCGCTCTTGGACACCCACGCAGAGCTCTTGATGGGACCCTCTTCCTTTGAGTGGGGCCCCCACCAACCCTGTGTTCTGGAGACCCTTCAACTGGCTACCCAGGCCACCCTCCCTCTGGCCCCCACTTTACCATTTGAGTTATAGGTCTTGGTAATATCCTTCCTAACTCCCTATTTGCCAATTAGGCCCTATAGCAAAATGCATGACCACAGACCAGAGGACCCTGCTGCTCTTCGAGACCCATAAGGTATTATTGTCCTGTTACTGGGTTTTTGTAAATATTGAACACATAACCCATGGTTGTGAAATAATATTAAAATTCCAAATCCCAACTATGTTGTGGGTCTAAAAAAAAGTCTCAAAATATCGAGAGGCAGCAACTCAGGTATCTTCCGTAGTAAAACAAAAATGATACCCACAAGAGCAGGCATGACTCAGGCTAGCTGGGATATTCCAAATTCATGGAAAGATCTCAGGAGTGTTCCGTCACCTTCACTGCACATCAGCCAGGGAGATGCTGTCTCCACTGGCTCAGATATAGAGACCTCCCTTACCACACATGGGCCTGCTTCACTGACAGCTCCTCCCCGGTAACCTTTGCTGGGCTGGACCAGGGTATGCCTGTCATCCAGCCTAAGAGAGGCTTGTCCCTTACAGAGCATGGTAAGGGACATTCAGCTCCATGGCAGAGCTTCATGGGGTTCTGATGGCTATACAGGTGGCCCAACAAAGGAGCCCTGCTGGGTTTCATGGACTCATGAGCTGTGGCTCAGCCCTAGACTGACATATCAAACAAGCCACCCTGTGGGGATGAGACGTTTACATAAAAATTAGCTCTACTCTTCGTAAACATTTTGTGGCCAATGTAAATAGTCTCTAAAAAGGCTGCTGAGCCAACGAGAGAAAACATAACCAATGAGCAGACTGTGCTTGTCAAGGAAATGAGGAGATTGAAATGTCTGCCCCAGAGCGAGCAGACATGTGACTGGTCACCTCCTGGGTCCACAAGAAGGCGGCCCAAGCAGGTCCAGACACTGTGCCCGGCTGGGCCTCCAGCCACAATGGCCACTGTCCTCAGAAGCTGCCGGATCAGCATGGAAAAGCCGTACTCCTCGCCAGACTCTGGCTGAGGCTACAAACGTGGCCCAGTCATTCTTGGCAGGTGGGTCCCACTGGGCCCCTCTTCCCACCCCTGGGGCTCCCCTGGATGCAGACTGTGGTTGATGCTTTCTCCAAGTTCAGCCTCACCATCCCCAAATGTTTCACGGGCCTGGGCCACACTATCCAGGCCCTGTAAGATCACATTTGTTTCCTGATCAGGTATCCTCAACACACTGCAGCTGATGATAGCCAATCATGGGGCATGGAGTGGACTCTTCGCCCCACATCACTCCCAAGTTGCAGGGTTGAAGAAACATTTTAATAAACAATTTACAAACAGACTTGAGTGGCCATTAAGAGGAGACTAACCCCAACCTGGAGTATTCATCTCAGGCAAGCAATGCCCCAGGAGGCCCTTCTCAGTTGTGCCATGTAGTTGGATGGGCCTGGCTGCCCATCCTTTATCTGTGTGCCCCCTACAGTCACTGGACCTGTGGTTTCCATGGAACACCCAGCAGGAGCTTTCGATCCCCGTTGACCCATTTCTAAAGACTTACATAGATTTTTCAAAAAACAACAAAGAGTGAGAGGTTATGGAAACTCATTAAAATTTTTTAAAGAAGTAAAACCTCTGTGCTGGCCAATAAACATGGTGTGCTTTCCTACCTAAGTTATGTAGAAATATCTTCCTGTGAAAACACTTTGTCCCTCTGACAATTCTTCCAAACAAAAAAAATCTGAATTAAAAAATAATTTTAAAGAAAACAAAATTTTGATTTAAGAAGACACGCTAATGACAGCAACAACTGACACCAAAGAAAACAAAAAACCCCAACTCCTAGAAAGGTACAGAGGAGAGGAAAATATGTTCATAATCTTTGTTTTGTCAAACTACATGCTCTGAAAAGCTTTCTCCTCATTCCTAAGCCTCCAAAACAAAAAAACCAAAGAACTTTGCTACACTGCCTCTCCCCGCAGCGGTGAGTGCTGTGGGTTCAGAGAGATTGCTGAACCTATGCCCATTCCTGCAACCTGACCCTGAGACACAGTCTCAGCTGCCACACAGAACACCTCCAAATGTCATCTACACTCCCAACGCTGATAAACTGATGTCACAAACAAACAAAACTGTGAAACCAACTGCCTCAGGGAGTTCCTCTAAAACCAGAGCCTAAATTATTCAGAAGAAACTAAAAAGCCCAGGACGAGAGGCCTCGTCATAAAAGGCTCCATTCAAAACCCTGTTAACTTGACCCTTTCATTAATAAATGTCCTACTTGGGGTGCCCTGACATTACAGACTCTTTATTTCCAAGCAGAGGGACCATGTATGCCCTCTGGGATTATACTTCTCCCATATGAATCTAATTTTCATGACATTGCTTCAGCCCTGGGAGACATGCCTGACAGCTGCATCTTACTGGTCAGAGCTCATTTGCCTCAGGCCAAGCAAAAAAGGTTCATATAAAAACTTTTTTTAAAAGCTCCTAACTCTCTAAAGTATAGCCAGATAATCCAGAAGACATCTTTTCTGGTTTGGTAGACACTGCATTGAGATGCAGGGCTCACACCGAGACCCCGTGCTCCGGGTGGGCCTCATCACCCTATATAGAGTGATTGTGATCACAGTGTGGGTCTTTGGTCCCCTGTTGGCTCTAACTAATTACCCAGCCCTTGACAGAGCCCCTCAGAGTCTAACCTATTCCAGTCCATGATAAAATAGCTCATGTTTCTCACTTCAGTCCTAAAAAAGTCCAGGGGCTGAGTGGAAGAGGCAAGGCCAGAACTCTGTGTCATTTCTCTGGCCCCAGGTGGGCAATCACAAGGCACTGTACAGCAGACAAGGGGGCCCTTCCGTGCCCACATCCGACTGGGAAGACCAGCCAGGGCATGGCAGGCTCTGCAGGGAGCTGCAGTCCAGGACTTAGGCCTCCTGCCAGCCATGCTGTCATTCACATCTATATTCCCAGCCGAAGTGGCCATAGCTGGAGGTCAAGTGCAGAGGCATCCTCAGGCATTTTGAACAAGACCTTCTTCCTAGGGCAGGGGTGACCTGGAAGATACTTGCTCTCCTCTGACTCAGAACTCAGTGCTCTTCTACTCCTAGGCTTCCCCTACCCTATTCTCAGCCCCCAGGGGTCAAAAAACTGCAGGAGCCTTTTGTGTGGGACTCCCTCCTCAGTGAGATGACCCCCTAGACCCTCACGTCTGGGCTGGTCCACCTGACCCTCTATCCACAAGCTATTCTATGGAGGATAAGAGAACAAGAGGACAATCAATGACTTCCTTGGTTTAGCCTCTTGCATAGAAAATTCCAAAGAGTCTTAAAAAAACTCAGTTGAAAGATGCAAAGTCAACATGCAAAAACCAGTCATCTCTGTATATACTAGCAGTGGAAAATTGGAAACCAAAATTTAAAGCACCATATCATTTAGTTACTAAAAATGCCAAAAAGGAAATAGCTAAAGTACATATTCTAACAAAGCCTTCTCAGATTCTGTTCAGTGCAAACTACAAAATATCAGTGAAACAAATCAAAGAATACATAAATAAATGGACAAACATATTGTGTTTATCTCCATAGTAAAGATGTCAGTTCTGCCCAGATTAATCTATAAGTCAAATGTAATTCCTATCCAAATCCCAACAAAATTATTTGTAGACATAGAAAAGCTGATTAGAAAATTTATGTGAAGAAACAAATGAGAGAAATCAAATATTTTCAGAAAAGAATAATGCAGGAAGGATCACACTCTGCGATTTTTTTATTGTGGTAATATATATATATATAACATAAAATTTGCCATTTCAACTATTTTTTTTTTTTTTTTTTTTTGAGACAGAGTTTCACTCTTTTTACCCAGGCTGGAGTGCAATGGCGCAATCTCGGCTCACCGCAACCTCCGCCTCCTAGGTTCAGGCAATTCTCCTGCCTCAGCCTCCTGAGTAGCTGGGATTACAGGCACGCGCCACCATGCCCAGCTAATTTTTGTAGTTTTAGTAGAGACGGGGTTTCACCATGTTGACCAGGATGGTCTCGATCTCTTGACCTCGTGATCCACCCGCCTCGGCCTCCCAAAGTGCTGAGATTACAGGCTTGAGCCGCCGCGCCCGGCCTCAACTATTTTTAAGTGTATAACTCAGTGGCATCAATTATATTCACAAAGTGGTACATTTATCAACACAGTCTACAGTTATTTCAAAACATTTCCGTCACTCTAACAGAAAGTTTCTACCTATTAAGTGATAAATCTCCTTTCCTGCCTATCACAGCCCCTGGTAATCTAGAATCTACTTTCTTTATCTATAAATTTGCCTATTCTAGGTACCTTATATAAGTGAAATCATATAATATTTCTTTTACATTTGGCTTTTGAAACTTAGAATAACATTTTAAAAGTTCATCTGTGTTGTAGCATGCGTTAGAATTTCATTGCTTTTTAAGGCTGAGTAATAATCCATTGTATGAATAGATCGTATTTTGTGTATCTACATCTGTTAATGGACACTGGGTTCTTTTCACCTTTTGACTATTGTGAATAATGCTGCTATAAATGTGATGTACAAGTATCCATTTGAGTCTCTGTTTTCAGATCTTTGGGGTATATAACTAGGCAAGGAATTGGTAGGTCACATGGTAATTCTGTGTTGAACTTTTTGAAAAACTGCAAAATTGTTTTCCACAGTGCCTGCACCACTTTACATTTCAATTAGAAATGTATAAGGATTTCAATTTTATTGTATCTTTGTCAACACTTGTTATCTTCTGTTTTGTTTTATTATGATTGTCCTACTAGTTGCGATGTGGTATTTCATTATTTTAGTTTGTATTTTTCTAAGGGCTAATGAAATTGGCAGTCTTTCATTTGCTTACGGGTCATTTATATGTCTTCTTTGGAGAAATTCTGTTCAGGTTCTTTGCCCAATTTTTAATCGAATGGTTTGATTTTTTGCTGTTAAGTAGTAAAAGATTTTACATATTTTTGATATTAGGTCTTTATCAGATATGTGGTTTGCAAATATTTTTTCCATTCTATGATTTATCTTTTCACTCTCTTCATAATGTCCCTTGAGTCACATATATTTTTAATTTTAATCGTTTCATTTATCTTTTTTTTCTTTTGTTGTCCATACTGTTGACGTAATATTTAAGAAACCATTGCCAAATGCAAGGTCATGAAGGTTTGACCTTATGTTTTCTTCAAAGAGTTTTATAATTTTATCTTTAGGTGTTTTTATTTCATTTTGAGTTAATTTTTGAATATAATTTAAGGTAATGGTAAAACTTTATTCTTTTGCATGTGGATATCCATTTATCTAGAATTATTTCTTGAAGACACTGTTCTTTCTCCATTGAATGGTTTTGGTATACTTGTCAAACGTCAATTGCACTTTTGTTCTTTTTGTTTTAAAGAGTGTTTCATTCTGTCAGCTTAGGCTGGAGTGCAGTGGCGCAATCACAGCTCGCTGAAGCCTCAGCTTCCTGGGTTCAAACAATCCTCCCTTCTCAGCCCCTCAAGTATCTGGGACTACAAGCATGTGCCACCAAGCCTGGCTAATTTTTGTTTGTTTGTTTGTTTAATTGTAGATACAAAGTTTCACCATATTGCCCAGGCTGGTCTTGAGCTCCTGGGCTCAAGAAATCTGCCCTCCTTGGCCTCCCAGAGTGCTGGGATTACAGGTGTGAGCCACCACACTCAGCCTGAACATCTTTCAATGGTCATTATAGTTAAGTTTTGTCAATTTTATTGAGGTTTTCAAATAGTAACTTGTAGTAGTTTTTTATGTATTGTTTTCCTACTCTTTGCATCATTTCCACTATAATCTGTATTATTTCCTTTCTTTTACTTATTTTTATTAAAGTTTGTATTTATTTTTCTACTTATCTTAAGGTGACAATCTAGATTACTGGTTTGAGATCTTCCTTCTTTTTTTTTTTAATGTAAGTGCTTTGGGCTATACATTTCTCTCTAAGCACTGCTTTAGCTGTACTTCAAAATAAGAATTAACCGCTTTTGTTTGCATCCCAAACTTTGGCATTTTGTGTTTTATTTTTCATTCATAGTAAAGTATATTCTAAGTTTCTTTTTAAAACTTCCTTTTTAATAATGGGTTATTTAGTAGTGGGTTTTTTATTTTCACATATTTGTAATTTTAACAAATTTCTTTCTGTTTATTGATTTCTAGCTTTATTCCATGTGATCAAAGAAGACACTTTACATAATTGCAGGCTTTTAAAATCTAAGACTAGTTTTATGGCCTAGCGCATGGTCTATTCTGGAAAATGCTCCATGCACACTGAGGAGAATATCTATTTTGCTGTTCTTAGGTAAACAGATCTAAAAATGTCTGTTCAATGTTGTTGGTGCACAGTGTTGTTCATGTCTTCTATGTTCTTCTATTTCTGTCAAATTATTCTATTATTAAAATTATTCTATTTATTATTAAAAATTGATGTTGAAGTTACTAACTAGTATTGTTGAATTATCTATTTCTCCCTTCAACTCTATTATTTTTCTTTGTGTATTATGAGGCTCTATTTTTAGGTTCATATAGACTTATAATTGCTATAATTTTTTGATGGGCAAGTGATTTTATTATTATAAACTGTCTCTCTTTATGTCTATTGACATCTTTTGTATAAGCTCTATTTTTCTGAAATGTATAGCTATCCAGCATTCTTATAAAGTTTACATAATGTGTTTTTCCACCCTTTTACTTTCAACTTGTATCTCTTTGAATCTAATCTCTTTCTCTTATACACAACATATAGTTGAATCATGATTGTTTTATTCTATTTTATCTAATTTTCTCATCTCTGACCATTTAGACTTAATGTACCTTTTAAAGTATGTTTTGTGGCTGCCATTGTGTGATTTGGTTTCTCTGTGTAATATGTAATATTGTTCATTTAGTACTCTGTTACTACATTCTTTTGTGTTAAATCAATATTTTCTAGTGTATTGCTTTAATTCTTCTGGTTTTTCTTTTACTACATTTTTCAACTTAGATTCTTAGTGGTGGCCTTTGTGATCACAATTAACATCTTAATTTATAACATTTTTGTTTTCATTAATGCCGACATAATATTATTGGTATATAGCAGCTTTGCTCTTATGAAGCATTGTTCTTTCCTTCCTCCTGTGGTGCCATTATCATCATACAAATGACTTCTTTATACATGATATGTCCATCAACATAGTTTTGTAATTCTTGCTTTATTCAGTTGTATTTTAAATCAGGTATTTACCTATATAGTTACCTTTACCAGTATTATTTATTTCTTTATGTGGCTTTGAGTTACTGGCTATTGTCTTTTGAGCTGGAAGGACTCCCTTTAGTATTCTTGTAAGGTAGGTGGTCTAATGATGAATTCTCCAGTGTTTGTTTATCTGAGAATGTCTTAATCTCTCATGTGTTTTTGAAAGGTTTTGTGATGAATATAGAATCTTTGTTGACAATGTTTTTCTTTTAGTGCTTTGACTATGTCATCTACTGCTTTCTAGACTCCATAATTTTGAATGCATAATCAGCTGTTAATCTCATTAAGGAGCCTCGGGGTGCTATTTTGTTCTCCTCAGTTTACCTGTTGCCACAGGGGCTCCCTCTTGTTATCACTGGTCATGCTTAAGGGGCCACATGGGGTTTCCCCTAGCTAGGCCACCCAGTGTCTTTCTGTGAGGGAGGGGAATCTTAGGCCTATGGAGATAAAGAGTCTTCTCTCATGTGGGGCTAGTGTCGTAGGATCCTGTCTGTGGAGCATGGAGAATGCATCTGTGGTCTTGTGCTTGTTCTGGCAGAATACCCCCTAGTGGTGGCTGTTGGTTACTCTGATGTCTCTGGGTGGTGGAGTGGCATCTCAGGCCTGTGAATACAAAGCAACTTCCTTGGCTAGGCACTTGTGGTATGGTTTTTCTTTCTAGTGCCATGTGGGCACCCTGTATCTCTCAGTGGTAGAGGAAACTCCCAGGTTCAGTGGTAAAAAACACTACCCTTGGCTGCTTACTGTTAGCAGTGTTACTGGACTCACTTACTGTCATATTCAGGACTCTCATTCAGTTTTAAGAGAAGTAAGCAAATAGGGGCTACCTTCATATTGGTAAGAAACACCAGAGTTGGCCAGCCTGTGTTCTTGTGCTGGGTGAGGAGATGAGAGACCCCAGTTGTCATGTTTCTGCTTCAGTCCTGACATTCAAAGCAGTTCACCTTCCTCTTTCTACCTCTCAGATATCACATGTAGTTACCTATTGCATTATTTCCAAGGTATACAGTTGTAACTAGCAGAGAGAAGAGGGTCAAGGAGTCTTCAGAATCTTATCTGGCCTGGAAGTGCCCAACTGATTATGGATACCAGTGCAAAAGCAATTCAATCAAGAAAGGGATGCTTATTCAACAAATGATGTTGGAGCAATAGGACCCATAGGTATAAAAAGGAAACCTCCAACTAAACTTTGCATCCTATGTAAGAATTAATTTGAGTCCTATGGATCACAGACTCAAATTAAAATATAAAACTCTCGGTTTTGCAATATAAAATAAAATTGGGGTAATATAAAAATAAATGAAGAGCACTTAAACTTGACCCCATATATTTGATTCATATAAAAATATGACAAATTGATCTTATCTACATTAATAACTTTTTATCAGTGATAGCCCATGTTAAAAGGATGAAAAGAACAAATTACAGATAGAGAGAAAATACTTGTAAGCCATATCTGACTAAGAACTAGTATATAAAATACATATAGATAATATATATAGATTTCTCAAAACTCAACAGTTAAAAAAATTCCTGTTAGAAAATGAACCAAAATCAAAGATTACGTGCAGATGGCAAATAAGCACAGGAAGAGATGTTCAACATCTTAGGGTTAGGCAACTGCAAACTAAAATCACATTAAGATATCAGCACTTGTCCGGGCACAGTGGCTCACGCCTGTAATTCCAGCACTTTGGGAGGCCGAGGTGGGCGGATCACCTGAGGTCTGGAGTTTGAGACCAGCCTGACCAAAATAAAGAAACCCCCCACCTCTCCTAAAAATACAAAAAAGTAGCTGGGAGTGGTGGTTTATGCCTGTAATCCCAGCTACTCGGGACACTGAGACAGGAGAATCGCTTGAACCCGGGAGGC
>NW_016107368.1:6897106-6921497 GCF_001604975.1 Cebus imitator
AAAAAAAAAAAAAAAAAGATATCAGCACTCGCCTATCAAAATGCCTAATTTTTTTTTTAAGTGACATCAAATGCTGACAAGGATGTAGAGAAAATGGATCACTTACACATTGCTGGTGGAAATGTAACATGTTATAGCACTCTGCAAATGGTTTGGCAGTTTCTGGTAAAACTAAACCTTCAAAATTATCTCATGACCTAGGAACTATGCTCTTTGGCATTTATTCCTGCGTAATGAAACTTTATGTCTACATGAAGCCTGTGCATGACTTCTTAAAGAAGCTTTATGCAAAATAGCCAAATCCAGAATCAACCTGAATGTCATCAGTGGGTAAATGCTCAAACTGCTTCATGTATACCTTGGGATAATAGTCAACAACAAAAAGGAACAAACTATGGATACACAACTTGAGATAATCTTCAGGGAATTATGCTTTCTAAAGAAAACCAATCCCAAGAGGTTACATACTGTATGATTTCATGTATTTAGCATTTTTGAAATGATAAAATGTTATAAATGGAGAAGAGATCAATGGCTTCTAGGGTTTAGGGATGGGTGGGGGTGGGGGTGGACATAAAGGAGATAAGCATTATTGTCCAAAGGCAACACAAGGATTTCTTTATCACGATTGTAGTGGTGTACACACAGACCTACACATGTAATGAAATTGCATAGAAGTGAACACATACACATATGCACACAGGCAGTACAAATAATACTAAGAAAATCGGATCAGTGGATTCTATCAATATACTGTTTGTGAGATTTTACCCTGAATTTTTGAAATGTTAACACTGTGAACAACTAGGATAAAAATATATGGGACCTCTATTATTTCATCATTAATCACTGTAAATGAGCTTTGCATCTTTCTGGAATCTGACCTTGGAGGTTCTGGTTGCCTAATATAGATGTTCTATGTATTTTCACCTAGCTCTTCTAGTTGTTCTCAGTGAAAGTATTAGTTTACTATAAGTTATTCTGTTATAGTCCTGTTTGATTGATTTTTGAAAGATGATTAAAATAGAAAATTTTTAAAATGACACTGTTTAATGGCAATCTATATTTTTGCAAAATGGCCAATTGTCTAAGAAGTAAAGCTACCTGATTTCATTATCCTCATTTGCCCATAAAATTTGAGGGTTTATAGACAGATGAAATAAGGCAGAGGAATTATAAACATTATTTTATCTTTGCCTGATTATGTTCAAACTTCTAGCACACATAGGACACATCACACAATTTAAATGAGATCATTCTCAAAGTCCCTTGGAATCTTGTTCCAATTTACAATGGGATAAGATCAAACTAGCCTTCACATAATTGATTTTAGGTTTTTTTCTGTGAAAATAATAATCAAAGTAACTACTCTTTTAAACACACACAAGTAGGCATGCACACACAATTTACCCACTGACAAATATTTTTATGTGAATAACTTATTATTGTATTTTTTTTCAAGTGACACATTCAGCAACCATATTTAAGCAAACGCTGAAGACTTAATTTAACTGTGCCATCTGTCCATACAACTTTGAATAAATTTCATTTGTTCAAAATATCTTTAAATATAGATTATTTTAAACACAGATTATTTGTCAAGATTCACCCATTCCTCTGGTCTTTCTGCTCACATAAATTAAAACTTCTTGCACATTCTCTTGTAATATTTTTGAGAACAAGAAGTATAATTTATGTCCTGTTTTTCAATGGCCTCCTTCCTCCAAATTCTAACTAAATGGAGGTCAGAGTGAACATGTTTTATTTGTACTCATGGGCAACCTATCCTACAAATTTCATTTCACAAAACCCTGCATAGAAGCATCCAGCAAAGGCAGAGAGTCTGATTGTCATGATAAGTCTAGGAAGATTGGCCAAGAAAATTTGGGTTAGGCTACTATGAAAACGCACCATGGTGTTCTCCTATGTACAAGAGAAAGTATAAAAACAAAACTTCCCATTTTCTTCCTTGCAGCATAAACCTGGGTGTTTAAACAAAACAGTGGAAGAGATTTCCAAATATGTTCTACTTGAGTTAATTCTTTAATATTGGGCCAAGAAATATTCTATCTTGCTTCCAAAGATTTAAATTAGGAAAAAAAAAAGTCTTTTCAGGTATTTAACAAACATTTTACTAGGAATAATATGTAATTCAAATGATGGTGACTTGAAATAGCTCGAAGGAGCCAGATAACAATAGCAACAAAAATGAAGGGTGAATGAATGTGCTACATAAATCACTACCAAGTAGCATTTGTGGAAACAAATAAAATGTTTTCAAAGAGCATGCACTTCCTAAATAAGTGGAAATGTTTCATGGAAACATAGCAGCGGATCTAGCAATACCATATAATCTGTTTAAGATTAGCACAGGACTTTTCAACCACTAATGTTTAAAGGTCTATAAAATAGCCAATGAACTGTTTGCATTGGGAAAACATAGGGCATTGATCCAGGGGTTGGAGTTTCTGGTCAGACCTCCTGGGTCCAAGTGCTATCACTAACATGGTTTCCGTGCGGATGAGCTGCTTCTCTGCCTGACACGTAGATTCCCCATCTGTGAGATGAGATATGGAGCCACCAACCTCATAGGGTGTTTATAAAAAGTCACTGAGACTCTAAGCAAAGTGCTTGTCACAGAGCCTGGCAAAGTGGGGCAAGATGGCCCCACAAAATTTGGTGCTGTGGCAAATGTCAAGTTATTTTGGTATCAGTAAGTGCCGTCATGCAGAAGTTCTATCTCTACAGCCTTGGCTACCAAGAAGTAAGTCACAGTGGAAGCAGGTTTTGGTTCACATTCTGCCAAACACACACATGTAGTAGCAAGCACGTGTAGGAGCCATGCCTATTGCCGTCAGAATCTTAGAGGCACTTAGCATGAAAGACTCTTCTCAGAGGAAATGTCCTAGATGCTAATGTCAAGCCCAGCAGGGAGGACTTTCACCTGGATCTGGTGGCAAGGTGCAAACTGAAGGGGAAGCAGCAGGGTCAGCCCGGGACCCTTGTTTCTTAGGTCCTATATATGCGAAGGTGGCAAGCTCCTCCATATCACTCTTTCCAATCATGGGTGCAAAAGGACAGCAATTGCACCAACTAAGAAACTAGTTTGGGCATCCCTATATAAATTATCTAAGCTTAAGGTATTGATTCAGAGAGGGGATGCTTCATAAATGCACTAATCACCACTAAAGTTTTTATTAGTATGCCCTTACACACATGCATTACAGAGTGTTTTCAAGTAATTTACTCCACAACAAATATTAATGTAAAGGAGAATAACAGAAGGAATAGTTTGAGTGCTTACCATGTGTTGGGAATCTTCTAAAAGTTTAACAAGAATTACTTTATTTAAGCGTCACCATCCCCTACTGTGCTAGATAAGTTTATTCCTATTTTACCGATGAGGAAAGTGAGGCTGAGAAATGAACGACTTTGCAAAGTTGCAAGGGTGGTGAATGACAGAATCAGGATTTAAATGCAGACAGCTTTAATTACATCTCTGCAAATGATTTCCTATTTTGCTAAACAAATGGTAATTTTATCACACTAAATCGTATATCAAAATAGCCTGAAATCTATAATTGCTATAGGAACACAAATTGCATGTATTGTTATTGTTGTTGTCACTCATTTTACTATTATGGACATCATTTTATTGCCATAATACAGTGACAGTTAATAAATGGTGGCTATCAATACGTTCATTAATCTAACTTGTGCCCCAAATCTAAAAAGGCCGAAAATATCAAAATATAAAACAAATGAAAAAGAAAAAAAAAAGCTACTAGCTTGGCCCAAATACTTGAGGAATGCTCTATATTTTTATTATCCAAATGGACAGCTTGAAGTTATGACCTAATGATAGAAAAACACAATGGAAAATTTACCCCACTGCTAACATGGGCTTCATCAAATGACTGCCACATTAATTGCACTTGTTTGGAAATATGTATAAAAACAGTGAAAAAAACCAATTTATGTAAAATTATGTCAATAGTAAAATTAGTGATAATAACACTAACAACACAATTTGTATTCATACAACAGTTGTAGCTTTTAGGTTATTTTGATATATGATTTAGTGTGATAATATTACCATCTGTTTGGTAAAGTAGCATGAGTCAGTCATTTGTAGAGATGTGCTTAGAGGGCAGTCTCATATCTGCTAGCCAAATGCCCTTTCTACTGCTACTACCATTAGGTTAAACATATTTTCAAACAAAATTGTGGTCATATACAATGAGCAAACCAAAGCTAAATACGTAATTTTGATTATCTGATTCAGCTTACCAAAAGAATAACAAAAATTATTATTGTTGGCTGAGCATGGTGGCTCACTCCTGTAATCCCAACACTTTGGGAGGACGAGGCAGGTGGATCACTTGAGGTCAGGAGTTTGAGACCAGCCTAGCCAATATGGTGAAACCCTGTCTCTACTAAAAACACAAAAATTAGCTGGGCATAGTGGTGCACACCTGTAGTCCCAGCTATTCGGGGGGCTGAGGAAGGAGAATTGCTTGAACCTGGGAAGCAGAGGTTGCAGTGAGCCAAGATCGTGCCACTGCACTCCAGCCTGGGCATTGCAGCAAGACTCTGACTCAAAAAATATATTTGTTATAGTTGTCATTTAAAATTTTAAATGCACATCTTATTTAACTTAACTTTCCATATTCATACCATTCAATACAGCAGAGTTATCATTGTTGTGGTGGGAACACATTACACCGCTTTCAACAATACAATCTGTGGTTAACTCACTATAGTTAGCGTATTGTACAATTATTCTCTTAAATGTATTTGTCTTATCTTTTTTTTTTTTTGAGACCGAATCTTGCTCTGTTACCAGGCTGGAGTGCAGTGGTGCAATCTCAGTTCACTGCAACCTCTGTCTCCTGGGTTCAAGTGATTCCCCTGTCTCAGTCCCCTGAGTAGCTGGGACTACAGGCGCGTGCCATCACGCCTGGCTAATTTTTTGTATTTTAGTAGAGATAGGGTTTCACCATGGCCAGGATGATCTCGGTCTCCTGACCTGGTGATCTGCCTCGGGCTCCCAAAGTGCTGGGATTAAAGGCGTGAGCCACTGTGCCTGGCCTATTACTCTTATCTAAGTGAAATTTTGTATTCTTCAACAAACATCGCCCCATCTCTCTGCCCCCAACACCAACTACTGTCATCAAACACTCCAGATCCTGGTACCAGCATTCTACTCTCTCCTTACAACGAGATCAACTTTTTTACATTCCACATATAAGTGAGATCATGCAATATTTGTCTTTCTATGTGGCTTATTTCACTTAACATGATATCCTCTGGGTTCATCTATGTTGTCAAAAACAACAGGATTTCTTTCTTTTTGGTGGCTAGATAGTATCCCACTGCATATGTATACCACAATTACTTTAACCCTTCATCCACTGAAGGGCACTTAGGTTGACTCCATCTATTGCCTATTGTGAATAGTGCTGCAAAGATACAGGAGTGCAGATACCACTTCTGTGTACTGATTTCCTTTGTTTTCAGTATATACTCAGCAGGGGGATTTCTGGATCATACGGTAGTTCTATTTTTAATTTTTCTGAGGAAACTCCATACTATTTTTCATAATGAATATACTAATTTACATGCCCACCAACAGTATGCAAGGCTTCCCATTATTTTTGCTTTAAACAATTACCTTAACAGAGATTTTAAAATGAGAAAAAAAGGGTATATTTAACTTGTGATTTTGGATTTTCTTCGTTAATATTTCTTGTACTGCAGGTATGCTGGCAATTAGTTCTTTCAGATTTTGTATATTTCAAAAAGGTTTCATTTTGCCTTTGTGTTTTAAAAATATTTTTCTACATATGGAATTTTAAGAGCTTTTTTTTCCTTTTTCCTTTTAAAATGTTGCTTTATTTTCTTCTGCCTTACATTTTTTTCTAATGAGACATTTTTATTTCCTGTTATTTAAAAAATCTTTTTTGCCTGTTTATGTAATATGTCCTTTTTCTATGGCTGCTTTTAATATTTTCTTTTTTTTTAACCAGTTTTTAACAATTTTATTATGAGCCACCTGGTATGACTCGCTTCTTGTTTCTTCTGCTTGGGTGCTTTTGAGTATCTTGGCACTCTGAGTTTTAACAGTTTTCATCGTATTTATAAAAATAATTGGCCATTCTTTATTTAAATATGCTGCCCCCAACTTTGTCTAGACTCCAGTTACTCACATGCTTTGTCACCTGTGCTGTACCACTGCTCACTGTTATGCTTTCTGATCTTTTATTGATCTCTGCGTGTCATTTTGGGTAGTTTTTATTCCTATGTTTCCAAGTTCACCCATCTTTTTGTCTATAATGTGTTATGCTATTTATTCCGTTGAGTATACTTTCCATTTTAGACATCTTATTCATCTCTAGAAGTTTGTTTGGGGCTTATTTTACAAGTACCACTCCTTTCCTCATGGTTCTCATATTTTCCAACCATTTAGATCATATGGAACACATTTATATCTGTTTTAATGCCCTGACATGCTAAGTGTATCATTTGAATCACTTTGAGATCAGTTTCTGCTGATTGATTTGCTCAAATGTATGAGCCCTATCTTTCTAATATTTGATTAGTTGTTGAACATGATGAATGTATGATGATGAGTGGCTGGTTTTGTTGTTTTAAAAATATTTTTGAACTTTGTTCTGCTGTTAAGTCACATTTTAAGTGGCAATTGCTTTGTTCTTTTTAAGGTTTACTTTAAATTCTACCTTTTCTATAGACAGAATTTAATGTCATTACTGACTCACATATTCATATCACTAATACTTTCTGTATATAGCTAAATTCCATTTCATTTTCCTGAGTTTTGCTTTTTTAATAAATTTTGTTTTATTTTCTAACTGTATTGGTGATAAATAATAAACTTTGAATTTTATGTACTAATTTTGTCATATTATAAACAAACTTCTGGCTTATCATGCTTTCTGTGGTTTGGAATTTTTCCCCAGTTATTCCATTCTTTCATTTACAAATAATGGCCACTTTATTGTTTTCTAACATTGCCTCATCTTTTGTATTTCTTGCTAGATTTTACAGGTATGTGGCTGGGAACCTTGGGTTGTTACTAATGATAGTGGAAAAGCAATTCATGCTTCATAATTGAATATAGTGCAAACTGTTGATTTGTGCTGGGGGTGTGGTGGAAAACAGAGCTTCAGAACATGACCTCTGTAGCCATACAGCATTTCATCTGAGCTTAGTTACTACAACCCTGTGGCATCGCAGAATTATTCAAACACTCCGTGCCTCAATTTTCTCATCTGTAAAATGGAGACAATGACACTTCTAGAGTTTTCAAAAATCAATATTTGTAAAACACATAAACAATTCCCGGCACATAACAAGTGCAAAGAATAGCAAAATAAGTTTCCTATTATTACAGCTTTCTACTAAGTTTTTCTGAAAAAATAGTTCAATAGCTTCTGAACTTTAGCTATTTTAAATTTTAAAATGTTTTAAGTTTGTTATCTATGTTTTATATTTTTTTATTATCTTTTACTCTGATTAGTATTGGGATTTGTTTTGTTAGGTTTTCAAAAAAAGTGATGAACTTGTTAAAACTCTTTTTCTACTCTCAATTAATTCCAGCTATGTCCCTTCCCTTTTTATTATGTGTCACTTATGAATGTGTTTTAGTTTTATAAAATAAGCAAAAAATCCATACACAAAAGAAAATATAGAAAAGTAGAAATTTCCTCTTCAGTTCTCCCTTTCAGTCTGCCTGGAAGTTTCATAGCCACAAATTTGGTTGGCATCACCCTCTTCTATTTTGATGCATGTGCATACCTATTTATGTATTTATGCATCTACAGATGCATTTTACATTTTACATGAATATATATTATTCTACAACTTACCAGTTTACCATATGTCTTAGCAAGATATTTTGTTTGATATAAAAATATCTGCCTGTTTCTCTTCAACAGCTACCTAGTATATTCCATAGACAAGATGCAGAGTCTGTTGTATAAGCACTTCCATATTCAGAGATGCAGTAAGTATCCATGAACTCGTTTCTGTGTACTCATGTGCAATTTATTTTTGAGGACAACTCTGGGAGTGAGAGTATTCTAATGGCAAGCTTGTTTCATAATGTGGTACCCAGAGTAATGAGTTTCCCAGTGAGTTTCTGCCACTTACAGAACCACCATACCTTGTGAAGAGAGTACTAGTTCCTGCATCCTTTCTGTCATCAGGGCTCATTAATGATTTCAATTTTTGCCAATGGGATGGGCGATAAATGTTTTCTTCTTACTTAGTTATCATTTTCTGTAAACACCAGAGAGTCTAAGCATCTTTTTGTATAACCATTTACATTTGGGTGTGGGCTTTTTCTGACCCCACTTTCAGTGGAGTGGGGTGCATGTATAAAGTCTGGTTTACAGCAATTGCTCACAGTTCACGGGGTTTTTGCTGAGTGGGTCAGCAAGCGCCTTCTTTTGCAAGGCCACCTTTGATCAGCAGCTGGATTGCTGACTTGGCGACAATCACACTTTTCAAATTTTAAGAGACAGACTGATTAACATCGCTTCTTTCCTGGTCCTTCCCTGAGTTCACTCACTGCCCATCTGAACTAGGGCTTTCTTCTCTAATTGGTGCCCATCACCTTTCACACATTGCATTTGATCCCTGACAAATATCCTTGACCAAACTCACCTCGGGGTCCTCTAAGCTCGTTTTCAACTGGACCTCATCTTTGGGTATGTTTTCAATAGCCCCATGTTAGCAGTAATTCTGTCAAATCCATTTAGCCAGAATCTGCCACCATCAAAATCTGATTCCTGTGAAAAGAAAATAAATCTTGGGACCCCAAAAATCACTAAGCCAAAGGGAAAAGTCAAGCTGGGAACTGAATCAGGCAAACCGGCCCCCATTTTATTCCTAAATAAAATTGTTGCAAAGATAAAAAAGCTACACATCTCCTTCACAGGCCACAGTGAAACTCCTTGTGGGCCTCACAATCTTTACCCAAAACAGTTCTGTTGAACGTCACTGTCAATGTAAATCTTTTGTTTTTTTGAAACAGAGTTTCGCTCTTTTTGCCTAGGCTGGAGTGCAATGGTGTGATCTCAGCTCACTGCAACCTCTGCCTCCTTGGTTCAAGTGATTCTCCTGCCTCAGCCTCCCAAGTAACTGGGATTACAGGCATGTACTACTATACCCAGCTAATTTTGTATTTTTAGTAGAGACAGGATTTCACCATGTTGGCCAGGCTGGTCTCAAACTCCTGACCTCAAGTGCTTCACCTGCCTTGGTCTCCCAAAGTGCTGGGATTACAGGCATGAGCCACCATGCCCAGCTGATAGCTTATCTCCACAGATGTGATACAAAGGACGGAACTCAAAGTCATCCTTCTGCTCGTCTGAGACCAATGCGCATCTGATTGTTCCTCTTATTGTTTATGCAAAAATGCAGATTCACTGAGACAGACTAAGGCATAAGTGACTATTTCTCTAGCCCTTCACGTGTGATTCGGGGAAAGGTTGATCAAAGATTCAAAAGAATGAAAGTGTCTGTCATCTACCTATTCCCTGGAAGTTCCCCTTTGAGCTGTCCTGCCTTTCTGGACTGAAACAATGAAGACATTACACATCATTTATTGATGTCTGTCTAAAATGACACATAACTGATTGATGGCTCATGTCTTTCTAAAATGTATAAAACCAAGCTGTATCCCAACCACTTTGGGAACAAGTTGTCAGAAACTCCTGAGGCTATGTCACAGGTACGTCCTTAATCTTGGCACAATAAACTTTGTAGATTGATTAAGACTTGTCTCGGAGTCTTTTGGGTTTACATCACTATCCAAATCTGATCAAGCTCCTCATGTTCATTACCCCCAGGTGATCTCTGGTTACCCTGGGCCTGCTCTCAGATAGATCCTGTTAGGCCAGTTTAGCAAAGCATTACCCTATCCTCTTAATAATTTTCCATTCACCCGCACCCCCACTTTGATCCTTGGCTGTAAGCCCCCAAGTTTTCCTTGTTGTATTCAGAGTTGAGTCCAACCTGTCTCTTGCACTGCAAAGCCCCACTGTTGTAGTCCCCAGAATAAAGTTTGTCTTTCAGTCCCTTAACAAGTGAGAAGAATAATTATTTTCTTAAACAGATGGCAGCTTGCACTGCTGGGGTAGGGGTACCTTCAGGGACCCATTGGGGATTTTATTAACTCCAGTTTCTTTCTGTTTGTTTCAAAACATTATTATATCAGGTGCAATGTGCTGAGAAGTTACCGATAAGAAATTTTAGTCATTTCTTAAAGTAGAGGAAATTATCTTCTTCAGAATTCCTTTCAAGGAGATTTGCAAGTGGGCATCCGTGCTGGTATCCTTCCTAGAAGTTTTAAGTCGATTCTTTATCACTGAGGGTCAGATTTTTATTCTATCCTAGGTTAGTGGGTTATCCAATAGTTTTGCTACTTACCAGTTCTGATGAGTTTGACTATTAGTCAAAATCAGGCTTAACACAAGGAGGAGGGGTATATTGCCCTTTGGTTAGTAATCTGTAAATTTATACTTTTCCATAGTAGCAAGATGATTCAGAAAAGTTGCCCAGTGACATAACCATTAGACATCTGAGTAAATCAAGCCCGGCTGGAAAGTCTGGGTGAACTGCCTGCCTGCTGGCAAGGCTGGGGAGGATGGAGGAGAGTGCAGGAGCGGGGCAGGCCCACATGGGCCTGGGGAGAAGCACAGGTCCAGGAAGGGAGCTCATCTGAGCAGAAAGGGAATGGAAGTGAGAGGACTTACCAGAGTGAGGAGGAAAAGGGGGTGTCAAGGCGGGAGAAGGTGAAGCAACAGCAGAGAGAAGAGTCCTAGGAAGGGCGGCTGGGAGTGAGGGCGGGAAGGAGAAAGAAGGGGTGCTAGTACTAGGGGAAATAAGGTCAGACTGAGAGGCAAGGAAGAGGGCAGGCGGTGGAGGAAGGCAGGAGAAAAAGGGACAAAAATGAGAGCTACAGTGAGGGAGTGATGGTAGGTGAGGGTGTGGTGGGGGGTGTCTGTCAAAGGAAGTTTGGGCTGCCGCTGAAATGGTTCTAAGTCCACCTCACATAAATTCTCCACCTTTTTAGCTTCCAATGAGTCTCCACTGTTGATAAAAAGAAAACAAACACTGTGAAATATTTTAAAGAGTTTATTCTGAGTCAATACAAGTGACTGCAGCCTGAAGAAAACACAAATTAAAAAGTGTCCCTAGTAAGTGGTCCTTAGGCGCTGGGATTACAATTTGGTTTTATGCGTTTTGGGGAGACAGACATTGTAGGCAAAACCATAAATCAATACATGAAAGGTATACATTGGTTAAGCCCAAAAAGGCAGGTCATCTTGAAATGGGGGCTTAGAAGGTATAGGTGGGTTTAGAGATTCTTTAGTTATCAATTTGTTGAAAGAGTTAAGCTTTGTCAGAAGACTTCAAGTCAGTAGCAAGAAATGCTTACGATAAGGAGGTCTGCTATCTGCCCCGTGATGTTATACTAGAGTCAGGCTGGAAAGTAAGCCACGTTATACTCGGTTAATTACAAAACCCATTTAACAAGATTTTATGGTTTGCAGGGCATGACTCAACCCTTTCCTTGCATAGCTTTAGGTCTTTTTTACAATTTGCTATCTTACTGCCACAAAGAGTCTGTTTAATACTTAATTTTAATGATGTAAGCTAAAAATAAAATCCTAAGCCCCTAACCAACTGAACAGACTCTCTGTTGGCCAAGGAGACCCCAGCAAACCTTAAAAACTGAATTCCTGTCCATGACAGGAAGGGCGGTCAGATACGCCTTGTGACCTTTTGGAGTTTAGGCACAACTTACCATCATTAATGTTAACATAGAGATTATCAGATTTATCGCTTCTCCGCCTTTTGGCTAAGATCAAGTGGAGATTATCAGATTTAATTCACCTTAGATTTTCTGGGGCCTCCTTGGCCAACAGGGAGTCTGTTCAGTCTGTTGGGGGCTTAGGATTTAATTTGTAGCTTGCACCATTAAAATTTAATATTCACTGTGGGGCAATAAATAATCTGCCCCTAGGATAAGTAAATTAAATCGATAGAGATAATGCATAATGCATGCAAATAGTAAGTAAAGAGTAGGTTGGATGAAGTTAAAAAATAAAAACAAAAACAAACTACTCTGGTCCTGAGTGTTAAATCATCTTTAACACATACAGAATATACAAGGGCCACCTAATTAATTAATTAATAAAATAGAGTTTCAGTCCGTTAGTTACTAAAGGAAACTAAATTGTTTGGGATGCCTGTTGCCTGCCCATTGGGAGGCTTGGAGCTGACGGCTGGCTGCAAGCTGATTCAGGGGCTGGCATGTTGTTTCTGCTTCCTCAGTCTTTTGAGCCACATAAAGCAGGAGGTGGCTCTTGGAGGATGGAGGAACGAACGATGAAGTCGCCTCCCTGAGTTAGGCACTTACAGGCATGAGCTTTCTCAAGTTGAGTGGCAGCAGGAAAAAAGCTGTGTCAGCTCCGCTGAACTTCATGTGGCACCAGCAAGTGTTACCAGCCAGGAGCAAAACCACACCTTGAAACTCACACGGAAAGGAGGTTAGGTCACCTGCGCAGGTCTGACTTGTGTTCGGCGATGGCTTTCTTGGGCTATGCTGGGGAAGTTTAAGACCAAGTCAAGACCCAAAGGGAGAGCGCGTGGACCTCACCCAGTGAGGTATGAGCGCCTGTATTTTAACTTTGTAAAATGTTTTCATTTAAAGTTGCTTAAGGAAAATATAGTTAAGTAGTGGCTGATATATAGAGTATTTTAAAAATGACTTACAACATTGAGACAAAAATGCGAGTGTCTGTCTCTCAGGGTCCTTTGGCGGCAATTTAACGGGTCCAACAAGGGCTCGTTTGGAGCAATAGACTTTGTGTGACTCACTGCTAGTGAATGGTCCCCCAGCTTAATGAAGTTGCACTTTAACTTGTAGATTTTTGGCTGATGAAGATACAAACAGTTTGTGTCTGGTAGAGAAGTTAAGTCCCAAGGTCACAGACTGCGGACCAGCAGGATTTTAGCCAGTTTTTATCCAATTTAACAAACTTGGACTAACATTATTTTAAATCGAACATAAAACCTACTCTTTAAATGCTCTTTGAACTAGCTTTATAATCTCACTCCCTCGTTAATTAACAAGTTGAATACAATCTTTGATATCCATTCATGTCTTTGTGTGTTTGTGTTTTGAGACAGGCCTTGCTCCGTTATTCAGGCTGGAGTACAGTGGCATGTCCACAGCTGATTGAAGTAACGACCTCCTGGGCTCAAGCAATTCTCCCACCTAAGCCTCCTGAGTACCTGGGCCAATAGGTGTGAGTCACCATGCCCAGCTAGTTTTTTTTTTTTTTAATTTTTTTTATTTTTTGTAGAGACAGTATCTCACTATGTTACCCAGGCTGGTCTCACACTCCTGGGCTCAGTGATCCCCTTGCCTTAGCCTCCCCATATGCTGGGATGACAGGCATGAGACACCTCTCCTGGCCCTGCATTCACTTTATATTTGTATGATGGTCATTTTTTTTAACTTTTGAAAGTTATACTTTAACATGAACCTGGTATCAAATTGTGCCTAGATATTTGCATATCTCTGAATCTTCCTGAAAGACAGCTTTTCAAATGCTTACATAATTTTTATTTTAGTAATTAAATTTTTCAGCGAAAGCATAATTACTGACAGAAAAAAAGTTTATCATGTTTTATTCCTCTTAGGAGAAACGTGGTTATACTACGTGGCTATTAACATAGATAACAGGGAATAAGTGGCAACTTTTAATGGGTCTTTATAAGAAACTCTACAAGGAAGAGTGAAACATCCTGTTGTTGGGATTAGGAGACAGGCTAAAAAGTTGAAAAAAACACTGTTTTAAAGAGATAATTTAGGCCAGACATGGTGGCTGTAATTACATGCATGTAATTCCAGCATTTCAGGAGGCCGAGGCGGGCGGATCACAAGGTCAGATGATCAAGACCATCCTGGCTAACACGGTGAAACCCCATCTCTACTAAAACTACAAAAAAATTAGCCAGGCGTGGTGGCGGGCACCTGTAGTCCCAGCTACTTGGGAGGCTGAGATATGACAATGGCTTGAACTCGGAGGCGGAGGTTGCAGTCAGCTGAGATCCCGCCACTGCACTCCAGCCTGGGCGACAGAGCAAGACTCCATCTCAAAAAAAAAAAAAAAAAAAGACATAATTTAAATACTCGATTTCTATTTGCCCTGCATTGGAGGTAGATAAGCCTTTTTAACGTTGCAACCCAAACTATAGTTGGGCGTTTAAAAAATGTTTTGAACCAGTACAATGATTCTTAGTCTTTATGAAACTCTGGAATCACTTGAGGGATTTTGAGACTACCAGTGCCTGGGTTCTGTTCCCTGCACATCCAGTTTGACTGATGTAACCATAGCCTGAACACGGAGATTTTGAAAGGTATATTTAATTCACAAATAAAGATTGTATATATTTAAAGTAATTTGACGTACATGTACATTGTGCAATGATTAGCACAATCAAATTAATTTACATGTTGTCTAGGTGGACATCACAGCCATCATAGGTAATAACCAAGACTGTACTCAGGACCTTATTAAAAATGAAAATTCATGGTTCCCATCACTCAGAGGTTCTCATTTAGTTGGTTTCAAGTGACAACAAAGAATCCTCAGTAAATTCTAATGATTAATCAGGTCTGGGATTTTAGTAGAATTGGTAATAGTATTGATTATACAGACCAGACATTTTTGCCTTATCATATCCATCTCTTACTACTATCTTAGCTGGCTTTGTTCATTCACATGTTGAAGATTTAGTTTTCAATATTTTAGTAGAGAAATCTTATTTTGGGAAAGGAGGAGCTTCAATATAATATTGAGAGGAGACAAGGCATTTTCATAGGAGGAAACATAAATAGCTCCATAATTAAGGTACAAAAATTGTATTTTATTGAACTTATGTAATTTTCACTGACGAGTATTTGTTAATTAGGGAAACGAATTTAATCACAAAGGGAGAAACATCATTTCTCAGTGTTCTAAATTGAAATCTTCCAGAAATACTAAAGACTGATAGCACCTTGGCCCCACTACCACATCATGATGCGGAATGGGGCTGCTGCTGCCCCAACACTGGATAATTGTAAACATCTCTCTGAAACACACAGAAAGCTTTCAACATAGGAACCTGCTGTCTCTAACTAGGGCACTAAGAAGCAAACTCCAGCTGGTGAGCGGCAAGCTCCATCTAGCCCTCTCTTTACCTGTTTGACTGTTTGTCTCAAAGGGGATGGACATAAAAGTTTTCTTTCAGAACCAATAAACATTAATCAAATTTGTTCCACTTTTAAAATTTTATGTTCTCATAATGACATGAGAATTCTGTTGTCCCCACCCAAATCTCACCTTGAATTGTAATAATCCCCAGTGTCAAGGGTGGGGCCAGGTGGAGATAAATGAATCACAGGGGTGGTTCCCACACGCTTTTCTTATGATAGTGAGTTTTTACGAGATCTGATGGTTTTAAAAGTGTCTGACATTTTCCCTGACTGTTCTCTTTCTCTCTCCTGCTGCCCTGTGAAGAGGGGCCTCCTGCCATGATTATGAGTTTCCTAAGGCCTCCCAAGCCATGTGTAACTGTGAGTCAATTAAACCTCTTTTCTTTGTAAATTACTCAGTCTTCAGTATGTCTTTATAGCACTGTGAGAATGGACTCATACACATAAGGAAATTAAAAGAACATTGTAGTTGCATGTTTAATCTTGATACTGGTTGGAAAATCAAATTTCCATTCAGATACAGATAGAGGACATAAAACTTGGGATTCACTAAGTTAAATAGAATTGCCAAAAATAAATAAGTTAATCATTCAAGGTGCATATATTTCCTTGCTTGCAAGATAGTTTTTATTTTTTTCTTAGAACTTGACCACTTCAAGCTTCTCAAGGAATTTTTATAAGTGTGCATTTATACAAGCATAAATAGTACACAATGAATACTGTAGAGTTATACAAGTATAAATGTTGTTGATGCAAACATGAATAGAAAAAACTGAACTTATATCTAATACCACCAAACTACAAAATCTTAATACAAAATTGTTTTGTTTTAGATTTTACAAATACTAAAACTAGATATAAAATTGAGGCTCACAGTATTTCTATCAGAGATTCAGTTCCATTCTTTCCATCACCATTGTATAACCACTATCATGAATTTCACGCATGTTTATATACTTTTTATATCTATAGATATATACACACACACATGCACATATATATGTATATGCATACAAGAACATATACAAATGCACTGCATTCTTTCGCAGGCTTTTATCTTTTACATAAATAATAGCATACTGTGTGGACATTGAAAACTTGGTCTTTTCTCTTAAAGTTGTTTTTGGAATCTGTAAGTGTTGATCCAGCAATCTCTAGCTTATTCATTTTAACTGCTCAGTTAAGTTTCATTTTAAGAATATTTTGCCAATATTTGTAAAAAATATTATACTTAAAATCTTGTATATTTTCATTTATTTGAGTACTTTGTGGTGTACATTTTCATCAAACCAAACTTATTGATTTTGCTATCCCAATAGTCTATACTATTTCTAATGTATTCTGATTTTTCTACCTGGTTCTGACATTAGTCCATTAAAAATCTCCCATTACGATTATGGATTTGTCAATTTCTCCTTGAATTTCTGGCAGGTTTTGCTACATGTATTTAAAGGTTGGGAATATTAAGTGCATATAAATGTGCCTAACATGGATATTGGGCAGATTTTTCCATGTATTATTATGTAGTGATTGTTATTGCTTTTTGACATAAAATCTATTTTGTCTGTTATTAACATTATCATACTGGGCTTTTTTTTTTTTTGGTCAATATTGATATAGTATTTTTTATTCCAGCATGTTATTATTTTTCTCTGTGTGTATGTGTATATAACAGGGCTCCTTCAACCAGCTTATAGCTACAATTAATATATCCAGTAAAATACTTTCTTTTAATAGATGACCTTGAGTGCATTTCCATTATGGTGATTCCAGTGTAGCTCAACTTAACTGTATGTATGGTGGGTTTTCTTTTAATATCCATCTTCCTCTTTCACTTTGCATTGTTTGTTTTCTCTTTCCATATCTTCTTTTAGATAAATTTTCCTTTCTTCCTTTTCTCCTGCGCATTCCATAGTTTGCTAAGCAGGCATTAAAACAAAAGTCACCTCTTATTCTAGAACAGTCTGATTGTTGCATATCTAATTTACCTTTGCACTTGACAGATAACATTGTACATTTTTATCATGTACAACATGATGTTTTAAAGCATAGATACATTGTGGAATAGTTAAATCTGATCATTAACAAATATATTACTGTACATGGTTATTATGTTTGTGGTGACAACACATGACATCCACTCTCTTCACATTTTTCAAGCATATATTATATCATCATTAAATTTAGTCACGTGTGGTACAGCCTATCTGTTGAAATGTATTCCTCCTATCTGTGATCATACATCCTTTGACCAACATCTCGTCATCCCCTGATCCTGGCTACTAACCCCAGCTTCTGGTAAGCACTGTTCTACTCTCTACTAGGTGGTCAACTTTTTCTGTATTCCTCTTAAGTCTTCAGATGTTTGAAAATGTTCTTTTTTTCTCTTGCTTTTTAAAAATTCTAGGCTAACAGTTATTTTCCTCAGCAGTTTAAAGACTTTGAGCTACTGAAATTTCCCTCCATTGTTGTTGAAAAGGCCATCAGCTGTCTGTCCAATTAATGGCCCTTTGTACATAATTGGCTCATTCATTTTGATGTTCTGCAGTTTTGCTTCGATATGTCTAGGTATGGACTTAGTATTATTTATTCTGTTTGGGGCTTGACACACCTTTTTAAAACTAAGGATTCATGTTCATTCATTAGTTCTGAAACATTCTTAGCCACTATTGCTTAAAATATCGTTTTTTTCTTAATTAGAGTTGTTTTGCATCTTCTCATTTTATCCTCCATACCTTCTACTCTTTCTTCTTTTTTCTTCTTCAATTTGTTGTCTCTGTGATGAACCTCGAGTAGTTTAGACTGTTCTGTTTTTACTCCACCACTCTTCCCTTCAGAGATACCTAAGCTGTATTTAGGATACCCATTTACTATTTAGATGTCATTATCTATATTTGTCTGGCCAGAAGTGGCAGCATCTCCAGGCATTCCTTATCCCCAGCAGATCTCAGCTGCACCTGGGACCTGAGCCGGGAGTGCCGTGGTCCTCTAAGAATAAACACAGCCCGTCAGAAGAAATCCAAAATAAAATAAACAAAAGTAGAATGAATACTTCACATAGATGAAGACCAAACATTATGAAATTATGTAGAAAATAATGGTAATTTTATTTAAAAATACAAAGTTACTTGTATTTTGGTTATTTGTATTGCTTGAAATAATCAATTAAGGAGAGAAAACCTTTGACAAGTCGCTTAAAGTGAAAGAAAAAACACACTTCAGAAATAACAAAGGTCATTTATTATATCTACAGCAATAATAGAATTACTAGGTTGGTGCAAAATGTACTATTTTTATTGCATTGAAAGTAATGGCAGAAACCAGAATTACTTTTGCACCTACCTAATAAAAAGCAATAAGGATTTTTTGTATAACCCTATGGGAAGAAACTGGCAAATCTACATAAAACTAACTGTTTTGAAAAAGATGTGCTGTCAAAATTAACTCAGAGATAGGAAAAAGGTGAATAATTTAATAGCTGTATGAATAATATAATTTATGTCAATACAAAATGGTAAACATAGTGAAAGTTTCAGATGTAATAAAAGAGAGAAAGAAACTCGCGGGCAGGGGGTTGCGTTCCCTGACAAAAGAGGGGGACAATATGGCAAAACATTGGCCGGTTCCTGCGGCAGGAGGGCTGAGGCTACGGCGGCTGAGTCATTTTCCTTGATTGTCACACCACCCCCAACTCCACTCAGAGTTTTTTAAAAAAGCCATGTAAGTTCCTACAGATTGGCAAAAACAGTTGATAATATTCTGCATGCCTTCGTGACTAACACTTACCACGGTGGTGTCAGAAAGGTACGTTTGGAAGAAGCATGCCGACAGCTTTGTCTTGATAGGCAAACATTAGACATATTCCCAGAAAAATAAGAGACAAAGTGTCTAACATCACCACTTCAATCGTGGCTTTTATTTATTTTTTCAAAAGGTTCCATATCACTCTCGGTTAGAGAGAATCCTGCTGCAACTCTTCTGAAAATGATTTTACTGGAACGCCACAGAGCCTACACAATTCAAGAGCATTGCTTTTTAAAACCTGGCAGAGAACATCCATCCTACTTTCCTTTTCTCCTTTATGTGGAAATGATTTTCTGGAAATTCACTAATAATTCCTATTAGTGAATGTTTCTCAAAATTGCCTCCCCCAGCTGGTCCCTGAGCCCTGGATGCCCAGAGTTCCCAGAGCCACCTGGGCCCAACCTTCTGTATTCCTGGAAATCCGTGCTCTGACAGGGCCAGAGTCAATATGGAGTGGATGTATTGGTGCCATCCTGATCTCTTTCAAGGCAGTTTCATATTATCCACCATGGGACCAACCGCAGCCCTTTAAGGGAGTGTGGGTGGTGGATACAGGCATCAGTGGGAGCGTTGACTCGCCCAGGCTCTCATGTGGGACGGACGAGCTGTAAGCAGAACCCAGGTCTCTGACAAGCCATGTCTGCTCTATGGGGGCTCCTTTCACTCGTGTTGAAGCCCACCTGAAAAGGAGGGGCGAGTGTAGCCAGCAGGCTGCCTGGTGCTGTCCCCTCGCCTGGGTCTACCCTGTGGTGCTCTCTGCACTGCGACCTTTGTGCTCCTGGCACTCCCTTTCCACTTACTGCCGCCTCTGGCCCTCTGGGCACTATGTCACTGTTTCCCATTCGGTTCCTTTAAGACAGATTTCTTCTGCTTTAATGACTTTCTTGACAGCTATGATTCTTCTGTCGTACAATGTGGCTGATGATAAAAACACATGATTGTAACAAGTATGAGTTATTAGTAATGGCTGTGATTCACAGATAAAAATAAAACTAAGAACAAGGAGAGTTTCCACAGTTTTCTAATGATTCCAATAATTCTGCGTTGATGGATTTGTTGTCGTTGCTATGCCCACTGTTAGAGTTAGGGCATGATTTTATGTGAACTCATGAATGAGTCCAGTCACTGAATGTGAACGTTGTCAAAGGGGATGGCTTTCTGAAAGGATTTCATAACAACAACAAACCAGAAGCAGAGAATACAACCATTATTTATTTAATGTGTACAGTTTGTTAAGGAGGCAAAGTGTTAAGTGTTTTATTTTAACATCTCACAAAAATATATGAAAATTTTCTTTTATTGTTCCATTCCACAGACAGTGAAGCAGGATCGGCTGCAAGAAACAGTCTGTTTCTCGAACACCAAACAGGGAAGGAGGGGGTGATTTATTCGGCCGGGAGCAAGGTGGCATAGTTGCCTTACAGCCAAGCTCGGCTAGCAAAGGAAAACTCTGCCCTTATGTAGATATTACATGGAAAGGGTCTTGGGTTTACAGTTTTAGAAAGTACATGCGAGAGGCTTGTGATTGATGAAGTAATCATGGGGGTTTGAGCAAGATTGAATGGGAACAACAGAGGGCATTTCACCCTATCTCCCCCACCCTAAGATCGCCTGAGATCTTAAGGGTGGGGGGTTAATCTTTAACCTCCAGGCCACTGACCTCATGCCTGCTATGTCTCAACTTTTACTTCCTCCTTCTTTGAGACAAGAGACAGGAAAGAGGGGTTTCTTTCCTCAATAGAAAGGATTCTCTGTTTCTCCTACTAAAGAAACAAAGCTCTGACATAATCTAACATGTTCCTTCATGCAAAAGCAACTGTGTGTGGGACTTTGGAAAGTCACAGGCTTTGTGTTACAGATCTAGGGATTTTAAAGTGAAATGTGTCTTTGAAAGGACATTTCTTTAATGTACAGCCCATGTTATTTGCGCTCTGCCATGAATATGACAAAAGCCAACTGATGCGGAGTCTGCCAACATACGAGCACTACATTGTGTGCACGTGAGGAGCTGGGTCTGTGCAGTTAGCAATGACACTTTGTGATTAGTTAGGATGCAGAAGTGGACATTCTGGATCTGTTGCATGTTAGAATAGAAAATTGTTTCTTCTAACCAGACGTTCAAAAATAGCTCTTCAGGTGGTAGCTTATGCTGAAGAAGAATCATGTATAATTCCAAATTTTAAACACAGATATCATTGCAAGTATTTTGAGACAATGTCTAATTATCCTACCGTAATCAAGATGTTTTTAAAAATTCTACGTCATGCCTAAGGTCCTTATTCACTTCTCCCTTCATCCAGATTCCAACAAGTTGAGAAATGGTGCAAATGTCAGGGATTAAAATGTCCCCTTCATTGCTGATAAGGCTGAGTCAGAGAATTCTTCTTGCATCCAATACAAAAATGAAATTGTTTCTATTTTCCACCCGAATTAAACTTACAGGGCAGAGATGACCTGCTTAGTGAGCAGGCCACTTTCAGCAATAGCAGATCAAAGACCCGTACATCTCGTGATCTTCAAGAAGGGGCTGGCAAGGCCAGAGATTCTGATCCCATCACCATGCGTTAATCTCCTGTCAAGAAAAATAAAGTGCTACTGAGAGAAAAGCAGATCCTGACTTCCCTCCACTTGTGGGTGAGTACAAAATCCTATTGTGTGGCATGAGGCAGGAGCCCAGAGAGATGGAGGAAAAGCTGCTCCACTAGAATATGAAAATACAGTTTAAAGGGAAAGAAATTAACCAGTGATTCAACGCATTCAGTGATGTCACTCCGCCTGTTTATCTGGCTGCCTTTTGTCTGCATGGCCTCTGCTACTCACTGTGAGTAACATGGGAGACCTTCACCTGCAGGAAAATAGAAAAAGGTATGTGCACACAAACACTGAATTCAGTACTCAAATAATAACACAACAGGCATATCGCCACATACCAGATGCTCTCGAAAAGCATAAATTTCATTGTATCCATATAGATTAGATGCTTATGGATTCTGGTGATGCAAGATTATTGCTGACTGAGTCATGAGGGGGATTTCCATGGGGGCTGGTGCTCCTTAGAAAAAATGTGTTCTTGAAGGGTAGGCAAGGTGTATGAGAGAGGCTTGTAGGAGAGAGTCTGTGTGCAGTGTAAAACTAGGGAGTCTTTGTGGATCACTGATGAGAATGAAAGGTTTTAAAGTTTCAGGCAATGCCTTAGGAAGACCTAAGGGGCCTGTGCCTTGTTCACTGGGAGAGGTACCTTGGGCAAAGGGGACTTTTGGAGGGGGTGAAAAAAATAGCCCATGCAGGGAATCAAATCCTAAATTAGAGTAGGAGAAAGGGGAATTGAATTAAAAGAGTATTGGATGTGGGGATTGTTACACAGGTGGCTTCTAAGTCATTCTCTTCAGATTTGTGATGCAAACAGAGACTATTAACAATATAGTGTCACAGACAGAAAAGTGTCCAAAGGACCTGCTGAGAAAGATAACTGGTGGCTCAGAGGGTCACAGCTTCTCTACACCATAGAGGAAGTTGTCTTGGAGACTTGAAGATCATAGCCACACACAAGTTGTCTATATCGGTTGGAATTTGGTCTGTGTTCTTATGATTCAATCAGTTAGGAACAACTTAATGTCACCTGGCTCATCAGCCATCTATTTTTCCATCCTCAAGAAAGGCACAGCATAGAGCTGCACCTCACACAAAATGAGCATTGATTATTTGTGGACTCTGGATAAATGAAATGGCAGGGATTGGCTGAGACATCAGAGAATTCTGGGGTCAAATCCTGGCTTTAACATTTCCTAGAGAGGTCACCATACACAGGCAAATAAAATGTATGTGAGTTCTTGAAATACTGAAAATAACACCTCTCTCACTGAGTTGTTTTAAAAAATAAATAATGGAATACAAAGTGCCTGGGACAAAGTGTCATTGAATGGTTGTTCAGAAAATGCCAGTTTACCCCTGAATTCCTTTTCTATATAGTCCATGATTTGTTGCTACTTGTGATCTCCATGACTTTGAATATCGTATCTACAAAATCCCTTCATCTCTGTGCTTTTCAGTTCAGTTTAGAAAATTATGTGCTTTTAGTGAATTCTCATACTATGCCAGACACAGCACTAGGTCCTGAATACACAGAGCACAGTAACATATGGTCTCTGCTTTTCAGGGACTTACTGTCAGGCAGAGGAGACACCAGGAAAGAGGAGCAGAGGGCCAGGGCAGTGCACTGCAGATGCATGGATGAAAGCTCGCAGCAGCACGGGCATGGGTGTCTAATCAGGGATGCATGTGAGCAGCAGGATGAGGAGCATGCTTTCCCAGAGGAAGAAAGGAAGCCACTGGAGAGATGCAGGATGCCTTGGACAGATAAAACAGTGTGGAGTGGCATTTGTTGCCCACCACCACGTTCATATTTTATGCTCATAGAGGGGGTTGCCTTGGAGCCTTGAAGATCATGACCACACTCAAGCTGTCTATATTGGCTGGGGCTGGGTCTGTGTTCCGATGACTTGAATCAGTTTGGGACAACTTAATCTCACCTGGCTCATCTGCTGTCTACTCGACAAACAAACATTTTGCAGCAACTCTATATGCTGCTATTTTTTCTCTCTCCTATGCTTGGTGCCTTCAGGGAATGAACACAGTAACAAATATAAAGGCAAACAAATATCAGTATATTGAACATTAACTGGGTCACCCACTGTTTTGGATACTTCATGTATACTCTTATTTAATTTTCACTTATTGGTATAAAAATTGGTTCAGAGAGGAAAAGCAAGTCAGCCGATGTTATATATAGTAAATTGTGGGACAAACATTTTAGTTCACGCATTAGGATTCCATGTTCAGAGTTCTTTCCACAGTGTTATATCATATTTATTACGGTGTTCCAGTGAGGACATTTCTGTGAGATGGTGCAAAGCTACAATGTATCTTGTGTATGTGTGTGTAATACACAAGTTTTGTTTGGTTAATGTATTTAAATTTAAACAATTTCCATATGAACATTACCCATTACAAGTGTGCAGTGCAGTGATTTTAGTTACTTTGAGTTGTGTATCATCACAGTCCAGTTGGAGGCATTTCCATCACTCTGACAGTGGCCCCTGCTCATTTGCACTCAGTTTCTGCTTCTACACTCAGCCCCATGCAGACATTGATCTGCTTTCTTTATATATAAATTCGACTGTTATAGATATTTCATGTAAATGGAACATATAATAAGTAATCTTCCTTCCTTCTTTTGTTTTTCTTTTCTTTTCTTTCTTTTTTTTTTTTTTTTTTTTTTTTTTTTTT
>NW_016107368.1:6921517-6947041 GCF_001604975.1 Cebus imitator
GGAGTACAATGGTGCAATCCTGGCTCACTGCAGCCTCCAACTCTGGGGCTCAAGTGATCCTCCCACCTCAGCCTCCCAAAGTGCTAGGATTACAGGTGTGAGCCACTGCATTGTGTTTGTAGTCTTTCTTACACAGCTTTTTTTTTTTTCACTACAGTTAATGGAGCTTCTTGTATGTATAGATTAATTAATTCGTCTAATTTATGAAGTCTTCAGTCATTATTTCTTCAAATAATTTTTCCTCCCCTTCCTTTTCCCTCTTTTTCTGGGACACTTAGAGGCTTATGTGGCTATACTGGATATATTTCTATAGGTCTTTGAGACAATGTTTATTTTTTACTTTCAATTTTTCTTTCTCTATGCTCTTCATATTGGATACTTTCTATTAATCTGTCTCTAAATTTACTGATTACTTCATCTATCATCTCAAATTGCTATGAATTCCCCTCTCTAGGAAACCTTTCATTTCGGGTTGTCAACTCCAAAATTTCCGTTTGGTTCTTTTTTATAATTTGTATATCTATATTGAGACTATTTGTTAATTCATTGTTGTCATAGTTTAATTTTTTAAACTTGAACACCTTTAATGCTATCAATGTATTTACAATAGCTACTCTTAAATGCCTGATTACTAAATCAAAGCCTGGGTCAAAATAAACTGTCTCCTGTGATATGCAGCCACTGATAGTTCAGCTTAAGGTCTTTTCATTGTTGTTCTTGAATTTTGGTTTTCATACGTACTTCCTAAGGTTTGCACCTGTATCAGCCTAGCTTAGTGGCCTATTGCTCAAACACCTCTAGCCAATAAGTCTTCAAGTCCCTGCTCATGGATCAGAGATCCAGTCATTTTCAAGTCGCTAGGCTTTGGCTTTTCATGGGGCCCTATGGAGTCTCCTATGTATACATGCGTAGCCCCAGGGTCAGCCAGGAGAGTGTGAATAACTTGAGTCCTCTAGTCTCCACTGCATAGATATGCAGCCTGAACCAGGAATATGTGCTTCCCTACCATGACCACAAACTCAGGCTCATAGAGACAAAAGTTAGCTTCCCACTTGCCCCTCCACCCCTCCAAAAGTCCCTTCCCCAGAGGACACCTTGGAAGTGGGCATCACTGCTGCTCCATGTCAAGTGGACTTCCTTTCATCATGGCAGAGGACAGAGAGCCCCATCCTAGCAGAATTTCTATAGTGACTGATCTAGGGCTGACTCCCCCAGGCCAGAATGCCACACATTACCACTGTTCTGATTCAAAGTTGAACAGTTTGCCAATTTCCAGAGCAATAATGGTGGTTATTGAAATTTTTTTTCACCTTATATTCGTTTTTTGGGGAGAGAATTCACTGATCTGTTCTCTTTGCCATGGCCAGTCTCCTTACTATGTTTGCAGCTGCTCTCAATATCCAAAATTATCTCAAATAAAAAGTTCAGGTCGTGTGTGGTGGCTCATGCCTGTAATCCCAACAACTTTGGGAGGTTGAGGTGAGCGGATCATGAGGTCAGAAGATTGAGACCGTCCTGGCTAACACAGTGAAATCCCATCTCTACTAATAATACAAAAAATTAGCCAGGCGTGGTGGACGCCTATAGTCCCAGCTACTTGAGAGGCTGAGGCAGGAGAATCACATGAACCAAGGAGGCGGTGGTTGCAGTGAGCCGAGATTGCACCACTGCACTCCATCCTGGGCGCCAGAGCGAGACTTTGTCTCAAAAACAACAACAAAAAAATTTTAATTAATTATGACATTTCTTCCTTCCTATTTTTTCTTTTTCTTTCTTTCTTTTTTTTTTTTGGTCACGAAATCCTAGAACAAAAAAAGCAGAAGTTGGTTAACAATTCTGTGTAATTCATCCTCTGCAAGTATGAATCCGGTAGAATTCTCTGGAACACTGACTTTGCTAGCCATTAAGAGTCCTGGGCTCTGTCCCATTGACTGGGGGTGGGGAAGTTGGAAGGTGGGAAATAGCGTCTGCTGGAGCCCTTTCCCCACAGCAGAGGTAGATTAGTAAGAGGAACTTTTTGCTCATAAATTTGAGATATCCTTTAGCATGTCTAGCAAAAATAGTTTAAATAGAGGAGAAAAGGTAAAAAGTTAATAAAGCTCTTATTTGGGGGATTGTAACAAATGGATGGATATAACAAAGGCTGCTACATTCTGTAGATAAATGTCCAACTTTAGGGACACCCAGAATTCAGTAACATGAAATGAATAAAAGTGTCTGAAGTGTATAAAACAATAATAAACCACACAGAATCACTTACTGTCTCCTAGGAGATGAGCCCTGGACCAGCCTGTAATAAGATGGAAATGAAGGGAGCTGCCGACTAAATGAAGAAACGCTCAAAAGGGGCAGATTCTGATGATGACACAGGGGCCACCGAAGACTGTGGAGACATGAAGAGGGCTGTGAATGGGGAGGGGAGGGCATGTGCCTGAGAGCCCCATTCATCCCCTCGCCCACCAGGGCTCCACAATCCGACTGCTGGGTTTGAATCCCAGCTTCGCCCCTCTACTGGCTATGTGACTGTGAGCAAGCCACCTAAATCCTCAGCCTATCCTCCATGAAAATGGGGATTCAAATGGTACTTTTCTTGGGGAGGCGGGTGGTTGTGCAAATCGATGATTTAATACACGTAGTGCCCTTTGAGTTAGAACATGGTGCTTAATACATGTTCAACAGCGTTTGCCGTTTTATTATGAGCCAGGCTCTTTTCTGCGTGTTGCCTTATCCTCAATCAAAGCTCACATTTGAGTCACAACCACCAACCAGACACATCCAGGATGTAATTAATCTAGATAGTTGACATGCTGGGGGGAGGGCTGTCATAATAAGGTACAAAAACTGGCTGGCTCAAAGCAACAGAAATGTATTGTCTCATAGTTCTGGAAACTGAAAGCCTGAAATCAAGGTGCTGGCAAGGCTGTGCTTCCTCTGAAAGCTTCCTTGCCTCCTCCTAGCTTCTGGGGGCTGGCCAGCCATGTTTTGGTGGTCCTGGCTTGCAGCTTCATGGCGATACTCTGTCTTCCTGGTCACAGGGCAGTCTCTGAGTATGTCTGTCTTCACAGGGCTGTGTTCTAATAATGACTCCAGTTGCATTGGATTAGGGGCCTCTGTTGTAATACGGCTCATTTAAACTAATTACATCTACAATTACCCTATTTTCAAATCAAGTCGCATTCTGAAATACTAGCGGTTAGAACTTCAACATTGATTGGTGGGGGACACAATTCAATCTATAACGTGTTGCTGAAGGGACTTATGATTACAGCAGATGTAGAAAGAGATCTTAACTGAACTTCTCCAATCAGACTAAAGCAGAGACTACAGAGAATTTAGCTGCCATAAAGCCCAAATCCAGGGTTTCCAGTCAGGGAGGCAACAGAGATCTTTAATATTATGAGATTTCAAGCCAACCGCATCAGCAATCCTCATCAGAGGTTTCATTCTTTCCCTAGCCCTCCCTGCCCTTCCCTCTTTACCCAAGCTCCTGTGTAAGCCACAGCCCCTCACTGTTCAGAGATCCACTTGTTTCACGTGCTGCTAGATGTGTGCAGAGAAATTTTGTCTATTCTGCTGTTATTCTGTTCATTGCCATTTAATTCATAGGCTCCAGACCACTGGGGTCTAAATTGAGAGAGGAAGAGTCTCCTTCCCAATGCAGTAAAGAGAGAGAGCCAAAAGTTACATTTGAACAAAGGCCTGAAACAGGGACAGCTGGGCGTCAAGAAATACTCACCTTGTACTCGGAGCCTTGTGCCCAGACTTGTGATTCATTCCAGATTTCCTAGGTTACGAAAATACATACTAGTGAGACTAACATGGAGATTAAATTGAGGAGATTAAATTTGTGTGTTTTTTTGTTTTTTGACATGGAGCCCCGCTCTGTTGCCCAGACAGTTCAGTGGCATGATCTTGGCTCACTGCAACCTCTGCCTTACGGGTTCAAGCAATTCCCCTGTCTCAGCCTCCAGAGTAGCTGGGATTACAGGCTTGCACCACCGTGCTAATTTTGTATTTTTGAAGATACAGGTTTCATCAGGTTGGCCAAGCTGGTCTTGAACTCCTGACCTCAAGTGATCAACATGCCTTGGCTTCCCAAAGTGCTGGGATTACAGGTGTGAGCCACTGTGCACAGCCTGCTAAATTGCAGGAATCCAATCCCTTAGTGGCAAGAGTCTGATTATCTCAAATGCAGAAATTTAAGTTGCTGCAGACATCTTGCTTGTACCCAGCTTGCTGGAAGATGCTGATCAAGAACAATCATGAAAATAGAGTGTGAAGTATTTATTCCCTTCTCCTTTCATAGATGTGTGCCAATTAGGTTTCGTTGCACAACAAACCATCCCAAAATTTATAAGGTGTGAAACAATATATTTTTATGATTGGTCATGGGGTTATGGGCAGTGGAGTAGTTATTTTGCTATGGAACTATTGGGGTAGTTAGCTGTAGGTCTGGTAAGTCGGGTAGAGGGTTTGTCTGCTGAAATGGCTTAGACTCTGTTGTGTGTCTGGGGGTCATTTTTAAGCAGGCTGGGGTCTCAACTCTCCTTTTCTCACCATTCAACAGGCTAGCCCAGGCTTGTTCTTATGAGATGTGAGAAAAAGAGCCAAAATGTGCAAAACTCTTCAAGTGTAGGCTTAGAACAGGCATGCCATTATTGCACCACCTTCTACGGGCTAAAAATAAAAATAAAAAGCACACGGACAGTCATATCTAAGGGCTTGGGAAATAGACTCTACTTCTTGATGGAAGACTTACAAATTCACTTTGTAAAGAGCATAAATATAGGAAAGAAAGGTGAATTATCTTTACAATCAAACTACATCAGGAGTTGGCAAGTGTTTTGTGTAAAGGGCTAGAAAATAAGCATTTTAGGTTTCACAGGGCATATATTCTTGACTGCTTATTATTATTATATTTCTGCTTTCTCTCCTCTTTCTTTTTTTCCCCTTCTTTCAGAATCCAGCCCCGCAGGGTCTAGTAGGTATTCTTTTGTGTGCAGAGACAGTAGATCGCACGAAAGAAAGTCAAAAGTCGCAAAGATAAGAGAAGAATTCAGCTGGACCTGGGGGACCACTAACTACTACCAAGGCGCGGAGTCCCGTAGTGGCCCCTGATGCTGGGATGCGCTGATGTTTATTGTATACAAGGCAGGGCCGGCAGGGTAAGGAGAGTGAATCGTCTGATGTGATTGATAGGGTCAAGCAAGTCACGTGCTTAGAGTACAGGGGCCCCTCCCTTTCAGGTAGCCACTGCAAGGAGGGGAGGCACATACATCAGCATCTTTCTACGCACTTATCAGAAAGATCAAAGGCTTTCGGGATTCCTCTATTGCTTCTCACGACTTCTTTTTTTTTTTTTTTTTGAGACGGAGTTTCACTCATGTTACCCAGGCTGGAGTGCAATGGCGCGATCTCGGCTCACCGCAACCTCCACCTCCTGGGTTCAGGCAATTCTCCTGCCTCAGCCTCCTGAGTAGCTGGGATTACAGGCACGCGCCACCATGCCCAGCTAATTTTTTGTATTTTTAGTAGAGATGGGGTTTCACCATGTTGACCAGGATGGTCTCGATCTCTTGACCTCGTGATCCACCCGTCTCGGCCTCCCAAAGTGCTGGGATTACAGGCTTGAGCCACCGCGCCCGGCCCAATGACTTCTAAGAACTTAAAAAGCGCACCAGGTGGGAAAGCAGAACATGAAAGTGGACAAGGATGGTGACCATCGGAGCACAGCACCACAGAGAGGCATTTAAGCCCCTGGATGTCTGCGGGCCGGCCTGGCTGTGTCAGGCCTTCCTCCAGCGCCGGCAGAGCAGAGGGTTTTCTGAAATCCCCCAGGGAAAGGAAAACGCCGCTTCACGGCCTGCTAAGAAGCAGGCCCCTTCCCAGGCGCTAACGCTACTGCAAGGCTCTCACTCTCGCCGCCTGATCACTCGATCAGTTTCACCAGATTATGTCTATACTGTAAGAGTAAAATGATTCTATTCTATAATGCTAAAGCAAAGATTAATTAAAAAATCATGATTTAATAGGATTGATTATATAATTGACTATGTGATTGTTTCTAAATATATTTGGTATCATTGTTAAAACCAAGTAACCAGTTATTTATTATACCAGAACAGATCTTGCCTTCAGACTATTGCCTTGACACCTGGGCAACTTTCTTCTCACCTTCTTATTTCTCATAGTCTCTTACGTGGAGTTTGTTGAGCTTCTTGAACGTGTAGATTCATGTTGTTCATCACATTTCAGAAAATGTTAGCTATTTTTTAAAATATTTTTTCGTTTCTTTTCTATTTCCTTCCTTTCAGGTAATCTCATTAAATGTTTGGTCATCTGCTTAAAGATATCCCACATTTTTCTGAGGCTTTCTTTATTTTCTTTTCTTCTTTTTACACTCTGTTTTTTGGATTTCATATTCTTTATTGATCTATTTTCAAGTTCATTGATTTTTACTTCTGCCAGCTCAATCCTACTCTTCAGCCCCTAAATCAAAACATTTTAGAGATTTTTAAAATTTCAGTTATACTTTTCTATTTTTAAATTTTTATTTAAAAAAATTTTTTAGCATCGTATTATCTTCTATTTGATGAGACATTATCATAATTTTGCTTATTTCTTTGAGAATAGTTTCCTTTATTTTTAAAATTACCTTTATAATGACTGCTTTGAAAACTTACTAAGTCTGACATTTGGCCCTTTCATCGGAAGTTTCTGTTCACTGCTTCTTCTTACTGTATGAGTAAGATTTTCCTATTTTAAAAATATTTCATATTTTTTGTTGAAAACTGGGGATTTTCAGTAATTCACTGTAGCAACTTTGGATACTTATCATACCACATCTTCTAGGACTTGCTATTGATGGCTTCTGCTTGTGTATTTGTTTAGCAACTTGGTGAGATTATTTTAGTGATGCCTACTGATCTCATTGTGTGGAGAATCTGACGTCACTTCTCCAAGAGCAAACGCAGCCGAGGGACATGAACGCAGCTGCCCTAGGATGGCAGTGTGTGGATGTGAGCTCTTTTTGAATATCGCTTTCCTTTGTCTCTCTGTCAAGCTGTCTGCCTCTACTGGTTTTGAACCCAGGTTCACTACTTATCAAGTGGTTACTCTTTTTTTTTTTTTTTTTAACAATACCCTGGAAAATAGTTTTCCCTACAGCCCAAGCCAATTACATATTATCTCTTTTTAGGGATAGTTTTTGAGACCAGTCTTTGAGGTTTGTCCTCAAAGGACAGGAGGGGAAACAGGAGGGCTCTTCTTAGCCGTGTCATTCTCTGGCTCTCCCTCATAAATTAATGGGCTTACAGTTCAGCCTGTTACTCTCCTGGAGAGACCAGCCTCCTCTTCAATGCTTGACAATAAAATCGCCTTTGGTTTTAAGAAAACGCTTAGGCTTGAACTTCTCCATGTTCTTTTCTAAATAGTGTTAGTCCCTTTGTGGAGGGCTTTGGAGTTCTGTTCTTATGACCTGCCTCTCCACTTGGGCAGCCTCTGAGCCCCTGCTCAGGGAGTGAGCCAATTCTCTCAGACTGGCCACTGCTTTATGAGTTGTGTGCTGGACTGTAGTGATGGCCTCTGGTCCTCTTGGCTTACCTCTCCCAGCAAGACATGTTTGCTCTGTGACTAAAATGTGCCAAGGATGATCAGGGTCCCCATATTCTTGGCCTGTCGTGCTCTGGGCACAGGCTTCACACTCTGCGGGTCCTAGGAGTAGGAGGGAAGCTCCAAACCTCTCAGTCACACTTGCTTGGAATTTAGCCTCTACAACATAGAGCTGGGGGGTGAGGGGGCTGAGTGATGCTGTCAGATTACCCCTCCAAGGAGGAGACCACAGCCTTCAACTGGGAGCCTGCAGGAGAGGGAGCCCCATCTCCTTGGCCACTCTGACTCGTGGTGGAATTTCCATTACGCTAAGTTGGAAGACGAAGGAGGGAAGATGTGGGCAAGGCTCAAGAGCCACAGGCTTCTGCTGTTCCTACTTAGATTTGGTAGATTTCATTGAATAAATGTGTTATTTCATTTGGTATTGATCTGAGGACAGTTTCTAGAGATTTGAAATAATTAAAAAACATATTTTCCCCTAGTGATAGCTGATTTGATTGGGAAAGGGTTCATGCAGCTCCTCATGCTGTCATTCTGTAAGTCTTCTTCTGTAAATAAGCATTTTAAAACTGCAAAGAAAAGAGAGAGAGAGAAAATCAATAGTTTGACATTTATTTGCTTGTAGCTACAGTTGATTTAGTTAGTTGTCTTTATCCCCTTGATCTCTAAAATTCTTCAACAAAAGGCTCTTTTATACCTGCGTACTAAATATAATTAAGAAATTATTGTAATTGATGCTTGGCTTAATAAGCAGTTACTAAATGAGAAGCTACCTCTTAGACAATGCAAATTCACGCAAGAGTGTAGGTGAAGAGTGACAGGTACATTCTGTAAGCAGCGGGAGTGAATAATTTAGCTGGAATCTGCATGCTTTGTGGAAACCTGAAGCTGGCAGTTCTTTTAAAGAAATATCAGGCTAAGAATTCTAGAAGAGATAAGCAGAGTTATTAAGAACCTGGTAACACTTGAAGCTGTGCCACATATTTGCATTTCAATGGTGTCAGCCTTGGCTCACATTCCTATTTCATATTCACCTGCCTACTTTCTTTTAATATTCTCATATTTTAGTCAAAATCCACCGTGGTCTTTGATTTGGAATTTTTCTGTAGAAATACCTTAATATAAAGTACAGACAATATTATAATAATCATCCTTATGCCTTCACCCAGAATAATTTGTTTTAGATCTTTATTTTAAAAAAGGAATGCTAGCTTTGGTATACTTTAAGATGCCTTGGTTTTTGTCTCCAGTTCAGTTTTCCTCTTCAGAAAAAAGGTCAATATCATAAATTTGATATGTATTCTTTCTCTATGTATCTATATACATGCATACACACAAGCAAGCATGTACATACATACACATGCCTGCACACACGCATAGAGGTTTGCTTCACTGTTACCTGTTTATAAATGTGCTTACCAAATTTCTGCCCACAGTCTCATGTATTTATTTCTTTCTAAATGAATGAAAATTTAAAATCAATGCCTGGAATTCGGCGTGTATGACAGGGATATGGTAATTCCACTACTGTGGGTGGAGAGAATAAGAAGAAGACATATTTAGAAGAAAGGCATTAAGCCTGAAGTGCTTCTAAGGCATTTGGCAGGTAATCCGCAAACATATGCACATACGTAAATCTGGGGAAAGAGGTCTGTCTAAAAAAATCTCAATTTTGAATAAACAAATAAGTAATTATGAAAATTATTAGTGCGAATGAAAACACTTAGGGATAAAAATTTTTCTGAGCTTCAGAAATGCCTACACCAAATACCACTAGCAAACGAAATATTAATCAAAAATCATTTAAAATACTCTGTTAGAAAATATATTAGAAAATCAAAAAGAACAAGTGAGGTATGGTCTCTATCCCACCTAATGGTCAACATATACCCCATCGAAGAAAGTAACCATCACACTAAGACAAGAAATGCCAGCAGAAGAGTAAATATTGCACAAAAGAAACAATAACACTGTCATTATTCATCGGTAATGCAACATTCTATGAGAAAAACCTTCAGAAAATGAAAAAGTGCTAGAGGAAATATGCAACATCCCAGTCTCCTGTAACTCAAGAGCAACACATTTGAAAATTGACAATGTGACAAATGAACTACATTTGAAACAGAATAAAATGTCTAAAGTACCTAGAAATATGCTTAACCATAAAGTTTAAAAATTGTATTGTATAGAGTAAATTATGAAATTACACTGACAGATAGAAAACAGGATTTAAATAAACCTAGAGACATATGCATACCCTTTTTTGAAAGGTGATCATTTTCCTTCAAATTGACTTATTATGTTAGTACAACTCCAATAAAAGTCCCAACAGACTTTATTCACGGATCTTTAAAAAGTTTTCAGAAAATTAACAAAGTAAGGAAATCTACATACTTTTATTTAAAACAATTTTATAAAAGTAATCAAGAAGGCAGTATATTTTCTCTTTTAGATAGCAAAATATACTGCAAACAATTGTAAATAGACCAGTGGGGGTATTGGTGACAACATTTTAAAAACAGAGAAGAGAGTAATAGTTTGCAGGGTTTGTGGATTGGTCAGGGAGAGGCAGTGGGGGGTGCGTATGAAAATGAAAAGACAGCGTGAAGAATGCTGGTAGTAATGGAACTGTTCAGTATGTTGACTGTTTCAATAGAGGAGGAGGATTTATCTGGTTGTTGAGTTGAGAAGGAGCTTCCTTTGTTCAAGACCTTCTCAGGATTCCTCTTTCTCAAAGCCAAGCTATTCTCTGCTTCTTTACTCTGCAGTAAAGGTCTATGATTCTCTATTTGTGCCTATGATTGAATGTATATGTGTCAGCCCAGTGGTTTGAAGCTATAAAGACATACTCTTCTTAAATAGTATGTTTAGCGGTAATAAGCCTGATGTTTTGATCTCAAGATGTCTTTTTGTTCTATTATTTCAACTGGTTCCAAACTCAGAAGGGGAAGATATCATTTTTTTTTTGCTCTTCCAATCCAATATATTAGTTTTCTGTTCAAGATCATTGACAAATTAAGGAGAACTTTTCTGGATGGGAATAATCTTTGCTGATGTATGAATACTTAAAAGAAAAATTTTTCTTGCTTGGATAACAGTGTGTGGAAATACCTTTTCCAATTAGCAATGCTTTCAGAAAAACAACACATGATTAAGAAGCTTACTGACAGAACATTTCTTTGTTTTTGAACTGGTATGTTTTTACACTTCCTCATGTAATGCAAGTGTAGTACACACCTCTTTATTTTTCTTTTTAAAAATATAATGAAAAAACAATGTGACTTTTTTTAATTAGAAAGATTACCCTCAAATGTTATCATTTTAACACGGTATTTGTCCCAAATCTCTTTATTCTTTTACCTATATGGATGTTTTTCTAGATACTTTTAAGGAAAATAATTGGGAATGCAGACACAATGCAAACAGTCTGAGGATAATGACCCATAAAGAATCTTAATAAACTAGACAGCATCATGAAATATAATTTCCAGCAATAATATAATGATAATGCAGACTATAAAAATTATATCATGTTCTAAAATAATACTGATGAATTTTGAATTGAAAAGCATAAGTAGGATAGCAATAAAGTGGATATCATGACATCTTCTTGGGAATATGAAAATTATTCTATTTCTTGAATCATAATTGCATCCTGGTGGTGTGCCAGGAAAAGCCAAGTTTCTGTAAACAAGCCTGGGCTAACAAGAGTTCAGGCTTCTTTTACTGTATTGAGCACTGTGGCATAAGGGGACTAGACAGCCTTGCCCCCACAGACGAAGAAGGAGGCTTGAACATTTGTCTGTGACAATACCTCTTTCATCTGTAGACAAGTGGTCTTGGTAAATTTTCCCCCAGGAGAGTTCAGCATTAATGTACTTGGGCCACTGTCTTTCCACAAGGTCATGTAAATTATTTAAAAAAGAAAAAGGTGGGAACGGGGTGGTCTTTGGCAGCTGATTAGCATCTTATGCATAATCAAGAATTTTACATGTTTGCAGCTGGGCGAGGTGGCTCACACCTATAATCCCAGCAGTTTGGGAAGCCGAGGTGAGTGGATCACGTGGTCAGGAGTTCAAGACCGGCCTGGCCAAGATGGTGAAAGCCTGTCTCTACTAAAAACACAAAAATTAGGTGATCATGGGAGCAGGCGCCTGTCCCAGCTACATGGGAGGCTAAGGCAGAGAGAAATGCCTGAACCTGGGAGACAGAGGCTGTAGTGAGCCAAGATTGTGCCACTGTACTCCAGCCTGGGCAACAGAGCTAAAAAAACAAAAAAAGATTTTTGTAGGCTTGCAACTTTGTTAGAGAAAAGAGAGCCTGACTCTTGGTGATACAAATGAGGCACCGATATGACCTATGAACAGTGTTTCTCTTTGGGTTAGGATTAAACAGTGAAGGGGGCTTATATGCAATTTGGAAAGTAGAGGTGAAGATGAGTCCAGTATTTTTGGTGGTTGGTTGCAGCCAGGTAAATGGATAATTTGAGGCATACAGGTGCCTCCTCATGTGTACTTCTTGGCAACTACCGATCATGGTGAGCTGAGAGTATTGGCTGCAATATTCCTGAGCAGGGTTGCCCCAGTGGGCCCTGAGGATCCACTTTAACAAGACCATCTCTCAAAAATTGATTAAATAGAATAAACAGTATCTTAATATAATCTCCAAAATGTGAAAAATATAATACAACAATCACTCATAATACCAAGAACCAGGAATATCACAACATGATCAGGAAACAACAGCTAACAAAAACAACACTGAGACAAATTACATGTTGAAGTTATCTAAAAATGATTTTAAAGCCACCATTATAAAAATTATTTTAAAAGGAATTATGACTTCTGAAACAATTTAAAATGTAGGAAATCTCTGCAAAGAAATAAAAACTAAAAAGAAGATCCAGCGGGAAAGTATAGAGCTGAAAAATTCAATCACCAAAACAAAACGACCAAACAAAAGGCTCACTGAATGATTTTAATAATAGGGTAGAGAGACAACAGAAGATAGAATCAATGAACATAAGGACAGATAAATAGGATTTGCCCAATTTAAACAACAGAAAAAAAAACTGAAAAAAATTAACAAAGTATCAACTACCTGAAGTACTATAATGAAAAAGCTAACCTTTGTATTATCAGAGACCCTGAAGGAGAGAAAGGAGAAGGGGATTGAAAAACTTTATCCTAAAAGGTAATGGCTATAATTTCTCCAAATTTTAAGACATAAGCTAATAGTTTCAAGAGGCAAATAAAACCACAATGGCTATGCCCAAAGAAACACATAAAAAGACATCATTATTAAGATGCTGAAAATTAAAGACAAAAAATATCTTAAAAGCAGTCAGAGAAATAACATATTACCTATATGGGTATGCCAATTCAAATGTCAGTAAACTCATTTGAAATTTGAATACCAGAAGAAAATGGCATATTTTTCAAGTTCTGAAGGACAAGGAGTGTCGATTGTGAATTCTATATCTGGTTATTCACTTCAGAAATAAAATGAAAATAAACACATTGTCAACTGAAAAAAAAAAAACTAAGAGAGTTTATTGTTGGCCAACCTACTTGTAAAGTATGACTAGAAGAAAATATCATAATAGAAGAAATCATATAACTTCAGAAAGAAGAGAATAAAATTAGCATGTATAAAAATAGAAATAAATATACAAGAATGTCTTTGAGTTTTTAAATGATATTTTATGATTGAAGCAAAAGTTATAATGTCAACTAATGTGGTTCTCAATGAATGTGGATGAAATACTTAATTACATTAAATATTGTACAGAGTAGAGGGACTTAAATGGAAGTAAACCTTCTATGCCTCACTGAAAGTGGTAAAATGTTCATACCTGTCTCTCACTCTCTTTCTCTCTCTCTCTGTGTGTGTGTGTGTGTGTGTGTGTGTTGTGTGTATATACATGTAGATATAAATATAGGGAGATAATAATCTCTACAAAAACTCTCCAAAGAGATAAAATCATTATAAATAAATGAAGACTGAATCATTTAAAATGTTTAAATAAACAATAGAAAAGGCAAGAAAAGAGAAACAAAGACAGAGGCAGCCAACTGAAAACAAATAAAGTGGCAAACTAAAACCACAGCACATCATCATTCCTCTGTGTGTGTATTAATCTGTTTTCACAATGCCATAAAGAGCTACCTGAGACTGCGTAATCTATAAAGAAAAGAGGTTTAATTGTCTGGTCGTTCCTCAGGCTATATAGGAAGTGTAGCTGGGGAGGCCTCAGGAAACTTACAATCATGGCAAAAGGCAAAGAGGAAAAAGGCATGTCTTACATGGCCAGAGAAAAAGAAAGAGAGAAGGGGGAGGTGCTACATACTTTTAAAAAACCAGATCTCATGAGAATTCACTCACTATCATGAGAACAGCAAAGGGGAAATCCACCCCCATGATCTAATTGCCTTCCAGCAGGCCCCTCCCCCAACACTGGAGATTACAATTGGACAGGAGATTTGAATGGAGACAAAAATCCAAACCACATCAGTGTGAATGTAATAAATACACCAATTAAAAGGCAGAGATTGATTGAGTGCATAAAAAAAAGATCCAACAATACATTGTCTACAAAATAACTCACTTCAAATACAATGGCATGATTATGTTGAGTGAAAGAGTAGAAAAAGATATGCTATGTGTATTATTCAGGATTCTACAGAGAAACAGAATCAATAACATAGGTACGTATATTGGCTCAATAGATTATGGAGGCTGACAAGTCCCAAGATCTGCAGTTGGTGAGCCGAAGACCCAGGAGAGCAGATGGTGTCATTCTAGTTCAAGTCTGAGACCTAAAAGAGCTGATGGTCATTCCAGTTCAAATACCAGCAGGCTTGAGATCCAGAAAAAGATGATATTTCAGTTTGAGTCTGAAGAAGGGAAACAACTCAAGTCCAAGAATGGTGCAGGCAGGCAGGAGGAGTTCCTTCTTACTGTGGGAGGGTCAGCTTTTTGTTCTTTAAAATTTCCAACTGATTGAATAAGACCCAACTACTTCAGGGAGGACAGTCTGCTTTACTTGGTCTACTGATTCAACTATTAATCTCATGTAGAAGCACTCTCACAGAAACACCCAGAATAAGCCTGTCCAAATGTATGGTCACCCCATGGCCCAGTTCAATAGATACCTAAAAATCATCATGGCACCATGGGTCCTTTAGACAAAAACATAAAAGCAGTTATGTTAATATCGAAGAAAATATATTTCAGTGAGAAACAAAAAAGTACATGAGATGGCCAAGCACAGTGCCTCATGCCTGTAATCCCAGCACTTGGGGAGGCTGAGGTGGGCAGATCACAATATCAAGATATCTAGACCAGCCTGGCCAACATGGTGAAACCCCATTTCTACTAAAAATACAAAAAAAAAAAAAAATAGCTGGGTGTGGTGGCACACACCTGTAGTCCCAGCTACTTGGGAGGCTGAGACAGGAGAATCGCTTGAACCTGGGAGGCAAAGATTGCAGTGAGCCGAGATCATGCCACTGCTCTCCAGCCTGGTGACAGAGCAAGTTCCCTATCAAAAAAAAAAAATGAGACAAAGAGATACATTACATGAAAAATAAAAAGATACATCTATGTGGATTCTAAATGTATAGGTTCTAAACAACAAAGCCTCAAAATATAATTTGAGGGCTGAAAGGAGCAATAAACACATTTACAATTATAGAGGGTAGGGGCTTCTACTATCTACCCACATCAATTAAGATAAATATTGAACAGTAAAGATGATATAGAACTAAACAACAGTAAAGATATAGAACTTAACAACATTCAGCCAAAAGGATCTAACTGACATATGTAGAACACTCCTCCTAATAGCAGCAGAGCATAGAGTTGATTCCAACAACACAGGTTTGAACTGTGTGGGCCCACTTACATGTGGAGTTTTTAAAAGTTACACTGAGTATGCCTACCTTTCCTGCCTCTCTTTCTACTTGCTCCATCTCTTCTGTCTCTGCTACCCCTGAGACAGTGAGACCAACCCCTCCTTCTCCTCAGTCTATTCCACATGAAGATGAGGATAAATACCTTTATGATAATCCACCTTCCCTTAATGAGTCATAAATAGATTTTTCTATCCCTTACGATTTTTAATAACTTTTTCTAGCTTAATTTATTAAACTAATACAGTACATAATATAAATGATGTATGCAATATTTGTTCATTGACTATGTTATTGATAAGGCTTCTGATCAACAGTAGACTGTCGGTCAAGTTTTTGTGGACTCAAAAATTTCACATTAATTTTCTGCTAAATGGGGAGTTGATTCCTCTGAATCCTTCATTTTTTAAGAGTCAGTTGTATGTTTTTCAAGTGCCCATGCAATACTCACTAAGATAACTCATAGCCCAGGAAATAAAATAAACAACATAAATTTAAAAGGAATGAAATAATACATTGTACAGTGTGTGTCCTATGGTTATATCTGAATCAAATTAGAAATCAAAAACATAAAAGAAACGAAACTCTTAACAGAAATCAAACAACACATTTATAAATAATATATAAGTCAAAGAGAAAAAGTCCCAAGGGAGATAAAAATGAAAACATAGAAGTAAGTAAAAATGGAAATATGACACTTCAAAATATGTGGGTACAGCTAAAGCAAGGTTGAGAGGAAAATTTATAGTATTGTTGTAACCGAACCAGTTAGAAGGAAGGTGCTGCGTTCTGAGTTCCGAATTAAGAGTCCTTTATTTGCCGGTGACCTAGAGACGGCTAATGCTCAAAATTCTCTCTGCCCTGAGGAAGGGGCTTGATTTCCCTTTAGGCCTTGATTTAGGTAGGGGAGGGTGAGCCTAGCTGGAGCAGAATTTTACAGAAGCAGAACAAGCAAGTTAGATGAGGAAGCTGGTAACCAGGGAGCAGGAGGTTCCCAGGATTGGTGGTTGCTAAGGGTATTTCCATACAACCATCAAGGGAGGTAGCAGGGGGAGCTTTCCATACAATCAATCACCGAGGAGGGTATTCACAATAGCAGGTAGACTTGCCGAGCAGGATGCGGTTACAGTGGTCACAGGTACTGTGAACAGTGGGAACCGCTCTTAATGGTTCAAAGCTTTGAGTGCAGTGTGACCCAGTAATGCAACTGAGGGGGCCAAGGCAGGGAGGGAGAGGCTAGAGAAAGCTAGGTTTGCAGCTAAGATGGTCAGGTTAGTACAAGTTAGGTTATCACAGTACTACTTGCTTTTAGTAGAAAAAAAGGACAGGTCACCAATCAATCATCTAAGTTCCTAGCTCAAGAAATGAGAAAAATAAGAGCAAAGTAAACACAATGCAAGTATAAGAAAAAAAAAACAATAAAAAAATTACATAAATCAATGCATTTGAAAATATGAAACAGCAGAGTAAATAAAATAAAAAGCTGGTTCTTTAAAAAGTCAACAAAATTCACAAGCCTCTAGCAAACCTGACAAAGAAAAAAGAAAGAAGACACAATTACTAATATCAGAAATGAAAAAAGGATATATCAGCACAGGCATATATCAAAAGGCTGAGAATACCACCAATTACTCAGCACATATAAATTTTACAACTTTTGTAAAATGGAACAATTCCTCAAAAGGTACAAACTTCCACAACTCACCAAATATGAAAACGATTTGGACAGCCCCAAAACTATTAAGGAAATTAAACTTGTAGGTAAAATACCTCTTCAAAAGAAATCTTCAAATCCAGGTGATTTCACTGACGAATTCTACCAAACATTACATAGTTCAACATTTAAAAATCAACCAATGTAATCTACAAGATCAACAGACACTGAACAAAAACTAATCATATAAATAAACACAGAAGAACATTTGACAAAATCTATAATAAAAAATTCTCACCAATTTAGGAACAAATTTACAGAGTTCCTAAAGCACCTTCCAGTAGCATCACCCTTAAAGTAAAAGGCTGAAGCACTTTCACTAAGATTAGAAATAAAAACAGAATTTTAATTCTCATCACCCTTATTAAGCATAGTACTAGAAATTCTAAAAAGCCCGTTAAGATAAGAAAGGAAAGAGAAGGAAAAAAATGGGAAAGAAGAAATAAGACTTTTCCTATTTTCAGGTGGCATGATTCATGATGCAGAAAATTTTGAGGAATCTCCAAAAAAGTTCTCCTAGAACTAATAAGTGAGTCCAGCAAGGTCACAGGTACACTATCAACACACAAAAATTAATTTCATTTCTTTATACTAACAATGAGCACGTGAAAACTGAAATTGAAAACATAATACCATTTAAAATTATTTCAAAGATAAAATATTTAGACAGACACATAACAAAAGAAGTACAAAATCTGCATTTTAAATATAACAAAATGCTAATTAAGGAAATTTTTAAAACCCCACATAAATAGAGACATATTATGTTCATGGGTTGGAAGACTAAACATAGTGACAATGTTGATTCTCCTTAAATTGATCTAAGGTTTGATGCAATTATGTCAAAATTCTAAAAATGATTTTTGTAAACACAGACAAGCTAATTATGAAATTTATATGGGAAAGTACAGATCCTAGAATAGCTAAAACTATCTTGAAAATCAGGAATGAGGTGGGAGAATCTCCTCCAAAAGGTATATACAGATGGCAAATAGCATCTAGAAAGATGATCAACTTTATTAACTATCAGGAAAATGCAAATATAAACCACAATGAGATATCACTAGACACTACAATGAATAGCATTTAAAAAACAGGGAAAACATTAGATGCTGGTAAGGATGCAGGGAAACTGGACCACTGACACACTGCTGATAAGAATGTAAAACCCTAACAGCCACTCTGGAAAATGGTTTGTCATTTTCTTATCAAACTAAATATGCACTTATCTGCTAAGCCAGCAATTTCACATTGGAGCATTCATCCCAGAAAAGCAAAGATTCATATTCACTTGAAAATCTGTACAGAAAGATACATAATAGCTTTTGATTCATAACCCTCATAAACTAGAAACATTCCAAACGTCATTCATTAAGTGAATGGTTAAACAGTCATGCATGTATGCCATGGAATACTATTTGTCATTAAAAAGAAAGGAATTATTGACATGTAATATCTGAATAAGCCTCAGATAACTACAGTAAATGAAAAAAGCCATTTCAAAAAGGTTATATAGTGAATGATTCAACTTACATTTTTGAAATGACAAAATCTATAAATGGAGTATAGATTAGAAGTTTCTGGGATCAGGAATGGCTGGAAGGTGTTTGGCTATAAAAGAGCAATGCAACAGATCCTTTGGTAGATGGAAATGTCTGTACCTTGACACTGAACGTCAATATCATGGCTGTTATACTGCAATATCGCTTTGCAAGATGTTATCATTTGTGTAAACAGTGGATAGGATATCTGTAGTTTTTACAACTGCATACGATTTTGCATTTACCTAAAAACAAAGTTTGATTTTAAAAAGGAAATTTGAAACAAAACAAACATAACCCCTTTCCTGGGGATTTTGTTCCTGTCAATCAGCAGGAATTTTTTTTTCCAGGATCCATTTTCTTTGCCAATGACAAGTACACACTCATCCTTATATCCTTCCCAGGTTATTTTGAAGAATTGGGTCTGGGCCAGCACAGTTGTGATAGGACCACATTGTTGGTTATGACAGCTGCTAAAATGGGACCACTGCAGCATTCTCATGATGGGCACCATTACATCCACAATGAACACTGATTGAGCATTGGATTAAAAAGGGCATACATATCATGAAATTCGATAAGGACACCAAAAATCATTTGGTCTTTTCCTTTAATACTGCAGAAGATTAAACAGAGGCCTAGATTATCTCATCCAAGATAAAAGCACTATGTATGGGCAAACTCACAACTAAAAGCAAATGTTCCTAACTGTAAACTAGAAAAAAGCATATTAATTTCTTTGCTCTCTTTCTTTTCCATCATCAGCAGCTTCTTGTTTTGATAAAGAGATCTAAGGATCTGTAAAGTTTCCCTCTCCTCACTACATATCTACAATAAGGATCCACTGTGTTGTGTTGTCATCTGTAAGTTTTATATAGGCTAGAAAACTATAATTTTGAAACGCATAGCATCGTAAATTGTTTACCGAGATAAATGGAACAAGTATTTGTTCAATAACTGAATTATTTTCAGAGTTCATCCATCCTTTGCTCTCTGTCATGTCTTTTACTATGTTTGTCTTGGTTGCTTTTCTAATTTTTCAATTTAAATAAATTTTGCTATTCCTTGTGCTGTTATCTCATCATTATCTTGAAGTCAACTTTGAATTAACCGAATGCATGTTCTATGTCATCGTCTAGGTCACTAAATGAGAAAGAACATGAATCAATCTTTCCGCATTCTTGGGATCACTGTTTTCAGTCTAGAAGTTTCCTTCGATGAGTATATTTTTTGAGGAACGAGTAAGGAATACTTCCTTGTTGTATACAGGGAGATGAATTATGGTGGTTTTTGTAAAGACTGCTTGACTATAAGTCCTGACTCTGATGAACTATAAAAAATGCAATCTCACGCCTATAATCCCAGCACTTTGGGAGGCTGAGGCGGGCAGATCACGAGGTCAAGAGATCAAGACCATCCTGGCCAACATGGTGAAACCTCGTCTCTACTAAAAATACAAAAAATAGCCAGGCATGGTGGCACGTGCCTGTGGTCCCAGCTACTCGGGAGGCTGAGGCAGCAATCACTTGAACCCAGGAGGCGGAGGTTGCAGTGAGCCGATTGGGCCACTGCACTCCAGCCTGGCAACAGAGCAAGACTCCGTCTCAAAAAAAAAAAAAAAAAGTGAAATCATTGGATACTAAAATAGGACAATTAATTTTTTTATATCTGTAATATTTTAACACCATTATGAAGCGTAAATCCTAGCTTTACTTTTTGCTTTAAAAATAATTTAAAAGAGATTCTTGGGTTCATCCTAACTATAATAGTTACAAATGATAAATAAAGATAAATATATTATTTTGTTTTTTAAAAAAGGTCTGGCAGATGGAGTGAAAAATGATAGAAATTCTCATTTTCTCACTTACCTCCTACTTCACCTCCTACTTTCCATCCATAGATATTCATAGACATTTAGCAGAAAACTAACATGCATTCTAGGCTTTCTTCCTAATTCAAGCAATGCCATCTGTACAATACATACAGAGGTATAGGTAGCTTCAAAATGAAATTTATCCTTATTTTCATGAGCCAGGAATACACAGTTTTTTATGATTGCTTAATACAATACAATTTGATTTGTTGAAAACAAGAATGTTGTGGATACATGGATTCAAATAGACAAGCTTTTCATGCGCCCCTTTGCAATCAACCCCTCTATTCACTCCCGGCCCCTCTCCACACAGCTCTGTTTTCTATCCCTATAGTTTTGCCCTTTTTTTGCAATATTATTTAAATGGAATCTTACAGTATTTTTCCTTAATACAGCCAATTTGAGCTTCATCTATGAAGTTGTGTATTCCTAGTTTGCTCATTTTAACACTAAGTGGAATTTCTTTGCATGAATATACAACAGTTTCTTCACTAGTTAAGAGATAGTCTGTGTTTCCAGCTTTTTGGTAAGATGCATAATGCCAATAGGACCATCATACAGATTCTTTAGTTTTTTGTCTAGGGAAAATGTTTAAGAGTAGCACTGCTGGGTCATACGGCAAATGTGTGTTTAGCTTCATAAAAAATTGTTAAACTGTTTCACAGCAGCTGTACCATTTGCATTCACACCAGCATTGTATGAGAGTTCCAGTTGCTCTACCTGTTTCTTGTCAACATTTGCAACACTTGATAGTGTCAAATACGTTTTTGCCATTAGGCAGAGTGCACAATACTTGCTTTTTAAATTTGCATATTCTTAATGTAAATTTAAATGAAAATATTTTGGGGTGCTTATTTGACATCCATGTATCTTCTTTCAAAGATACTTTCTTTTGAAATTCAAAACTTTTGCATATTTTATAATTGGATTGTTTGTCTCATAGCATTGAACTGGAGTTATTCATATATTCTGGATACAAGTCTTGTATATTTGGCAGATATTTTTGCTTAGTCCCTGATATTTTTTATTCTGTTAACAATGTCTTTCAAATGGAAAAAAGATTTCAATATTGACCGTCTAACATTTTTTTCTTTTCTAAATGATGCTTTTGATATATGTCAGAGAAATCAAAAATATGTTCTCTGTTTTCTTTTAGAAGTTTTATAGTTTTAAGTTTTACATTTAATTCTGTAATCTACTGAGTTAATTTTTGTATATAGTGTGAGATGTGGTTCAAGGTTTATTTTTATAATTACATATATCTTTTCCATCATAATTTTTTGAAAAGATTATTTTTTGTGAATTACATTTTCAGTTTGTTTAATACCAATTGAACACATATGTGTAGATCTTCTTATTGACTCTCTATTCAATTCTATTTATCTGCTTGTCTACCCTTTCAAAAATATCAACTGTCATAATTAGTGCATCTTAATATGCCTTAAAATTATGCAGTGTGAATTCTTCAACATTGTTCATTGTAAAAATTATTTTGGCTATTTGGTTCCTTGCCTTTTCAAATGAGATTTAGAATAAGCTTATTGATTGTTATCACAGTTTCTACTGAACTTTTGCTTTGTGGTTTTCTTTAATTTGTAGTTCAATTTGGAATAATTGACATTTTAACAATATTGAGTTTTTCATTCCATTTACATAGTGCACTTCTCAACTTTAGGTCTTCTGTGATTTCTTTCATCAATATTTTGTAGTTTCTAGTATGTTGCACATATTTTATTAGATTTATATGTAAGTATTTTTTGTGCTAGCATAGATGATAATTTTTAAAAATTAAGTGTCTGTTACTAGAATATAGACATACAATTGATTTGTATATATTGACATTCTATCTTGCAGACCTGCTAAGCTCACTTATTACTTTCAGTAGCTTTAGAGAAAGATTTCCTTGGATTTTCCCCCTGATAATTACATCTTATATAAATAAAAAAAAAATGTTTGTTTCTCAGAACTACCTGGCCATCAGCAGCAGGGGTGGGTGAGGTCACTGGCTCTGCCACCCAGGTGCTTCCTGGGACAACAGAAGACTGTATCCACCAGCTGAGTTCAGACAGAAGTGGGGACCACAGGGTGGGGAGCTCTAGTAAGTAGCCTGAATACCAGTGGTACGAGAGTGTGGAGTGGCTGGCCAAGTTCAGGCCAAAGAGGGACCACTAGGCCAGAAGCTGGCACCAAGCTGCATCTGTCAAGGAGGGGTAGAGCAATCTTGCTGCTCACAGGCACCACAACTGCAGCCTCTGTTGGGGGTATGGCACCTGTGCTGGTTTGCTCTGAATCTCAAGGCTTCCAGAGGTCCCCTTGGACTCAAGAGTTTCCTCTGCAAAACATATAGGTGGCTCTCTGCCTCAGTCTAGAAGTGCAGTCAGGAATGGGTGTGGGGAGGGGTGGCCAGGGAGATTCTCCCATTTCCAGTCTTGCACAGGTGGAGAGCATGAATGCTCTGAGGGCTCTCATTCACTCAGTATTTCCCATGTTAGAGAGGGCCTCCTGATTCTGTGCTGAGCCTAGACAGGCTGGTGTCCACCTTCTCTCCTCTCTGCTCTCTGTGTCTGCCTACTATCTTGATATATTCCAGTGTGGCTTCTCAGATGATCGGCCTTTAGGGTCACTACTTGCTAGCACTTTTGTTTCCTCTTTGTGAGAGCAGTGCACAGGAGCTGCTTCTAGTCTGCCATCCTGTTCCTGCCCACTCCACTTTCTTCTGGGTCCCATGGTTTTCTTTAATTAGATGTCTTCTATAATGATTATCATTATTCCCCTGTATGTCATGTATTACCTTTCTCTAGCTGTCTTCAATCATTTCTCTTCATCTTTCTTTGAACAGTTTAAATATATTTATATTCCTCCTTTCCCCTTAGATATTTATCTTACTTTACATTCTCTGAGCTCCTTGGGTCTATGTCAATACGGCTAACATATCTTCAAATATTTCTTATATTTTATTCTGCTTCTCCTGAAAGTCCTATTACACATAGGTTAAATTATTTGGTGTTATCCTATAGCTCTTGAGTGCCTTGTTCAAGATCTCTTTAAACTTGTATTTTTCTCTTTGTATTTCAGTTTTGGTAAGTTCAACTGACATATCTTCATGTTCACAGATGTTTTTCCTCAACTGTCTCATGTCTACTGATGACCTTCTCAACTGAATTCTTCATATCCATTACTGGTTTTTATTTCTAGAATTTCTATTTGATTCTTGCTTTCAGTTTCTGTCTTTCTGATAGTATTTTACAACTGTTCGTGTATGTTTTTCACTACAGCCTTTAACATATTACTTATAGATTTCTTAAAAATTCCCTTGTTACAGTTTAACATCAGGTTTATACTTGAATTCAGTTTTGCTGAATGATTTGTCTGTCAACAGTAGCATTGACAGTGGTTTGTTTGTTCATGCTATCTTGTGTGTCTCATAATTTTCTGTTGAAGGCTGGACACAGAGTGAAAAATACAGGACAGAGGTAAATAGTATTTGTGCCTGAAAATTGACATACCTCTTCTTCTTGGTTTTAATATTGGGAGTGGAGAAGAGATCGAGTCAATTTATCACAACTTAAACTGGGTTACATATTTTGTTGTTATGGTTACCATCAAACTATCACTGGATTCACATTCCTCTTGTGTTAACTCAAGCTTAGAATGGGAGCCCATTTATCACCTTCAGGTTTAGAATTTCATCAAGTACCTGATCCTCAAAAGGGAATCTCTCTCCAGTCTCACCCTCTCCCCTAACTGTAAAGTGCTATATTCTTGGTCCAGAACGTGTTAGGCAAGCCCTCTCTCTCTGGGTCATAGTGGTGGAGCTTTGTCAGTAGCCCTGCTCTCTGCCAGCGGCAGGCAATCTCCAGTTCCCTGAGTTCAGGATGATTTCCTACCTCTCCCCAGAATTAAAAGGTTTCATTTTTGCCTGTTTTCAACCTTCAGCAAATTTTCACCTTTGTTTTGGGGGCAACATATTTTTCTTGCTCTTCCACCAGTGGCCTAAGGCTTTTGCACTGTAGGGGTGATTGATACAGGTGAGGCTACCTGCATTTCCTGCGATAGTAGTTCCTCCCTTTTTTCAGATCTATAACCTCCAAGGGAATCTCACTCTGGTTTTCTGCTTCACTCAAATTGGTATTTATGAGGATCATGGAGAGAAGCCTGCAAGTGAGTGTCTGAGACTCTGAAGGTTCTATACTCTCATGTTAGTCTGCCGTTGGCCTTTAACAATTCATTAAAAATGTTGGTTGGCATCTTACCTGTTTATCTGGCTTGCATGACAATCCTGTCCACCTCTGCCTCAAGTCAATGCTCACATCTCATCAGTCCTTGGAAGTGCTTCTTTTTCCTTATGTCTCAGGCTACTTGATTGCTTTGCCACCTCAGCTCTCTGATTGATATTAAAAACATTGATTTTGTCAATATCTGGATCTTCTTTGTTGTTAGAGTAGAAGTGTAACATGGTTTCTATTTTTTACCTCCTAAAAATAAGCCTGTGTTCTCTCCCTATATTTTCATAGAAAGTACAATTTCACTTCTCAGATCTTTTACTTCAAAGTTATTTTGTGTTCTACTTCAGGAATTACTATTGTTACTTTTGTCATGGGTAAAATCAATGTTGGGAATTATAACTTGAGAAAAATATTACCCAGTAAGATTGAAAGTAGACAGCTAAACAATTCCTACTCAGTGTGATGTATAATGCAACAGGGACCCTTGTAAATTGTCATACGCCAATAAAATGTCACAAGTAAAAAAAAAAAGTTATATTATGTGAGACTTTGAAATATATTTACCTCAGCTATATAACGGAATACAAAATATTATCAGTCTCGCAAAGAAACATTGTAGTCATGTCTAATAATATTTACCAAAAAA
>NW_016107368.1:6947631-6955600 GCF_001604975.1 Cebus imitator
CACTCAGAGTTTTCAGAAATTTTGTTCTGTGTGTGCCTTTTGGTCTCATAAATCAAAAAGCAATGGGAATGTTAAAAGGAAAAGAGAGACATGATTAAAATTAATATGAAAATTCGATCTACATAGAAATTTAAAAGAGAAAGGAAATAAAAACATTTGATGTACTTATGGAATTAATTATTTAAAAGGAGAAAAAATTCAGAGGTCAAAGAGTGATTCACATATCACATAAAAACGATTATTAATGTGCACTCAGAAGAATTACAAAATATAAGACAAACTGACTCACAAAATGAATGTCAAAAATTTAAATATATTTTCAGATCACTGGTTAGTCTGGCAACCAGGGATTGTTGGATGTCTTTTTTAATTGAAGGGTTTGTACTTTTAAAGATGGGCTTTCAGTTGGCCTTTCATAACTTTTTTTTTTTTTTTTTGGTAAGAAGATGCTCTTCCACATAGTTAAATTTTGAACCATACTGAGTGGGGTTGCTCAGAGACAAAGTGCAGCCTTCCAAAACGTGAGCAGGATGCAGCATATACACATACACATATGTTACACTACTAGGTAAGCCTCCGACAGCAGACCTGTGAATACAGTGAGATAGAGCAACATGAATGAAGAGCTTGACAACATCCCCCTAAGTACTGAGCTAGATGCCACAGAATGGCAGAGGAAATGAGGTTACAATTACAAATTCTGCAGATAAGCAATATTTTAACTTGCTGTGACCTGACTTTCTTACCTGGAGAAGTGGATTAGACAATGGTGAAAAGAAGAGGGAAAGGAATCAAATGGACACAAGTTCGTGCTGCTATTTAGAGTCAGACCAACAGAAAAATCAAGTACTCAATCACCCAACAGAGACCTAGGCTGGAGGGGTAGGACTATGAGTCACGTCAGCCTCATCTCACTGCCAAGAGTGGATGGGAATTATGAGGCGGAGGAGTGCCCTGGGCTGCACTCGCATCACATGGAGAGAAAGATGAACCTAGCACAATGGAATTTGCCATTGATTCTATTCATTTTGTCTCCCTCCCATCCCTGCCACCTACCACACATGGTTACCTTAGAGACAACAGCCAATGTCAGAGAAGCAAAGGGAAGCACGCGGTGACCTTGTGGAACGTACACATGTACCAGTGTAAACATGCACACATACAAACACACACAAGAAGAAAGGAAGACAAGGTTACAAACAATAGTAGAATATGATTCTTAAGAATCACTAAAGGAAATGGAAGAAATCTTAAAATAAATAGCCATTCTCTTCAGGCTATTAAAGTAAATGTTAACTATGTGAAACAATATGACAAAGACATAAAATCAAAAAAGAAAAATGAGGGCAATTGAAGATAATATGCAAGCTAGGAGAATGAAAGGTAAAAGAAAGCTAAAAGCATTACAGAAATGAATTGCACTGAAGATCTGGTCAGGGTCGGGGACTTAGGTGAATTGCAGAGGATGAACTAGAAAACGGGAAAGAACGAAGAGAGAAAATGCTGGCAAGAAGTTGATTGATGTATGAGTCTGGCAAAGAAAAGGTAATTCCATATAATTGGTGTTTTCAGAATGAAGAAACAGAAAATATATTCCTTGCTTTAAAAATAAAATACTCTTAGTTAAAAAATCACTTCAGTCTGAGTATTTAAAAATAATAATGGATCTGGATGATCAATACTAAGTCATATTCCCATGAAGTTACTGAATTGGAAAGATAAAATAAATAAAAGCAAAAATGCTTTGGTCCTTTTAGCTAAAATCTCAATCATCCTTAAGAAGAAAATATAGCTGACCTCATACTTTTCCACAGAATGTCTTCATAACCAAAGTGAGGATGGTAATATCTTCACAGTGGGTAGGGAAAGAACATACAAGGAAAGAACATTCTTTGAATTCCTCAGTTCCCTGGCCAGATATGTTCTTTTTATTTTCCAATCTGACTCTTCCGTTTGTAGGAGAAACCAGAAGATGTGGGAGGTGTCAGAACTAATTTTCTGGGCAGAGCGCAGCATGAATCAGTGAAACAAAAGGAAGCAGAATTGTTTCAAAGCAGCCCATGGTAACAACAGCAAAAAAGTGTTTGTGGGATTGGAACAGAGATCATTTGTATAGATACAGCACATCCTGTGGCCTTTCCGCTAATCAGACTTACGCTTTGCCTCGGAGGCAGACTCAGTCAAGCACCCATTTAAACGACTAGCGTCGTTCGTGGGGCTCTGATGGAATTAAGTGACCATGCTTCCTCTTGAGCTGTTCTGTCCTAGGAAAAGAGAATCCTTCCCCAAATGGATCTACTCATGAATGATGACGGAGAGAAAGTGAAAATGATGCAGCAGAATTTGTTCATGAATTGAAATTTAAAATCAGAATTTTATTTTATGGGAATAGAAAATAATAAGGTCAGCTGGGAAAGTAAGGGTTCATTGAACATTTGCTGTTTTTCTTTAAAAAAATTTATTGTGGAGCTTAGGAGTTGGAGGGAGGACAGACAGAGAAGAGTTAGAGAGAGATGAAGGGTAAGAACAAAGAGGCAGAAAGCTCAGTACATTGGACAGCAACAAAGGAATGTTAAGGGCAGATGTTTGAAAGATAATGGAGCCAGAGTTGATAACCAGTTTAATGATCAGTGAAGGCAACAGCTAGTGTCTTCAGAGAAGGATAGTAATGACACTTAGGCTAATTAGGCCTATAGGTCCTTTGAAATGATCAGGGGTTTGGCTTAGGCTCACAGAAGTCTGGGTTGAGAAATTGGACTGAAAGCAAATATTACTAACTTGATTGAAAGTCAGTGAATTGAAATGGCATCTCTCTACACTATCACCCCTTTGCCATCCTGGGAAGGAGGCTGCAGCTGGCCTGGTTTCGGATGTTTAGAAAATGAGTCAGTGTCCAGGTGTGGTGGCTCATGCCTCTAATCCCAGCATTTTGGGAGGCTGAGGTGGGCAGATCACCTGAGGCCAGGAGTTCAAGACCAGCCTGACCAACATGGTGAAACTTCATCTCGCCTAAAAAATGCAAAAATTAGCTGAGCATGGTGGCATGTGCCTGTAATCCCAACTACTCAGGAGGCTGAGAGTGGAGGATCACTTGAATCTGGGAGGGAGAGGTTGCAGTGAGCTGAGATTGTGCCACTGCACTCCAGCCTGGGCAACAGAATGAGACAAAAGAAAAAGAAAGAAAGAGAAAGAAGAAAGGAAGGAAGGAAGGAAGGAAGGAAGGAAGGAAGGAAGGAAGGAAGGAGAGAGAGAAAGGAGAGAAAGAAAAGAAAGAAAGCAAAGAAAGAAAGAAAAAGAAAGAAAGAAAGAAAGAAAGAAAGAAAGAAAGAAAGAAAGAAAGAAAGAAAGAAAGAAAGAGAAAGAAAGAAAGAAAAGGAAAGAAGGAAGGAAGGAAGGAAAGAAAGAAAAAGAAAGAAAGAATGAAAGAACGAAAGAAAGAAAGAAGAAATAAAAAAAAGAGAAGGGGAACACCATGAGGTCCAATTATTTCCTTGGTAGACCTGTATTGAGCATCTTATTTTCTACCCTGGCCTCACCTCTGCTCTCTACCATAACTAGTGTCCTCATATCCCAAAACTTCTCTTCCCAATATCTTCACAGATCAACCTCAATATTCTGCCCAACTCAGAGAACACTATGGGTGGGGCTTTAGACTATATATTAGCTTAGTGTCATTAGGCTATATATTAGCTTAAGTGTCATTACTATCCTTCTCTGCAGACATATATACATATATGTATATATATATATATATATGAGGATATATATATATGAAGGTATATATATACATGTGTGAGCCACCACGACCGGCCAAAGGCATATGTTTTTATGAGTTGTTTATAAGTTGACATTTCTGTTTAGGTGCTACTAATATTACTGAAACACAAACAGAATTAAGAAAAAAGAATTTATTGACTAAAAGTTAGTTTTGATGCTTCAGAAAAATTTGGACCCAACAACGCCCTCTTTAACTTGTGTGCCTCCAAGTTAGCTCTATGCTCAATCAGGGGCTCTCATCTTCTGGCAAGGAAGTTTGGCTCAGGGATTCTCATCAAAAGCATACATTTCTGAAAATTAAATTATAATGTCTAAAAATCGGTGGCTTGATTTAATCCCTTTTGTCTATTTTCCCCTGTGCTTTTGAGGTCTTACAAAAGAAATTTTTGCCCATACCAATGTCCCAGAGTTTTTCCTCAATGTATTCTTCTAGTAGTTTCATAGTTTCAGACCTAAGATTTAAGTCCTTAATCTAAGGACATAAACAATTTTGATTTGATTTTTGTATATGGTGAGAGGTAGGGCTCTAGTTTCATTCTTCTGCATACAGTCACACATTTTCCCAGCATCATTTATTGCCCTTCCCACACTGTATGTTCTTGGTGTGTTTGTTGAAATGGGTTGCCTGAAATATGTGGATTTATATCTGGGTTCTCTGTTCTGTCCCATTGCTCCGTGTATCTGTTTTTATACTAAATCAACTAAGCTGACTGGGTACAATAGCTTTGTAGCATATTTTGAAAGTTAGGGAGTGTGATGGCTCCAGCTTTGTCGTTTTTGCTCAGATTTGTTTTGGCTCTTCCAGGTCCTTTGTGGCTCCACATAAATTTTAGTATTGTTTTTTCTGTTTCTTTGAAGAGTGTCATTGGTATTTTGATAAAGATTGCATTGAATATGCAACTCGCTTTCAGTAATGTTGTCATTTTAACAATATTAATTCTTCTGATCCTAGGCATAGAATATCCTTTCTTTTCTTGTGTGTCCTCTTCAATTTTTTCATCAGTGCTTTACTCTTTTTTCTCAAATAGATTTTTCACAACTTTGTTTAAGTTAATTCCTACATATTTTATATTCTTTGTAACTATTGTAAATGAGATTTCTTTCTTAATGTCTTTTCAGATTGTTCACTGTTGGTGTGTGTATAAATGCTTCTGATTTTTGTATGTTTATTTTGTATCCTGCAACTTTGCTAAATTTGTTTATGAATTCTAACGGTTTTTTTGGGGGGGGAATTTTTAGAAAGCTTTGCACACCAGAGTAAATAATCAACAAAGTAAAGAGACAACCCACAGAATGGGAGAAAATATTTGCAAGCTCTCTGTCTGACAAGGAATTAATAACCAGAATATATGAGGAGTTCAAATAACTCAACAGGAAAAAAACTTATCTGATTAAATAATGGACAAAAGATCTGAACAGACATTTCTCAAAAGAAGACATGCAAATGGCCAACAAGTACATGCACATATACTCAACATGGCTAATTATCAGAGAAATGCAAATCAAAACCACCATAAGATATTATCTCATCCCAGTCAGAAGGGCTTTTATCAAAAAGAAAAGGAATGGCAGATTTTAGTCAGGATATGAAAAAGAGGAACCCTCACGGACTGTTGGTGGGAATGTAAATTAGTACATCCACAATGGAAAACTATGTGAGCTTCCTCCAACAACTAAAAATAGAGCTACCTTATAATCAGGCAATTCCACTGCTGGGTATATATCCAAAAGAAAGGAAATTGATACATCAAAGCAATATTTGCACTTTCATGTTTGTTGCAGCAGTGTTCACAACAGCCAAAATATAGAATCAACCTAACTGTTCATCAATGAATAAAGAAAATGTGGTATATATATATGTAATGGAATATCATTCGGCCACAAAAATAAATGAAATCCTGTCATTTGCAGCAATGTGGATAAAACTGGAGGTCATTATATTAAGTGAAATAAGCCAAGCACATAGAGACAAATATCACATGATTTCATTTGTATATGGGAGCCAAAAGAGTGGATCTCATGAAGATAGAGAGTAGACTGGTGATTATCAGAGGCCAGGAAGGGTAGGGGGAAAGGAGAATGAAGAATGATTGATTAATGGGAACACGTTCTTATTTGATAGAAGAAATAAGACCTGATGTTTGATAAAACAGTTGGGTGATTATAGTTAACATTAATCAATTGTACATTTAAAAATAGCTAGAAGAGGCTGGGTTCAGTGGCTCACACCTGTTATGCTAGCACTTTGGGAGGTTAAAGATGGTGGATTGCTTGAGATCAGGAGTTCAAGACCAGCCGGGCCAACATGGTAAAACCCCATCTCTAATAAAAATTTAAAAATTAGCTGAGTTTGGTAATGGGTGCCTGTAATCCCCCTACTCAGGAGGATGAGGCAGGAGAACTGCTTGAACCTGGAAGGCAGAGGTTGCAGTGAGTCAAGATTGTGCCACTGCACTTCAGCCTGGGTAACAGAGGGAGATTCCATCCAAAAAAAAAAAAAAGCTAGATGAGAATAATTTGAAAGTTCCTAGCAATAAAAAAAAGATAAACATTTAAGGTAATGGATATCCCAATTACCCTGATTTCTTTACATGAATATATGAAATGATCGTGTGTATGCAAAAAATATGTACATCGAATACATGTCAAGTTAAAAATGAAAAAAAATAGGTGGCATGGGTTTTTGAAATAATTTATACTGACATGTGAATTAAAAGACTTGGTACTGTATCCTGTTAATAATTTTCTGTATAATTCCAGATACATGATTTATCCTCTATGGTATCCTCTGCTATACGTTGGTGCTGGTAAGGCAGGCCAGCTACTTATTTTATACAAGGAGACCCTGAGTGATAATAAAGTATACCTGTATACCTGGTACATAGTTGTCATTTAAAAATGTGATAGTGTAGCTTTAATAACACCAGTCTTGTTTTCTTTACGTGTTTTAGAAATAGTCCTACCTCACAATGCCATTACAAATTCAGGTGAGTAAATAAATAATAGGAACGCGTATAAAATGCAAAATCTACCTTTCTAGGCATGGCCTTTAGGGATGGAGTAGAGGCCATTCTATCTTCTCCCCAGTCACTTTTTTATATTCACCAGGGAGCCAGGGTAGTATCTGTGTGATGCTGGTAGGTGTATTTTACATGGCTGAGTTTCTATGGGTGGAGTTACAAGGGATAAAAACTCACTGCCTCTCTCTTCCCTTTTCTGCTAGGGCAGAGTGGGACACGGAAACAGGTTGACATCCTTAAAGCAGCTTCAACTCTTCCGTCTCCATTCTCTTTCAGGGGCCTGGAAAGGCCAGTGACTTGTTAACTCAGCCTAAGACACTAGAGGCCAATGAGTTCTCTTTTTCTCTGAGCTAAAGTCCTGTAGTTATCACAGAAGAATGTTGAATGCAGCCATTTCTTCTACAATCATTGAGACAGCTAAGATTTGTGGCAATAGAAATTGAGTAGAATTTACTGGCTTACAGAAAAGCACTGCTTCTCAGGCCAGTATCCTGGAGTTCCACATTCTAGCTGGTGGAGCCTAATTTTGACTTCCATTCAGCATTATTGTCCTTCGTATACAGCTCTTTTGTGAAGGATGGGAGTGGGGAGAGGGCGATGGGGACTTAGGGTATGCTTAATTGGGGCATCACACAGGACACCCAAGGTGCCCAGCAATGCCACTACATCACATTCCCATCTTGTGGAGGCTTCTAACCCCAGATTTGCCATGATTTTGGTGTGTGTCCTCAATATGCATCTTGATTGGTACCTCGGTTTCTCAATTTTGATGGAGACCACAGAGGATTTCTAAGAATGCAATCTCCTGAAAATTCTTGGGTCGATCAGTTCTTTCTGAGTGCAAGGGCAGTCACTCAGTGCCATTACCAGAAAATCTTCCTGTGCTGCAGTGATAAACTCCATTTACTTTTCCCCTTTTCTCGCTCCCATTCAAAAGTTAATGAATCAGACCATGGCGTACTTTAAACGGTTAGAATTATTTGGTACTCCTGGCAAGGGAAACCCAGCGAGGGAATTGCTCGTATTCATTTAAGCCTTTAAGAATTACTCTCTAGCCGGGCCCGGTGGCTCACGCCTGTAATCCCAGCACTTTGGGAGGCCAAGGCGGGTGGATCACGAGGTCAAGAGATCGAGACCATCCTGGTCAACATGGTGAAACCCCGTCTCTACTA
>NW_016107368.1:6956260-7016999 GCF_001604975.1 Cebus imitator
TTTTTGAGACAGAGTTTCACTCTTGTTACCCAGGCTGGAGTGCAATGGCGCGATCTCGGCTCACTGCAACCTCCGCCTCCTGGGTTCAGGCAATTCTCCTGCCTGAACCAAGGAGGTTTCTAAATAGTCAAAAACAAGCAAATGAATAAATGAATAAAAAAGAGGCATTAATAAATGCTGAATAAAGATTTGCACTGTTTCCGGGGATTCAAAAGAGTATTTCTGAGACAGAAAAGAAAAATAAGCTTTCACCTATGAGAATCCTGCAGCAGGTATTTCAGGAGGAATGAAACCTCCAATATTAAAACTCAGCATTTTAGAATGACATTTAACCTTCCAAAATGGTATTATGAGTACAGGTTTAAATTCTTGTAACTCTTGCAAAGTGAGGCATTTACCATCCTGTTGATCCTAATGAAATTTTCACTACGTCTTCATTTCAAGATACAGTGTAGACTCTGCGGCCAGACTGCCTGGCTTCAAGATTGGGCTGTTCCACTGGCTTCTCATGTGCCGTTGGGCATTTTCATTATTTATAAAAGAACAAAAATAACCGTTGTGCCAGCTGCTGTTGGCAGCCTGCTTGTATTGCCTCAGCCCCTCCGAATGCCCCCACCCTGACCCCTCTTCCCGTATTGCTCAGCCTGAAAGTTTTCTCTGCCCACGGGCCATGCTTGCTCTCTCCAGGCAGGCAGAAGTGCAGGAATCAGCGCCTCGAGAACACCGTCAACCATCAGGAGCCTGTGTGCTAGCAGGGAGATGCGCTGTCTCGTGGAGCAGCTGTGAGTTGCGTTTAAAACAGTCTTACAGAGGGTCCTGGAAGGATTCGAGCCCCAGTCGCTCCCGGCAGTAGTAGGCTCATTATTGCACTTTTCCCTTCTTTTTTCGGTTTCACTCACAATTATTCTTCTCATCATGTTTCTGAGGGGCTGTGTTAAGGAAAATTGCCTGTGTTTCAAAGACAGGATTCCCAGCGCCATACCTCCATCCACGCCCCCATCTGAGGACCAGAGGGGTTTCAAATGTAAAGTTCCTTGTCTAACTTTCTCACGTGTGTGGGCCAGGCAGAAATTCCAGGTGAGCTCCTTTGTTCAGAAAGCCCGCCAAAAGCTCTTGGAGGTGGGACTCTAGTTCCGGACCTAGCAGCCAATCCAGCCTCAGAGTGGAAGATCAATTACTCCAGAGGAAGTTTAAAAGAACTCCTCTCATTGGATGAGAACATGAATGGGGTGGGAATAACTCTGGGGTTAGAATCCCCCTGCCCCTTACCTGTGCGGACTCTTTCTCTGGATGCCCTCCCACAGCAACTTGGGAGCTGTCTCACCCTCTCTCCCTATACGGATTCCTCCCTTGAATCTTCTCCCACAGCAGCGTGGGAGTGCTCTCTCCTTCTCTATCTTTCTCTCTCTCTGCCTAATAAATTGCTCTCTGCAAAACTCTTTGGGTCCACAATATTCATTGGAAAGGTGAGCTCACCCTACCTCCAGGCCCCTTCCCCCATTCCTGGGGCAAGGGAGGCCAAAGACCTGGGCACATCAGAACGGGGAGGGAGCTGAGCCCTTGCACCCGTCTGATCAAGGAAATTGGGAGCATCTTTGTGACACCCCCACAGCTCTGCCCCCTTCCCCTGGTTACATCTTTGGCAATCCTCCGGGAGGGAGTTGAGCCCCTGCCTCCAGTCCCCAGTTACATCTTTAATCACCTTTTTTCATCCAAAGCTCTTCTCCAAGGGGAATCCAATCTAAGACAATAGCATTTGCCTTATGGAGCCGTGGTGAAAACTACATGAAATGATGCACAGTAAGAAATAAGCATGGTGCCTATCCAAAGTGAGTGGCCGATTTCTTTCTTGGCTGTTTTCAGTAAGCTGATGAGTGCATCAAAAGCATTCTTAATTTCTTTTGATTCATAGCATTTCCTTTTGATTTTTTTATATATCTTCTGTCTCTCTGCTTATATTACCCACCTCTTCCTATACTGTGTCTAATTTTTATTCGAGTCTTTAACATATTAATCACAGTTTTAAAATTCCCTGTCGGACCATCTTATATCTGGTTCAGATGCTTGCTTTGTCTCTCGGACTCTGTTTCTCTTGTAAATTTCAATGAAAATCTGAACATGATATACTAGGGAATAGAAACTGAGATAAATAGGCCTTTCGTGTGAAGTTTTATGATAATATAAGAAGTGGGCTATGTTTAATGTTTGCTGTAGCTGTGGGTGCTAGACCCTCACATTCCTTTAGGGTTCTTGTCATTGTCTGCACTGCTAACTTTGAGCTTTCTTTAATTCTTCTCAAAGAGAGCTTTCATCTTGCAGCTCTTTTTGCTGTAACCCACTATTACTGGACTGGAGCCCTGTTGGTGAGATGGTAAAAAGCCATAGGGGAAAGAAAGTACCGTTTAATCTTGTGATTAAATCCCGCTCTCTTAGAGGCCTTCCTGGTATGTGGCCTCCTTGGTATGCAGCCTTCATAAATATTTTCTAGTTTTGTTTGTTTGTTTTCTCCCTCAGATGACACAGGAAAGCTAGAGGGGTCTGGAGTCAGAAAAATATCCTTCCCTCAGGTGGGATAGTACTCGGTTATCCTTCACAATGGAGAGCAGGCCTTTGTTATGGAGAAAGTTCTAGGAGTATTTTACAGTGGTGACTTCTCCCCTGGCCAGAATCTAGAAAGGAACTTTCTTTGTCTTTCTCCGTTTGAGAATTTCTTGCTACATTTTATGCAGCATTTCTAGGTGTTTTTTAAAAGAGATTTTAAGATGATCTAATCTGTAATTGTGCTAGAAATGGAAGCTTCTCAGTCCTTTCTGTGACACATATGATGTATTCAGCATAAGCTATGTGCCAGTCATTGTGTTAAGCTGTGAGAAAAAAAAAAAAAATAACTCAAAAATATATTTAGCAATTCCAAAATCTATAGTCTTATGAAAAAAAAAAAAAAAAAAAAAAACCAGGTCTTGCACAGAAACTATCATGGGGGAAAATGAGTGTTTATTGGATAAGGATCCCTTTGTGGCCATCTCCTAATAAAATCACAATAGGTCCATTTTTCAATACATACAGCAAGTCAGGATGCTGAGACACCGAGTCGCCAGAAACATAGAGGTTTAATCATAAGGTTGCCAAAGGAGAAGATAAGAGGAAAACTCAACTCTCTCTCCCCAAGGAGTTGGGGCTAGGGATTTTAAGGATTTTGGAGTGGGCTGACCTGTGGAAATTACTGACTGGTCAGAGTGCAGGGTGGAGTCATGGGACAGGGAAATGAAAAACTGCATTCTCATGCTGATCCTTTTTTGTTTTGAGACAGAGTCTGGCATTGTTGCCCAGGCTGCAATGCAGTGGCACAATCTCAGCTCACTGTAACCTCTGCCTCCAGGGTTCAAGAGATTCTCCTGTTCTCCTGCCTCAGCCTGCAGAGTATCTGGGATTACAGGCACACACCACCATGACTGGCTAATTTTTGTTATTTTTAGTAGAGATGAGGTTTCACCATGTTGGCCAAAATGGTCTCAATCTCCTGACCTCGTGATTCGCCCGTCTCGGCCTCCCAAAGTGCTGGGGTTATAGACGTGAGCCACTGCATCTGGCCTCTCGTGTTAATTCTATTGTTCTGTGGAGGTTTTCAAACTTGTTTGCATCAGCTGTTTCACTGGATTTCAGAATCAGAAAAACATCTTAAGCAATCTTTAAACAAAAGCCTCATGATTCTAATGTCAGGTATTCTATCTATAGGAACAATAAGCATGCAAATCAATGCTTAAACAAAAGTCTTATGATCCTAACACATGAGAAAGCCTATCCAGGGGATCAGTGGGGAGAGAGGTGCTCTGTATCGAGTGCTACCTTTCAGCAACAAGGAAGTGAGCCAAAGTGCAGCCTGATTAATGCTTAATTAGAGCTGTGTTTCTATCCAGAACCCAGCATGAAATTCTTGACAACGCTGTGGGAATGGTTTTACTTAACAGGAGCTATATTCTTTAATGGAGTTTGCTACTTACTCAGAGTCCTCAATTTACATACATATCCTGGGTCATTTTCACTCAGGTGTGTTAGCTCACGTTAACGAAAAGAGTCAAATTCTGTAAAATATTTTAAGAGATTTATTTTAAGCCAAATGTGAGTGACCAGGGCTCATGACACAGCCCTCAGAAGGTCCGGAAAACATGTGCCCAAGGTGGTAAGGGTACAGTTTGGTTTTATATATTTTAGGGAGGCATGACACATCAATCAAATACATTTAAGAAATACTTTGGCTTGGTTCAGAAGGCGGGACAACTCAAAGGTGGAGGAGCTTCCAGGATATAGGTAAATTTAAACATTTTCTGGTTGACAATTTGTTGAGTTTATCTGAAGATCTGGGATCCATGGAAAGGAAATGTTCAGGTTAAGATAAAGGATTATGGAGACCACGTTTTATTGTGCAGAGAAAGCTCTCAGATAGCAGACTTCAGAGATAGCAGGTTGTAAAATGTTTCTTATCAGATCTAAAAGGGTGCCTGGCTCTTAGCTGATTATCTCCTAGATTTGTAAAGAAAGGAAGGAAAATAAAGGGGGAACGGGACTAACTATGGGACTAGCTATAGGATGTGGGTTTTTCCCACAAGAGACTTGGTGGGGCAGTTTCAAGGTAAGGCAAAGAAATATATTTTGGGGTTAAATATTTTTTCCTTGTCTCTTGATGTTATGCCAGAGTCAGATTGGAAAGTAAGTCACGATACATAGGGTCAAATAAAACCCATCTGATGAGAATTTATGGTTTGTAGGGCACGGCATCCTAGACCCCTTAGGTGGGAATTTGGGCAAAATAAAAAATTAGAGCTTAGTCCTCACTCAGAAATTTCAAAGGTTCTTTCCAATTCTCAATCTGACAGGTATCCTCCATTTTCCTTTCACCTCCTAGGCTTCATAGCTTCAGCCCCTTTTTATGCATCGATGTAAGGCTTTTGATTAATTAAAAATAAACTTTATAAATCATAATTCATTTGGATATCTGAGTTTTTCTACTTTTAATTTATAATATTATATATCATAAATACATGATATTTATAATATGTGATATTTATATATTTATGATATATATGATAAATTTAAAAAATTTTTCACACATTTGTTTATATTAAGAAAAGAGTTTAAAATAAAATGAAACTTTTGTATAAATGGTACTCTCTCCAGTTATAAGAAATGTAGTCTGGTATATGATAAATATATTCCAGAATACTTTTTTTTTTGCATCAAATTATTATATCTCCTGAGAATCTGAGCTGATTTTTACACATCAAAGGGATTTTATTTTTTACAATAAGTTCAGATATACAAAGAAAATTAAGAATCGAGAGTTTGTCTCTTTTATTCAGAAAATTACTCTATTTTTCAGCCTTCCTTTAATTAGTAGAAAATTATACTGTTTCCGTTTTATGCATTTTACTAAATTAAGCAAGCAAAGTGATAAAAAGAAGCCAACTAAAAGCTTTGGTTCCAGTTCATCAAATTTAATTTTAATTATGAGCAGTTAATCAAAATAAGGCCCTGGAGGAAAGGTTCAAGCAACTGGGATTGCTTAGACAGAAAATAGAAGCCTCAGGAAGGTGTGGGGACAGAGGATGACGACAAGGCCATCAGAGCCTCTGTGGGCGGAGTGGGCTGGAGCCGCAGCAGCAGAGATTTTAGGTTAGACTTAGAAATGGTTTATCTGAGGTTCTTGCTGAATTCTAAAATGAATGTATTGTTCAGAAAGTTGCTTTAAATTTCTTACAAGAACTCTGTAAGATGAGTGTTTTTACCCTATAAAGGCTGGAAAAGCTGAGAAAGTTTCCAAAACTCACATAGCTACTCTGTAACTGGGCCAGGAGTTGTTATACCTAGATTTTCTCATTCCAAGACCTGAGGCCAGTGGGTCTTATTAAACTTCCCACCCTCATTCTGTCCGAGGGCAAGTGAATAAACTCGTGGACATATCCAGTGCACTAGACTATGTTCCTTGATGAGACTCCACCAAAACCATCTCCAGGAACCTTTGTGCCGTTCCCATGGTTCTGGAAAGTTGATGGGATTGGGGGTCCATTTTCACCCCCATATTTATACCCCTTTGGGAGAAGAACGGTGGATGTTCTCATGGGTCATGGAAACCCTCAAGAAAAAAAGGGAAAATCTGCATACTTCATAAAGTTCCTGACCTCTTTACAATGCAGAGTGATCAATTTCTAGAGCAAGAGTCAATGGATGAAAACACCATTTAACACCCAGTATCAGATTTTCAGGGTAAAATTATTGTCAACTGATGAATAGAAGTAAATTAAAAGAAATGGACACACACACATTTTTATCTGATATTGTATACACATGAAGATACACTTACACCTATTCCTACCTAAGTAATGTATTTAACTTGAATGCTGCAGCAATTTCAAAAGGAATTCTCATATTGTAGGTCAAAATGATTAACGAACCCTAGTTCCACCATTCTTCTGTATATAATTTTGATTCCCAAATACTATTTTAACTGATGGCTGTTATTATCACTCTTCCTGATAGAACTTGGCTCCACACTGTCAAATACTGGACACACTTTCACATATTTTTCTAAAATCTCAGTTAAATTTCGGTTGGTCAGCAATTATTAATGTTGCACACTAGTAGCTGAAAAGTATATAATTTGTTTACAGTAAGATAATAATTTTTTGATAAGTATATCTCAAGTTTTGCTAAGGATATCCTTAATTACAAAGAATTTGAAAATAGCCTGATGGGCTAAGCAGCTTCTGCCTGAAGGGGGTGCTGTCCCACACAGCTCGGCGCCTGCTTCCAACAGCTCTATCTGGAAAAGCTCCATTGAAGACAATCACTATGCTCATGGCCACACCTCCCTTTCCAGGCATCAGAGTGGGCACATCATGGCACAGCCCCTCCCCTGCTCAGGGCAGTTTGAGAAGCCACCGCAGTTTCAGAGCTCCCGGAGTGGCCAGCGGGGCCTTGGAGACAGCTCCCCGTCTACCTTGCCCCTCTGCTCAGTCCTGCTTTTTCCTTTCTCAGGACCATCTCCCAAAAACCTTCCCACACTCAGATTCCTGTCTTAGAGAATGCTTTGCAGGCACCAAGCTGCAACAGTTCCACGCTGCTTGGCCCCTCTTCATCCAGCCCAAATAATCTCACCTGTTACTGCTGGTGTGAGGTGAAGGGCCCCAAAATAGACCACTTTGGCATAAAGATTATTTTGAGCTGGAGGTAAATTAAAATCAACAGATGTAGAAGAAAAAAAAAAAAAAAAACCACCTTCTGGGAGCATCCCTTATCTGAAGCTTGTCTAAAACATTTCTCAGAAATTTCTGAGAAATGAAGACTGCTATTTATCCCCTCTCCCGGGGAAGTTTTATTAACTAGATGGACCTGCACGATTAACCCTTCTCTCCCACTAGTTTTCCCCATGTTTACCTTCACATAGGTTGCGTCCCTTGAGTCCCTTTTCCTTTGTCTTGCCACTTCTCTGTACATTTACTGTTCCTATTCAAAATGCTAAATAAGCCCAAGCTCTAAGCCCACCTTTGAGTTACTCACCTCTGCGTGCCCCATTTGTAAGCAGGATGCAATGCACAGGTGGATAAACCTCTGTTTTTCTCTTTTTAACCTGTTTTTTGTTAGTCAGATTTACAGAACCTTAGCCAGAAAACCTAGGAGGATTGAAGGAAAACATATTTGTTCCTCCTCTAAGGAGAAATGATCTCAAATAAGCTGCCAGCATTTTCTCAGAATGTCCTAGTGTTAGGCATTGTGTTTTGAGCAGGGAATACAGATGGAAGTGAGACCAATCATTGCCACAGAGAGTTTAAGCCGTCGGTGAAAAGTTCCTATGCCCATGTTTACAATCACTGTCTTTCTCACTCACTTACTACCCCACATTGTATTTTTCTTTTACTATTGACAGTTCAGGCCATTGCATTCTCAGATGGGCATACAAATATCTTAAAACACCTCGATTTCCTCTGGCTCCTGATTATATTCCAGTAGTTGCTAATAATCCTCCATTTCATTTCTTTCTAACCTTCATTTCATATGGTATTTTCACAAACATTTAAAGATATACAGAAAGGCACTAGATATAATGCTGACTAAAGGAAAGAGAAAGGCAGTGGAACCCACATCATCAGCCTTGAAAACCCTTTGAGAATTCTCTTCCGGATCTCTATCCATCTCGCTAGACTGCTATAATTTCTATATACTTTTCCTAAAGCAAGAATAGTCACAGAAAACAAATCCACAAATTAAAAAAAAACTTTATTTGTAAATGAATTGTGTCTTGCTTTTCTTCTTTATCTTTAATGCAAAGCACAGCAGCTCCCCACCGTTATGTAACAAGTTGGCCATGGACAGGTCTGAACTTCCCAGCCTATGGCACTTGTACTGTGTGTACACATTTGTGTGTGTTTAAATAAAGCAAATCATTTTACTTTTAATGTAAAAATACTAAAATACACAAATGTTTTTTGTTGTTTAATTTTTACTCAGTCTCAGTATGTCCCCGCTTTGTAAAGACAATGTTGTTTCTTCCTTCGTTTGGTAAAACGGGCATCAAAGTATTGGAAGAAGTTAATTTGGGCCTACCTTATTACATACAGTCCAGCTGGCCTGAGTCTGAACTCATGTTGTACATCAATCAGGGAAGGATCTTGGACAACGCTGAGCTCTGTGACTCTGAGGATGGTCTTTTGGTTGTGTTAAGCCTCAGTTCTCTGTGGATATAAGCCCTACCTGTGACCTTGCTGTGAGAAGTAAGTGATTGACAGGAAGAGCAGGAAGCTTCTGGAAGGTACCTTGCTTGTGGTAGGTGCTCAGCAAATGGAAACTATTTTATTTAAATTGAGCAAGTTTAGAATGTTACATTTAAAAGAAGAAAACTTATTTCGACTGCACAGTAAAAGAGAACCCCATCTTTTTGAGCATCATTGTAGAAGAAGATGCAGGCAACATAGGTCATCATTTTCAGTCGAATTGTGAAAGTCTACAAAAACAGTGATTGCTTGAGGTAGGCTTTATACCTAAAGATGACTTCTTTCCACAAGGCTTCCAGTCCTTGAAATAGGCATTTATGATTTCATTTGCTTCGAGGATATTTCACACTTAATGGACATAACATTAGGAAAATAAGTTAGTCTGATTGCCCAGGTGCTGCTTTTGAGAATCTCTTGATAATATTGTGTTGCAGTGAAGCAGGAATGGCCTCAAGAAACAGACCTCTCAGACACCAAACTAGGAAGGAAGGGGTGATTTATTTCAGCCAGGAGCAAGGCAGCACAGCTCCCTTAATAGCCAAGCTCATCTAACAAAGAAAACCCTGCCTTTATATAGGCTTACAACTCTAGAAATTACGCATGAAAGGGTCTTTGGTTTACAGCCTTAGGAATTACATGTGGAAGGGTCTTGGTTCATGGAGTAGGCATGGGGTATGTGACTTAGGTGGGGGTTTGATCTTGTTTAGGTAGAAACAATGCCTTCTGGAAAGATTCCTCCATACCATACTTGCAATCTATAGAGAGATTGTGGTAATCAGTAGGGGTCTTATTTTTACCCTGGCTGGTGGCGCCAACCGGTCCCCTTCTGGCTGACTTCCAGTTTCTCCTTTTGAGATGCAATGCAGAAGGCTGAAGAAGATTAAGGGTCTCCTTCCTCAGCAGCATTTGGGGCAAACATCTATCTTTTCTGAGTACTTATGTCCTTGACACAGCCTCTATTAGTATGCCAACATTTCCCTCAAGTTGCTCGCTGGCAAAATTCTTCTCCGGATGGGATCAGCATTATTCATGGCCATCTTGTTCACTTAAGTAATTAACATCATTGAACCAAACTGGCTGGATTTTTGAGATATCCCACACGCAATCCCAGAGAGTCATGATCATTTCTTCCTCAATTTGTTTTTTCACTGATCAAATAAACCTATAGTTTATGAACAGATGTTTTACAAAAATGTATTTTGTTGGGATTTTGTTATGTATATTCTTTATGGTCCTATAGTACTTCTGGGCAATTTATGTACTTTCCACTACCTTCTTCAGTTGCAACATGATAAATTTAGGACCACGTTTTCCTCTGAAAAACCAGAATCTCAACCCTAATGTATTTCGGGATGATATTTTTTTAACTGGATGAAAATCAGTTACTGCAGTTCTACTACATAAATCCTCAAACAAGGCCGGGCATAGTGGCTCACGCCTGTAATCCTAGCACTTTGGGAGGCTGAGGCAGGTGGATCACTTGAGGCCAGGAGTTTGAGACCAGCCTTGCCAACATAGTAAAACCCCATCTTACAAAACATTACCCGGGCATGGTGGTGCATGCCTGTAATCCCAGCTGCTAGGGAGGCTGAGGCAGGAGAGTTGCTTGAACCCGGAGGGTGAAGGTTGCAGTGAGCCGAGATCATGCCACTGCACTGGAGCCCAGGCAACAGAGTGAGACTGTCAAAAATCAAAACAAAACAAAATGAAAAATCTCAAACAAGCCATTTTTTACGTTTATGAGATTTTTCAAAACTGTGATATCATGCATCTCATAATTAAATATTTTTTGGCTATTGATAGTAAATACTAAAAAGTAAATTTTAGAGTGATCTGTTTCCCTCAGCAGATGGCCTGGCTTCCTAAATTTCACAGTGAAAACAGAATCTGTTAGCAAATGAGGGCTTTGTTTAGTTTTATCATGGTATGTTTAGGCCAGAGGAGTGATGAAGTGGGGGTTCTCACTGTCAGTTTTATAGAGCAGTCATTAATTCCAGGGCAGAATATGTGAGTGGTCTGAAGGTGGAGAGAAAGAAACATGATTCTTTCCTGCAGGTCATGAGGAAATGTCAACTTGGGGACACAAGCACATGGCTGCAGGAGACCGCTCTCATGTTAGTAGCACGGCATCAATCACTCAGCAAATATCAGCTATAATTCAACAAATATATCTTGAAGGCCTACCATCTTCTAGATATTAGGGCATAGCAGCAAAAAAAAAAAAAAGCCAGTAAGGTCACTGCCCTCATAGAGCACACATCCTGGTATGGGAGTTGGAAGACAACGCGGATTTAGAAAACCAATGCAGACAGCGATGGCAGTATGAAGAAAATAGAACGAAGTAATGACCTCTGTGCATTGGATTTGGGAAAGCCTGTCTGGGAGATGGTAGGTGAGGGAGTCCTGAGCATTTGGAAGATGCCATGGAGAGATCTTGAAAACAGAGCCTCCCAGACAGAAGGCATACATACATTGGCACAGGCACACAGTCAGAACCACACTCAGGACAAACCACAATCAGCAAATAGCTTCATAGTGAAGAAGGAGAGCCTGAGTGCCAGGAGACTGACTTGGAGACGCAGACTGTAGCCATTCGAGAGGCAGCTTTGCAACCTAGAGCCAGGAGGTTGGTGATGCCATCAGGAGACTTCATGCAGGAAGTCACTCTGGCTGCTATGTTCAGAATAAATTGTAGGTGAGCAAAACTGGAAGCAGGGCAACTTCTAATGACTCAGACCCCTTAAGGAACACAGAAAAAGGGACTACTCACCGCCTTGTTAAGATCTTTGTGGAGTCTGTGGAATCTGAAGAGTTATGGACAGATTCTTCTCAAGTCTAAAACTCTGCTCTCTTTTGTATTGCATTACCTGATCTCTCTGGCTTTGGTGGTACCAGAGATTGCAGTTAAAACTGATGAAATCTGCCTAAAGTCAGTAGACTATACCCATGTCAATTTCCTAGTCTGATGTTGTACTAGAGTTACCTAAGATGTTACCATTAGCGAAACCTGGGCAAAAACTACAGGACATCACACTGTGCTGTTTTTGAAACATCTGTTATTTATAATTATATCAACATTAAAATGTTTTAAATGTCATAAAGGACACTGAAATAAACACTGTATAATGTGTATTTTCATTGGCCTGCCTTTAGTAAATCTACCAGTTGATAATGCCTACCTAAGGTAACCAAGTTATATGTTTGTTGCTAGCACACTGAATAGTCTGTGCTTGGCCTTGGGATAGTTTTCAGAATGAGGGTGATGGATAGCGATGTTGGTGGTACTGGTATGGGAATCCATGAATCCATGCTAATGGAATGAATAGTGGTGGCCAAGACCCCTAGGCAGCCCCAGGGACAAACTGAATAATTGGGAGACTTTGGAGATGGTGGTGTTGATAAGAAAGGTGAGTGTGTTTTAAACAGTGGCATCTTTAGAGGTGCGCTAAATCCGTGGAGCACAAGTGGCTGTGAAATAGCCTTACAGATTGCAGTGGTCCAGGTGCTGGCTGTAGCAGAGAGAGAGATGCTACTGAAAGAGGTAGATGTTGTAGAATGAAGGGAAAAATACAAACTACAGTATCATTAAAAATTCTTTTCATGTACAATAAACACATTTTTAAATGTCTTACTTACCCAGAGGTTGGCTAGTTTGTGAAAATGAAAAATGAACCAAAACCACATGTTAGAAAAAAGACAAACATTTAATGTTTAAATTATGATTCTTGGAAAATAAGTGCAGATGAAAAGACAATGTAGAGAATAGAAAAAATATTTTAAATCATATTCCTGATAAGTATAAGATATAAGATATCTAGTATAAATAATACGTAAAGAACTTTTACAGCTCTTATAATTAAAAGGACAGATAATCCAATTAAAAATATAGGCAAAGAATTTGAATGGGTGTTGTTTCAAAAAAGATACGCAAGTGGCCAATAAGTGCATTAAAAGATGCTCAACATCCTCAGTTAACAGGCAGATGCAGATCAAACCCACATGAGATACGGCTTCACATAGGATACGTGTGATTATAATGTTAAAAAGAAACAATGATTGAGACTGAGGATGCTTTAAAAATGGAATTTTAGAAAATAGATCGAGGGTGGGAATGTGAAATGGCACAGCCACTTTGGCAGTTCCTCAAAAAGTTAAACATAGAATTTCGTATTCTAAACATAGAAATAAAACTTTAAAATAGAATTACCACATAATCCAGCAATTCTACTCCCAGATATGTGTCTAAGAGTACTGAAATATATGTTCTCACCAAAGTTGTACATAATTGTTTCCAGCAATATTATTCATAGTCACCAAAAGTGGAAACATTCCAAATGACTATTAACTGATGAATAACCAAAAATGTGAAAAATATATATGAAGGACTACTATTCATCCATGAAATGAGTAAAGTACTGTTACATATCAGTCCTTGGATACAACACAGGTGAACCTTAAAAACAATATTCTAAGTGAATTAATAAATACCAAACAGCCACATATTTTCCACTTACATGAAATGTCTAGAAAAGGCAAATCCATAGGAAGTAGATTAGAGCTTGTTAGGGGATAGGAAGTAAGGTGTCTTTTGAGGTGCTGAATATATTCTGGAATTAGAAAGTGGTGATGATTTTATAATGAATATACTACATCCCCTAAAATGAATATCTTAAGGGATAAAATGTGTGATATATGAATAATATCTCAATAAAAATTTATAGGGTTTTTTTTGTTTTTACCAAATGGATGCTAAAGTTAAGAAATATGAAGGCACATTGGTAAATAGCTAAGTCAGATATGGGAGAAAAGTGAGACAATTTAACATTATCTTTTGCTTACTTGGTTTTTAAGCCAAGTTGTACTTTTCTAAAGACTATAGTACATTCTTAAATATTTCATGGTTTAGCCACTTTGGGGATTTTTTTCTTCTCACCATGTCTCAGTTGTAGAATAAAAGAATCATGCCAGAGGACAGACAGCAGATGATGAACATCAAATCAATTAATTTGCCTTTTAAGTGTTGTCAGAAAAAATTCAACGATAGAAACTCAAGTTGACATATTTTGGATGAATTTGTGCTTCTCTGTTTGTGCAAGCTTTAGTCATTGTGATAGATTATATATAATTACACTGGACATTTGGTATCTTGCCTCGTTAAAACATGAATCCCCCAGGTGCTTTATGAAGGTCCTCTGATACTGTTAGTTCCATTAGGAAGACCGTGAAATGAAAATACTGAATTACTGACTGATCTCACGCTAAATGTGCTAAATCACAGTGTTTTTCTTATTTTTCTCCCAATGTAAGGACTTATGGGCTAAGATGTTGGCTTGTCAACTCTATCAGAGAAGTCCATCCTAAGTTACTAATAAGAGATCTATGGAAGTACATTTTTTCAAAACCTTCACAGTTACATTCAAACAAAGAAGACTAAACATCCTATGCCACAATCTGGGAATAATTTCTATAGACTTCAGCAAAACAAAAAAAAAAAATTAAAAAAAAAAGGCTTGAGGAATGTCACTGTGAACTATGCATGTTCCTCCTGGGACCCAAATAATCCCTCTGGCTGGCATTGTGAGAATATAGACACGCTGGGTTAGACTTACCCTGGGAAAGGCATCACATTCCTGAATTGCAGTATTTTCTGAAGGCATATTTGAATGGAAATACGTGTGTGTGTGTGTGTGTGTGTGTGTGTGTGTGTGTGTGTGTGTCCTACTAATGCTTTCATATTAGTAGATTTTGTTCAGAGGCCATAGAATGCTAAGAAACTGAAGTTAGCGACTAAAACACAGTTTATACTGGGGATATACTATGAATCAAAACAAAACATTAGCTGAAAAGCAGTAAGATTTCAGATTGAACAGTAAGGTTATCTTCTTTTTTAATCAGACTCTCATAGGAAAGGCAGAAAATGTCTAAGATAGGGAATAGATTCATAACAACTTTAAAATATTTTTAAAAATCATCAGTAGCATTTTTAGGAGTTTTTAAAAATATGGGATGAAATAGAAACTAGAGAAAATAAAACATTACTGAAAACACATAAAAGCCTATCAGTTTTATCAGTGAAGCCCAGGAAAAGGTCCAAGATAAAAATTATCAATATCAAAAGAAAATTACACTATTTTTCAACAAATGACATTTGGATAACTAGATATACACATGCAAATCAGAAACGATAAAAAGAGGCCGGGCTCGGTGGTTCAGGCCTGTAGTCGCAGCAGTGTGGGAGGCTGAGGTGGGGTGATCACTTGAAGTCAGGAGTTCAAGACCAGCATGGCCAATGTCGTGAAACCCCATCTCTACTAAAAATACAGAAACTAGCCGGGCGTGGTGACGCATACTGTAATCCAAGCTACTCAAGAGGCTGTGGCAGAAGAATAGCTTGAATCCTTGAATCTGGGAGATGGAGGTTGCAGTGAGCCAAGATCACACCACTGCACTCCAGTCTGGGCAATAGAGAGAGACACTGTCTCAAAAAAAAAAAAGAGAGAGAGAGATAAAAATACACCTTTATTTTATAACATACACAAAAATTAAAATAAACTGAAGCCCTAAATGTAAGAGGTAAAGCTATAAAACTTTTAGAAGAAACCTAGGAGAAATCTTTGTCTTTAGATTAGGCAAATATTTCTTAGATATGACACCAAAAATAACATATAAAAATATAATAAACTTGACTTGATCAAAATTAGAAATATTTTCTCCTGGATAACTGTTAAAATAATTAAAAGAAAAGCCACAGACCCGGAGTAAGTATTTACAAATCACATGTCTGTCAAAGGACTCGTATCTACAATATACAAATAACTCTAAAAAATCCAAAATAAGAAAGCAACAACCCAATTTTTAAAATTGGGCAAAATATCTGAACACATACTTTACCACAAAAGATACATGGGTGGCAAATAAATACATAAAACACATTCAACAGTGTTTGTCATTAAGGAAATGCAAATTAGTAATACCTCGGTGACACATCACTACACACCTATCGGAATAGCTAAAATCCAAAAGAAGGGCCAGACGTGGTGGCTCACACCTGTAATCCCAACACTTTGGGAGGCCAAGATGGGTGAATCACAAGGTCAGGAGTTCAAGACCAGCCTGGCCAATATGGTGAAACCCCATTTCTACTAAAAATACAAAAATTAGCTGGGTGTGGTGGTGCATGCCTGTAATCCCAGCTACTTTGGACGCTGAGGCAGGAGAATCTCTTGAACCTGGGTGGCGGGTTAGAGCTCGAACCCAAGCCTGGGCGACAGAGTGAGACTCCATCTCAAAAAAATAAATAAAATAAATAAAATCTAAAAGAAGAATTGCTGACACCAAATGCTGGAAGAGTGTGGAGCTGCAAAATGATACAGTCACTTTGGAAGACAGTGTGACGGTTTCTTACAAAGTTAAATATGTAGTTACCATGTAATTTGCCAAGTGAAATCCAAGGTAATTACTACAGCAAATCAAAAACTTAAATTGGCATAAAACTCTGTATTTGAATATGTATGGCAGCTGTATTTGTAATTGCTGAAAACCAGGGAAAAAATCAGCAAGATGCTGTTGAACAGAGGAATTGATCAAGTATGATACATGCATAAAATGGAATATCATTCAATGATATGAACAAGAACAATGAATGATTTATTCAACAACATGAATGAAACAAACATATTTTGCTAAGTAAGAGAAACCAGTCACAAAAGGCTATATATGGTAAGATTTTATTCATATGATACTCAGAAAAACAAAAACTATAGGATGAAAATTGTATTGCTCATTGCCATTGGTTGTGGGAGGAGAGGATGGCTGACTACAAAGGAATCGCACAGGGGAAAGTTTTAGGGTGATGGAATTGTTCTGTATGGTACTAGGGTAGGAATCTGACTCTATGCATTCAACACAAAAGTGAACTTTAATGCACACACATTGGAAAAAAAAAAAAACAACCAGGACGTTCCGAGAGACTAGGATGAAAATCAGACTGTGACAGATGAATCTAGCTATATTACAATGTATGGCACAACTTAACTTCAGGGGAGAGTGGAAATGGAACTTTGGAAAATAATGTTTTCACTGGAAACTACACATCTGAAGATAAAAAGAACTATACGTAAATGATATGTTCTAGCTGGTGAATATTATTTCATATAAATACAAAGATCTCAGACTAGTCAAAACAGTCCTGAGAAAGAAGCTGAAGGACTCATATTTCTCAATTTCAAAAGTTGTGACAAAGTTACAGTAATCAAAAGAGTGTGATACTGACATAGAACAGGCATATAAAACAAAGGAATCAAATAAAGAATTCAGAAATAAACCCATACATTTATGAACAATTGATTTTTGTTAAGAGTATTATTTAATGGGGAAATAATAGTCCTTCTAAGAAATAATGCAGGGACAACTGAGTATCTACATACAAAAGCATGAAATTAGATCCCTGTCTCACACTGTATACAAAAACTAACCCAAAAGGGATCAAGACCTAAATATAAGAATGAAAGCTATAAAGCTATTAGAAAGAAACATAAGTCTTTGTGACTTTAGATTAAGAAATATTTCTTGTTTACAGCACCAAAGCATAATGCACTAATAAAAAATCGATTTCATTACAATTTTTAAAAAATTGCTTCAAAAGACATCCTTAAGAAAATGAAAAGTCAAGCCACAGACTGGGAGAAAGTATTTTATTTTCTGATACTATATCTGATGAAAGACATGTCCAGAATATATATGGAATTCTTTTTTTTTTTTTTTTTTGAGACGGAGTTTCACTCTTGTTACCCAGGCTGGAGTGCAATGGCGCGACCTCGGCTCACCGCAACCTCCGCCTCCTGGCTTCAGGCAATTCTCCTGCCTCAGCCTCCTGAGTAGCTGGGATTACAGGCATGCGCCACCATGCCCAGCTAATTTTTTTGTAGTTTTAGTAGAGACGGGGTTTCACCATGTTGACCAGGATGGTCTCGATCTCTTGACCTCGTGATCCACCCACCTCGGCCTCCCAAAGTGCTGGGATTACAGGCTTGAGCCACCGCGCCCGGCCCTGTATATGGAATTCTTATAACTCAATAACAGAAAACAAAAGGGCTAATTAAAAGAGGCAAAAGATTTGAATAGACAAGCCAGCTAAGAATGTACAAGTTGCCAAAAGGCACATGAGAAGATGTTCAACGTCAAGTGTCATTCAGGGAAGGCGATTTAAACTGCTATGAAGTGCAGCCTGCAGCCTCTAGAATAACTGTAATCAAAAAGACAGATGGGAACAAGTTTGAGCAAGGGCACAGGGAAAATGGAACTGTCATACATGCTATTAGGAATGTGAAATGGAAAACAGTTTGGTAGTTTCTTAAAAGGTTAAGCATAAATTAACTCCACAAACCAGTAAATCCATTCCTAAAAATCCACACAAGAGAAATGAAAGTGTATGTTCACATACAGATCTACATAGGACTGTTCCTAGCAGAATTATTTATATTAGTCCTAACTTAAAAAAAGTCAAGTATCTATCAACTGCTGAAAAAAGAAAATGTATCCATCTGGTATATCTATATGATGAAATATTATTCAGCAGTTTAAAAATCCACAAAATACTGGCATATGCTCAAACACAGAAGAACCTCAAAATCATTATGCTAAGTTAAGGAAGGCAGACATAAAAACTTACATATATGATTTCATTTATAGGTACAGAAAAGGCAGCTCTCTAGACATAGAAAATAGATGAGTGATTGTCTGGGCCTGGGGCAGGATGGGAGGATTGGGGAGCGAATGCTAATGGATACAAGGATTCTTTGTGGAATGATGAGTATATTCTAAAATTGGATTGCGCTTATGGTTGTGCAACTCTTTAAATTAACTGAACATTATTGGATTGTGCAATTCAAGTGAGTAAATTGTTTGGTACCTAAATTATAGCTCAATAAAGTTTCTTTTAAAAATTAGCAGGATCATGACAAAAGATAGGCTATGAAACGGTCATTAAGGTAAAGAAGTAAAAACTTACTGTGGCGTTACTTGGTTTTATTTCTTTTCTGCTGCGAGTGATATCGCCAGGCAAAGGTGCCACAGCCGATCTCTCCACAAAGTAGGCTAGTCGTCTAGCGCGCTCAAGTGTGGATATCAGTGTGAAAAGAGCAAAACCTACAATATATTCAGACTCCTGCAAACAAGGGCAAAATACCAAGAAAGAAATAAGTGCTTTGAAGCAGACATAAAAGTTGCTTAACAGCGTCTTTAGCCATTTGCAAATGCTAGAAATGCCGGCCTCACTTACGTCTTAGTACAACCCATCTCTCTTCATTTAAGGAGACAATATTTATGCAAATAGATAGAGATAGTTGCGGATACTCAAGGCTCAACAAACATTTTGAACATGATTAAAAATACGAGAGAGATCAACTGAGGCAAAAGAAGCAGATGAAGAAAACATCAATAGCAGTCACCGTGAAACAGCGAAATAAGGAAGTTAAGAAGGTGTAAGATGTGTTCCCGAAAGCAGAGTGCTGCAAGATCATCAGAAAACAAAACAAGAGTTACTGGATATTTTTAAATGAATAAAAAGATTCTCCGGGCGCATTGGCACGTGCCTGTAGTCCCAGCTACTCGGGAGGCTGAGGCAGGAGGATCGCTGGAGCCCAGGAGTTCTGGGCTGTAGTGCGCTATGCCGGTCGGGTGTCTGCACTAAGTTCGGCATCAATATGGTGACCTCCCGGAAGGGGGGGACTACCAGGTTGCCTACGGTGGGGTGAACGACCCAGGTCGGAAACAGAGCAGGTCAAAACTCCTGTGCTGATCAGTAATGGGATTGCGCCTGTGAAGAGCCACTGCACTCCAGCCTGGGCAACGTAGCGAGACCCTGTCTCTTAAAAAAAAAAATTCATAAAACAACGTAGTTAAATATAGTTAAGTAAATAAATAGCTAAATATAGAATTAATATTTAGAAGAACAAGGTATAGTAATATACCAGATACATTGACTTACAGATATTTGGAAGACCTGCTATTTAACTAAAGGCATTTTGCAAAAAAAAAAAAAAAAAAAAAAAAAAAAAAAAAAAAAAAAAAAAAAAAAAAAAAAAAAAAAAAATTCACAATGAAATGAATATAAAAGAGCATAATAAAAGACAAAATTCAATACTTGAACTAAATACTTGATTCTTTCTATTTTAAAGACCTACTCTTTGCCAAACATGAAAAATGAAATTAAATGCCATACATCTAAATACATTTTTAAATAAATTTTCTGAGCTCCAAGGGAAAGCCCTAAAGCAGGAGCTAATGAAGTAATGAAAAATAGGCTAAACAAAGAAAGAACCAGGTGGCCACAGGCTTCATCTTAAGTTTATTATGGGTGAGACCCTCACTGACATCTCAATTTAAAGCATCAATGCTCTCTGTGCTTGTATTCCCTGGCACAAAGTTATATTAACATGTTGTGAGTGCTTACACTAATTTTTGAAATTATTATGGATTCACAAGAAATTGGAAACACAATAGAGACGTCACAAGCACCCTTAATCCATTTCTCCCCATAGTTCTGTGAACCCCAAAAGTCTGAGACAGGTCTCAGTTACTTTAGAAAGTTTATTTTGCCAGGGTTGAGAACAGACCTGTTACACAGCCTCAGGAGGTCCTGACAACAGGGGCCCAAGGTGGTCAGAGCACAACTGGGTTTTATACATCCTAGGAAGACAAGAGACATCAGTCAACATATGCAAGACGAACATTGGTTCAGTCTGGAAATGCGGGACAACTCCAAGCAAAGGCTAGTCGCAAAGCCTCAGAGGGTGATAGGTAGAAAAGAGACAAATGGTTGCATTCTTTGGGTTTCCGATTAGCCTCTCCAAAGAAGGCAATCAGATATGCATTGATCTCAGTGAGCAGAGGGGTGACTTTGAATAGAATAGGAAGTAGGGTGGCTCTCAGCAGTTCCCAGCTTGATTTTTCCCTTTAGCTTAGTGACATGGGGGCCTCAAGATTTATTTTCCTTTCACAGTTCCTTCTTACATAGTACAGTATCAAACTAGAAATTTGACTGTGATACATGTGTGTATAGCTCTGTCATTTTATCACGTGTAAATTCACATAACCACAAGTGTAATCAAGACGCAAGGCAGCTCTACCACCAAAAGATCCCCTTTTTGCTATCGATTTATATTTATATTGTACATTTACCCTGTTTCTCCTATTTGCCTAACACCTGGCAAGCACTCCTCTGTTCTCTGTGTCTGCTTAGTCCTCTGCAGATGCTCCATCAATGAAATCACACTCTGTGTCCCTTCGAAACTTGCTTTTTTCACGCAGCGTGTGGTGGAGACACATCCAAGTTGCAGTGTGTATCAATAGTTTCTTCTCTGGATTGCTGAGTAGTAAGCCAAATTGTACCAAATTAAACTCTTCTGCCAGTTTGTGTAATCACTCATGTATTGAGAAGCATTTTAATTGCTTCTAGTTTTGGTCATTACAAATAAAGCTACTTAGGATGATTGCGTAAAAAGTTTTTGAGTGCTCATGTTTTGCTTTCTCTGGCATGAATATCCAGGGATGTGATTGTTGGGTTTAAATGACATGTAGTTTCCATTTTAAAGAAACTGTCAAGCTGTTTTCCAAAATCTCTGCACTGTTTTACATTCCCACCAGCAATGCAGGAGAGAGGCAGTTTCTCTGCATGCTCACCAGTATTTGGAATTGTCACTATTTTTTACTCTAGCTATTATATTTCATGTGCAGTAATATCTTACCATGGCTCAAATTAGCATTTTCCTAATGATGATAATGTTAAACATTTTTTCATATGCTTATTTGTTACTTAGGTATCCTCTCTGGTGAAATTTCTGTTTGCGTCTTTTGTCAATTTTTTTTTTTGTACAGTGTCTCGGTCTGTCACCCAGGCTGGAGTGTCGTAGCGGGCTCTCGGTTCACTGCAACCTCCGCCTCCTGAGTTCGAGCAATTCTCCTGCCTCAGCCTCCTGAGTAGCTGGGACTACAGGCACCTGCACCATGCCAGGCTAATGTTTTTGTATTGTTAGTAGAGGTGGGGTTTCTCCCTGTTGGCCAGGCTGGTCTCGAACTCCTGACCTCAAGTGATCTGCTCACCCAGCCCTTTTGTCAATTTTTTAATGGCAATGTTTGCTTTTTCAGCATTGAGTTGTGAGAGTTCTTCATACACCCTAGGTATGAGCCTTTGTTAGATGTGTGGTGTGCAAACATTTTCTCCATCTCTAGAGCCTGTCTTTTCATCCACTTCACAAGTCTTTCTCGGAGAACATTTTAATTATGATGAGGTCTAACGTGTCGAGTTTTTAATTGATCATGCTCTTTTGGTGTCATGTCTACACTTTTATCAAGCCCTAGGTCTGGAAGATCTATGTTATCTTTTAAAAATTTATATTTAATTCTTTACATCTATAATCAACTTTGAGTTCATTTCTTATAACTTATGAGGTCTACGTCAGGGCTGCTTTTTTTTTTTAAACTGCCTATGTATATTCAATTCCCCCAACACAATTTGTTGAAAATACTATCCTTACTCTATCGAATTACCTTTGCAACTCTATCAGAAACCAATTAGTCAGCCAGGCGAGGTGGCTCGCACCTGTAATCCCAACACTTTGGGAGGCCAAGGCAAGTGGATCACCCGAGGTCAGGAGTTTGAGACCAGCCTGGACAACCTAGTGAAACCCTGCCTCTACTAAAAATACAAAAATTAACTGGCACCTGTAATCCCAGCTGCTCAGGAAGCTGAGGCAGGAGAATCGCTTGAACCTGGAAGGCAGAGGTTGCAGTGAGCCGAGATCACAACACTGCACTCCAGCCTGGGTGACAAGAGCAAAATTCCATCTCAAAAGACCGAGTAGTCATATTTGAGCTACTCAATTTCTAGGTTCTTTATAATGTCCTGTTGATATCTGAGTAGCTCCCTCCACCAGTACTATGTACTCCTGGTTACTGCCGTGACAAACGTCTTGAAATTGATAGGCTGATTTCTCACATTTTATTCTTTCTTTTTTCAGAATCTAATTTCCTTGCCTTTCCCTGTAACTTTTATTTCCTTTTAGTATTTTGTGTTTGTCTTTTGTTATTCCTGAAATATCACCATGTAACTTCTAAAATAATCCTGCCTATATCTACAAAATATATTTTTGAGGGTTGGACAGAAATTGTGTTAGATCTGTATACTAATTTGGAGAGAATTGACATCTGTACCATGTTGATTCTTCTAGTCAATGAAGGCAAAACATCTTTCTGTAGACTTAAATATTTGATTTTTTTTGTCAGTATTTTGAGTTTTTAGTGTTCAGATCCTGCACATCTTTTATTATATTTGCAACTATTTTTTAATGTTATGTGTTATCACAATTATATATGCTAAAGGCATTTTCAATTTCAGTTTCCACATGTTCATTGCTAGCGCATTTGTCTCATATATAGATCATGTATCTTATAAAATTGCAGGACTCATATGTTGTAGAAGACTTTTTTTGTAGATTCCTTGTAATTTTCTATGTACCTCATTATGCTTTTTGCAAATAGGCTGTTTTATTTATCATCTGTAGGTAGAAAAAGTTAGGTCATTCATTTATTACCTAATCACTAACGGCCCCAGCTATTCTTACTATTGCACTGGGGTCTGGACATCAACATGTGAATTTTTCAGGGACACAGACATTCAGATCCTAACACAATTTAAAAAACAGACATAAGTTTGCATTTTACTGGTGAATTTATTTCATAGGTTTATGCTGGCAAAGTGCAGGTTAGTGACAAATTCCAGTGTACTTTCCAGGATAATGAAAGCTGTCATTTGTTGATGGGAGGAAAAAAAAAAAAAAAAAAAAAAAAAAAAAAAAAAAAAAAAAAAAAAAAAAAAAAAAAAAAGATGGGAGGAAAAAAAAAAAAAAAAAAAGATTAAGCAGGGATTTTCAAGGTCATCCTATTCTTTTCTTGTTGTGATTGATTCTAATTTTAATGCATTCTCTGCCCAGCTTTAAATATGGCAATGGATTAAACAAAGTAATATTGATTGTTGCATCTGTATCCAGGACTTTTGCACTGAATGTCCTGGAATCATGAAAACCACATTGGGTTAGAACAGCTCACCAGGAACCTCTTCTCTTCTATGTATGATTATTTTATCTTTTCAGATGACTCTAATTTTTTTTTTTTATGACAGAGTAATAACCACAGCAGGGACCTGTGCCAAACCTTCATGGGCAGGTGACCAGGGCCCCACTGACAGCGAGATTTTGTTGTGCCCAGATGGTTTGCAGCCACTGTGATATGGCCCTGCTTTGTTTTATGAGCTTGGACCTCAGGGCCTCACCCTCCCTGATGCTGCCCACCTGCTTCCTGACCCCAGATATGCTGCCTCACCTCTCCCCACATAGAGTATCTTAATGCTGAGTTTGCTTTGATCAAGTCAGCCTATGTCGTAATATGGAGGCCCTTCAACTTTAAAGGTTTCTGTGTTGCTACTGTTTTTCAGCTCAAATCAAAATGAATAAACTCAGCACCTGTCAGCAAGGAGTTTAGAGTCTGATGGGGAAGAAGCAAGTGTTCAGGACAGGAAAGAGTCACAAACAAAGGCCAGGACTCTGCCAGAAGGCCCACAGCACACTTGTCAAGCCTCTCTGCCACTGCTGGCTTTCAGGTAAGGGGTCTCTGATTGGAGTTTCTTGGATGCTACTTGAACGTGGATTTGGCACCTTTAATTCAGAGCAGCCTCTGCTTACCTGCTCAGTTCCACCCCACCACCCATTTTCCCAATTCCTTTTTTTTTTTTTTTTTTGAGACGGAGTCTTGCTCTGTTGCCCAGGCTGAAGTGCAGTGGCACAATCTTGGCTTACTGCAGCCTCTCCTCCCCGGCTCCAGTGATTCTCCTACCTCAGTCTTCTGGGTAGCTGGGACTACAGGCATGCAGTAGCATGCCCAGGTAATTTCTGTATTTTTGTAGAGACGAGGTTTTCCCGTGTTGGCCAAGCTGGTCTCAAACTCCTGACCTAAGGTGATCTGCCCTAACGGATCTCATTTATTAGCTTCTGGGGACCTCCTGCTAGAGGCAATCAGGACCATCCTTCATATCCTGGCAGCTGGGAAACAGCCTCCATCCTCCAGCAGCTAGTAAGGACCTTAGTCGTGGGAAGCCTGACAAGTATGTTAAATCAGCCCTCTGTCCTGATCCCAATAATCCAATTGTATCTACTTCAGATAGAAAGACAAGGGCATTGGCACTTTGCTATGTTACTAGAAGTATAATAATTAACACTCAAATCAGTTATGAAATTTCTTAGAACTCACACTAAATTTACAACTGATGAAGCTCATTGCATTTCCTTGAATGTTTTCGCTCATTTTATATTCTAATGTTAAGCTGTGATAGATTATTTTATTAAGAACTGAATTAACTTACATATTTGGAGGATCAAGACTTTTCCTCATCCAAGATCCAGTAGAAAAAAAGTAAGGTAAACGTGCACAGCATCCATTTGTTAATGCAGACAGTATGGTCCTTGCAGCAAGAGAGGATGCTATGGGAGGTCTTTTGTTTGAAAGATGAATCCTATGGATGCGGCAGAACTACAGTCTAGCGAGAAGCAAAATTTTTCCTACACCATTAAATTCTTCCTACATAGTTTTAATCTATGTTGATTCTACAAAGCACATGTTTCCTAAAAAAAATTCTGCCACATTTTGAATAGCTATTTCTTTGTTTCTCCTACTGCATTGGGCTATGTTATGAGGCTCATTTTCTCAGGGAATATATAAACCCGCCTTATTTCAGCATGTGAAATGCACAAATATAAAGGCTGTTCATCTGACAGCCAGTTGGTCAACTAGCGCTGGGTTCTGGAGGTTCCACACACCACCTGCTGCATCCCCACGAGGATTCTGACACTGAAGCAGGTAAGTGGGTACCAGCCAGCATGCAAGGAATCTTGCCGTGATCATCAGCTGCAAAGACTTTATGTCTGAAATCACTGGGCTAATGTGTCTTAAATAACTTAGAAAAGGTTTTCTGGCCGGGTGCAGTGGCTCACGCCACCCACCCAACACTTTGGGAGGCTGAGGCGGGTGGATCACAAGGTCAAGAGATCGAGACCATCTTAGCCAACATGGTGAAAACCCGTTTCTACTAAAAATACAAAAATGAGCTGGGTGTGGTGGCACGCACCTGTGGTCCCAGCTACTCGGGAGGCTGAGGCAGAAGAATCGCTTGAACCCAGGAGGCAGAGGTTGCAGTGAGCCAAGATTGCGCCACTGCACTCCAGCCTGGCGACAGAGCAAGGCTCCATCTCAGAAAAAGAAAATAAAGAAAAGCCTTTCTTAGAGCATTTCTTTGGGATCTATGCATGCAGAGGCATTAGTGATGCAAATGATACATTCCCAATTTTTGAGTGCAGGTTAAGAAACCTCAGTCACAATCACTTCCTTGCAGTTGGTTTAAGTCAAGAGTAGGAAAAAATGAAGAGGAAATGAAAGTAGAAAGGCCCACATTTTGTCTCGGAATGGGGAGCAGCTTTTGTGGAGGAGGTTTTGTGGTGGGAGAACACCCTGGAGCCCAAAAGCGAAGGAAAGAGACCCATCTAACTGGCAGACGGAGCAGAAGTCATGGAAGAAGTTGAGTCTTGCCTGCAGGTGCAGAAGAGGAACCAAGATAGTTGGTCCTTCGATGAATTAGAAATAAAAGAGAAACATGGGAAAAATGAGACTGTTAGAAGTGAACAGAGGCCTCCAGGCTCCCCATTTGAGCAGTGACACAATACACTGTAGGGGATTTATGGCAGATGAGGTTGCAGAGATGCTCTCTATGTTGGGTATAGAAAAGGACTGATCCATTTTAGTTTTTTATTTTTATTTTTTTAGAGACGGAATCTCACTCTGTTACCAGGCTGGAGTACAGTGGCACTATCTCAGCTCACTGTAACCTCTGCTTCCCAGGTTCAAGCAATTCTGCTGCCTCAGCCTCCTGAGTAGCTGGGACTACAGGCTCATGCCACTACAACAGGCTGATTTTTTTGTGTTTTAGTAGAGACGGAGTTTCACCATGTTGCCCAGGCTGCTCTCGAACTCCTGAGCTCAAGCAATCTGCCCACCTTGGCCTTCCAAAGTGCTGGGATTACAGGCGTGAGCAACCATGCCCAGCCTGATTCCTTTTTAAATGGTGAGAAAAGAATTATGATTGAATGATGTGATTGTCAGTCTGCTGGTAAAACTGGTTCCCAAGTCTACCAGGTTGGCTGTGAAAACAGCAATGCCCCGAATCTTATTTTCAGTCATTTAAATTTAAAAAGGGCATAGTAGAAAAGTCACAAAGCTTTATTATTTAGGGTAATTTTAAAAACAATTTACTATTCTAATTGTGACATGAATCTCTTTTGGATCTGTCCTTTTAGAGTAAAATACAAAGCATCTAAATTTCACAAAAGTAAGAAGACAGAAGATTGAACTGATGAATCTCTTATTAAACATGGCAGATGGGGCTTCTGAAACTAAATCTACTTAGAACAAGTAAGAAGGGGAATGTGTAATGCCCACAAAGACAAAGAGCAGGAGAGGAGACTAACCCAGGAAGGTGTTTGGAGGTTAGAAATCAGAGGGCAGAATGGTTACTGTCCTACCTGACAGACAGGACTTGCAGAGAAGCCCTAACGAAAGCCAACTCTGCCGGGCATGGTGACTCACACCTATAATCCCAGCACTTTGGGAGGCTGAGGCAGGTGGAGCATGAGTTCAGGAGTTTGATATCAGCCTGGCCAATACGGCAAAACCAGTCTCTACTAAAAATACCAAAATTGCCTGGGCATAGTGGCGCGTGCCTGTAGTCTCAGCAGCTCGGGAGGCTGAGGCAGGAGAATCGCTTGAACTAGGGAGGTGGAGGTTGCAGCGAGCTGAGATCATGCCACTGCACTCTAGCTTGAGCAACAGAGTGAGACTCCTTCAAGAAAAAAACCAAAAATAAACAAACAAACGAAAAAACAACTCCAACCATGGGGCTGGAGATGCCCAACAAAGGAAACAACACTTCTCATGCCTGTCACTTAACCAGGGAGATCACCAGAGATCGGCAGGCAGCTGAGGAAGAAAGACCAGCCTAAAGGACCGGAGTGGAGAGACTCAGAGAAAACAAATGCAGGAAACAGAACAAAATCAGTTTTTAAAACTGTAATTAATATTCTCAAAGTAATAAGAACACATTGAATGTATGAACCAAGAACATGTAGCTATAAAAACATTTAAAAATACGTGTTATTTTTAAAAAACCCATAAGTTAAAATAAAATCTAATTGAATATTTGCAAGCTAAAGTTAAGGAAATCTAGCAGAAATCAGGGCTAAAATAAACAGACGTGGAAAATACGAGAAAAGTAATAATACTAGATAATAATACTAGATAATCCTTCTAAAGGTTTCAACTAAACGCTCAGTGTTACATAACGTTAAAAACAACAACAAAGGAAAAATAGAAAAACAAACATTAAAGAAAATTCTCCACAATAGAAGCATATGAGCTTCCAGATTTAAAAGGAACACTGAGTCTGGGCAGGGTGGCTCATACTTATAATCCCAGCACTTTGGGAGGCTGAGGTGGGAGGATTGCTTGAGCTCAGGAGTTTGAGACCAGCCTGGGCAACGTCGCAAAACCACATCTGTACAAAAAATACAAAAATTAGCCAGACGTGGTGGCACGTATCTGTAGTCCCAGCTACTTGGGAGGCTGAGGTGGGAAGATTGCTTGAGCCAAGGAGGTCGAAGCTGCAGTGAGTTGAAATCACACCACTACACTGCTGCTTGGGTGAGAGTAAGGCTGTGTCTCAAAAAATAAATAATAAAAAAAAGAGCCACTGGAAAGGGCAGAACAAAAAGCCTAAAGTATTCCATACAAAGCACCCCATGTATAATTTCAGACTATTAGCAATAATGACTAGATTGTAAAATCTTCCAAAGAACAGGATCATATAGATAACTTTGTGAGAACCTGAATGATATGGGACTTCTCAGCAGCAACTGAAAAAGACAATAGTTCATCATAACTATATGTAGGTCATTAATCACTCAGCTCAGTTGTCAATAATATTTACAAAGCCTCTGTACTATAAAACTTTAATATTTATCTAGCAACAACCAAAGTACATATAACGTTGTATTGGTTCATTTTCACACTGCTATAAAGAACTGCCAGAGACTGGGTAATTTATAAAGGAAAAACGTTTAATTGACTCACAGTTCCACATGGCTGGGGAGGCCTCAGGAAACTTACAATCTTGTGAGAAGGGGAAGCAGGCATTCTTACATGGCAGTAGATGAGAGAGGGAGAGAGAGAGAGAGAGAAAGAGACAGCGAGCATGTGAGGGAGGAACTGTTAAACACTTATAAAATAATCAGATCTCATGAGAACGCACTCACTGTCATGAGAACAGCATGGCAGAAACTCCCCTTCCCATAAGTCAATCATCTCCCACCAGCTTCCTCCCTCAACATGTGGGGATTATGAGAATTATAATTCAAGATGAGATTTGGGTGGAGACACAGAACCAACCTATATCAAATGTGTTGCTAACTTAGGATCTTAGAACTAAGGCATAAAAGAAATAAGCTTTCAGAGATACATTCAGAGGGCTGGAGTATGTTCACCTCTCACAGGGAGGAAGGAGAATGTTATATCCACTTGGATCAGCCTAGAGACTTGAAGTCTGATCAGAGAGATCTGAGTGGCTTCCTTGAATCTGAATGGAGACAATTAGCTAGTGTTGAGCTTATACTTGAAAAAGTTTCAAGCGAGAAGTTGTGGACAATCAGAGAAAAGAAGTACTTTATATGGGATGTGTACACTTATAGATGCAGGTGATGGAATACAGTATTCAAAAAGTCCAAAGCATGACTTCCATAGAAACTCATAGATGAATGCACATCAGAGATTTTATTCAACTCATTAATCTGTGAAGGAGCCAGTAAGTTAATAAGGTTGGCACAAAGAACATTTACGGAGTGGGGTGTATCTGGAAAGCATGATAAATGAGCATGTAGATAAGGTGACTGGGTGGACTGAGGCACGCGTGACATTGAGATAACAGGCTACCCACTCTTTAAAAATTTAATTTCTGTAATTTTAGTAGAGACTAAAAAAAATTAAAAAAAGTACAGACTAAAATTTAGTAGAGACTAAAAATATAAAAATTAAAAACAAAATCTAATTTCAGTATTTTTATTTTCCCCATGTTGGCCAGGCTGGTCTCCAACTCCTGACCTCAGATGATCCACCATCCCTGGCCTCCCAAAGTGCTGGGATTACCGGCTTGAACCATTGCACCCTGCCTACTAAAAATACAAAAAAATTAGCCAGGCATGGTGGCATGTGCCTGCAGTCCCAGCTACTCAGGAGGCTGAGGCAAGAGAATCACTTAAACCCAGGAAGCAGAAGTTGCAGTGGGCTGAGATGGCACCATTGCACTCCAGACTGGACAATAAGAGTGAAGGTCCATCTCAAAAAAAAAAATCTTATTTGTAAGTGTAAAACTTTGTTTTTTAAAGAGACAGAGTCTCCCTCTGTTTCCTAGGCTACAGTGCAGTGAAGAAATCATAGCTCACTGTAGTCTTCAACTCCTGGGCTCAAGTGATCCTCCCACCTCAGCCTCCTGAGTAGCTGGGACTACAGGCATGCACTACCATACCTGACTAATTTTTAATTTTCTATAGAGATGGGGTATCATTTTTTTGTTCAAGCTAGTCTCAAACTTCTAGGATCAAGCAATCCTCATGGCTTGGCCTCCAAAAGTGCTGGGATTACAGGCATGTGCTATCATACCTGGCCTATTTTCTTAACATAAATGCACATTTCAAATGGACTAGATATGAGCTACTCAAGAAGAAGGAAGTCTAACGATGCTTTCAAGTAGGACTCACCCAAGAGGAAGGTTATTTTAGCAGAAGCAGCTGAGGGCATTAAATGTGGGTGAAAGGAGCTCTGAGCACCAAGCATCACCCAGGTCGAGGGGCTGAGTCAGTTATTTTCACTGGGAAATCCATGAAGAAGTCACCAGAGGGACTGACAGAGACAGACAGAGACAAAGACAGATGCCAAGTTTGGAAATCAGCTGCCAGTTCTAGCAATGGCAATACAGCAAGACCCTTATGCGTCAATTAATCTTCTCCAAATGATTAATAACGTTTTACTCCCCAGGGGAGCTGTATTTTTTCCTGGTTGGAAGGAGTGGGCAGAAAAAGGAGAGAAAAGGAAAAAGAAGAGAGAAAATGAGGGGTCAGATCCTGTTTTCCTTTCCCACTGCAGTCTTGCTGTCCTGGAAGAGGAGACATGGCTTTAAATGTGTTGACATTCTGACTACTGTACAGAACTAAACATTTTCATCCTGGATTTTATTTGGTGATATAGAGTAACCAGAATTCTTTTTGTTATCTAAAAATGATGTGAAATATTTTGCGGCTACTCTAGATTACAAGGAGGAGTAGGTGGGAGCAAATTGCAGTGTGGGTTGAAAGAGCAGTGAAGGAGTAGAAAGTAATTTCTTCCTGTCTTCTCCGGAGGGAGGCCCAGTCATTCCTTCCCATTCCCCTTCTTACGCCATAGAAATGAGAAGGTTGTGGGCAAACGAGGAGTGCATGTTTACGGGTGCAATGGGGTAAACAGTATCAGAGAGCAAAATCTTCATCTTTAATAGCGAGAAATCGGCTGTTAATATCTATCACAAAAAGGTGGGGCATGGTGAAATCAGAGGAGCAAATAACAGGAAACACTTAAGACTGTTTCTGGAAACGGAGGGTGAGAGTGGGCGTGAGAGGAACCTCTTTCTCCTTGTAGACTCATTTGACTCACTTAACCAAATGGTCTTGGCACTGCAGGTGTTTCAGCTGAAGAAAGTCACATTTAGCACACAGAACACCTGCAGGAGGGGAGGTGCTGGGGGTGAGGGAAACAAATTCTAATAGAAATGATATTCTTCTGTTAGTAAGTTTTAATACGTTAACTGAATGTCAAACTCTTTGTTTAGCTCCATCATCCAGATCATGTAAGTTTAAGGAAGAAGGGAAAAGAACGTGTCACAGTGTGGGAGGGGCATGCTCTTGGATTTTGTTTAAACAGTCAGTTTTTTAATTCATGAACAAAATTAATTTGATGCAAACATAAATTTACTAATGTAATATGACATTAGAAAATCACTTAACACCTATTAACAAAGTACCACAGACATTAGCTAAACCATTTGCCGTTTCATTTCATGCTTTGACTTAAAATATAAATCAAATTTTGGCCTGGCGCGGTGGTTCACACCTGTAATCCCAGCACTTTGGGAGGCCGAGGTGGGCGGATCATGAGGTCAAGAGATCGAGACTATCTTGGCCAACATGGTGAAACCCCGTCTCTACTAAAAATACAAAAAATAGCCGGGCATGGTGGCACGTGCCTATGGTCCCAGCTACTTGGGAGGCTGGAGTGGAAGAATCACTTGAATCCAGGAGGCAGAGGTTGCAGTGAGCCGAGATTGCACCATTGCACTCCAGCCTTGCGATAGAGCAAGACTTCATCTCAATAAATAAATAAATAAATAAATAAAATAATATATATATATATACATATATACGCATGTATATATATAAATCAAATTTTATGAAACATTTTGAGTAAACCTCCTCAACTCATCCGCAAAGGTTTGGCATACCAGGCAGCTTTTCATCATAAATGACTTTAACATTTCCAGGAAAGGTATCTTTTAATTTTTTAAACTACCCGTCTTTCTTCTCTTCAGTCTTACAATGAGGTAGAACAATTTACTTGAAAGTACAGATATGGCTTTGTATAATGCTGATAACTCAGAATGAAATTACCCAATTCATTCTTTCTAGTGCTCAACAAAGCTTAACAGGAAATAAACAGGGTATCATAAATTATAACACTGGATTCTAGAACTATATGGCAGAAAATAATTCGTTTCTGCCCCATATAACCTAAGTTCTCCATTCGGGTGAGAGTAGAGAATAGCTATTTTACAGAGGGGAATGTGAATGCTAAATCTATTATTTATGACACAAGTTCTCACTCATTTTCTCTCTTCTGGTCAAGCACAGCTTAGGCTTTGCAGATGAGGTCACAATACATGCAGAGGCTGCCCACTATAGATGGTGAAGCCACCATCACCAAGCCGTGTGTGCACAGCTGACTCTGACCTGCTGAAATCGGCCAAATCAGCCACTTCTCTCATTACAGTGGACACAAGAGCTTAGCCATGATCTGTTCTGCTGCTATGAACCGTTGCGGGCTGCCCATTAAGGACTGTTCATGGCTTAATTCTATGAGTACTTCGGCTCTGAGATTCTGTTAATAATTATGGCTGTATTCCTTTCTCATAAGTAAATCTGACCCAGCCCTTTGGAGACATGTAATGGAGCTGAAAATATGCTGAAGATAATATTTTCACCACTTTCCCTAATTCACGGAAATCAAAGTAAACCATTAAACATTTACCAGCTGAAGGGTGGATTCTACCCTCACTAAGGTATTGAGGGAATCAATATCAGCTGCAGCACTAACAGCACAGTGACTGTTCAAAGACCTTTCTCTGCACTACACATTGTGTTGGTGTTTTACATACATTACTTCCTTTAGTGCTCATAACCACACTGTTAGGTCAGCCTCAAATTAAGAATTGCCAAAGTCACACAATTAATTCAGGGCAGTGCCTGGATTTTTATTTAAATCTGTATGAAATTATGAAAATGTGTAGCTCATACACAGTGCTATGGAGAGCCAGGGAATCTCAGGTCAAGAGTCCATGATACAGAACTAATCATTACTTCACATTCCCATAGAGGATCTACACTTGCACTAGGACTTCTAGGTATAAAGAATACAAGAGTAAAAGGGAAAAGAAAGCTGTAGGTCCAAAAAATATATATACCTCATACACAGTGGATGCTTCTTGCTATGCCTAGCAGTCAGGGCTCAACCAGAGAAGAGGAACCTGCAGGATATATGTATTTATGTGCATGTGTATGATAAAGCATTAAAGAACATGTTACATCAACGGCCTGATGACAAGGATTGAAATGATGCAGTTTGGTCCCAGGACAGGCAGGGAGGGAGTGCCGTCAGCAATCTGCACCCTGACAGGCACGTGCTAAGCGTGTTGTCCATAGGCAGTGGTCAGCAAGGAGAATATGGAAGGAAGAAAGAGCAATTTCAGATGCAGCTGCTTTTCAGAGTTGCCAGATCAGGGGGCTTAAATTCTCTTTTAAAGACACCAACTGACGCTGTCAGGTCACTCAGACAATCTCACTTTGGATTAATCCTCTGTTAATCCCCATAATGAGAGATTTTAATGGCACTTGCAGAGTCCCTTCACAGCAGCACCTAGGTTCATGTTTGATTGAATGTCTGGGAGAAGATGCCTGCAGGCTACACAATGGGCCGCTTCCTTCAGTTCTCACAGGGATGCCCCTCGGAGCCTGCCTTAACCAGAAACATACTAGGAAGGGAGTTCTGGGACTGTACTGTAGCTAAGCCAAGATGGTACACCGAAGAGCCCATGCATGATGCGTTTAGAGCTGTGTTTTGCACAGCTCACATGTGACCTAATGTTAATCTCAGAAAAATCCACGAAGTAGGAGCTGTGTGCTCATTCACTCTACAGGGGAGGAAACTGAGGGCTGGCATGATTAAACAACTTGTCCAAACTCCCACCAGTTGGAAATGGTTAAGCCAGGAATTGAACAGAGCCATGAACTCTGCTGGATAGGGTTTGGCTTCTCAAGACCTGAGATTGGCCACTGGTCTTCCTTCAGCGTCAGATTCCTTTTAAGGCTAGACACAATACTTACGTGGTCTCTATTTTCAGACCACCACTCATGAAATAAAAAAGATGTACAGCTTTCATATAAAGAAAATAAAGATTTTGGGGGGGGGGATTTGCAAAGGGGGAAATAATCTAGATGCACCTATCAGAGTTTAAATTACTTTTATCTAACTCTTAGAGAGAGCAGGATCAAGGGAAAAAATGTTTTCCACCTACTTCCATCCATTACTAGTCATTTTCTGTTTGTATCAAAAAAGCATTTCTTCTACCTGAGCCTGCGTTTGCGTCTAGTAAACAGTGTGTGGGAGTAAGGGCTCTGCAGAGGGACGTGCTTTACAGACTGAATTCCAAGGCCTATTCTCTGCCTGCGTTTCATTTCATAGCTCTGCGTCTGTACTAATAGTTTTGTTCTAAATAGTTTTTGTGACGCACAAGTGAAGAGTCGGGCTGCCCACTCATAGTACTGTCAGCCTCCCGTCAGACTCTACCATGTTTTATTTTTTATTAGTCACCAGCTTGACTTTTTCAAGTTCTGATGTATAATTTTAAAAAATTTCTGTAGATGGTCAAAGCCTGCAGCAACCATTTGGGAGTCCAAGTGTGAGGCTTTTCTTTTTTCTTTTTTTTTTTTTGGAGACGGAGTTTCGCTCTTGTTACCCAGGCTGGAGTGCAATGGCGCGATCTCAGCTCACCGCAACCTCCACCTCCTGGGTTCAGGCAATTCTCCTGCCTCAGCCTCCTGAGTAGCTGGGATTACAGGCATGCTCCACCATGCCCAGCTAATTTTTTGTATTTTTAGTAGAGACGGGGTTTCACCATGTTCACCAGGATGATCTCGGTCTCTTGACCTCGTGATCCGCCCGCCTCGGCCTCCCAAAGTGCTGGGATTACAAGCGTGAGCACCGCGCCCGGCCGAGGCTTTTATTTTTTCTAATGAGGGGTTTGGGGTACAGTATCCTTCACTGAGGCTGTTAGCACCAGGGGTGATGTGAGATCATTTTCACCATGGAGGTTTCACCTGGCAGTTTCCTCAGCTGCTCCTATAGCCTGGGGTTGAACAATTGTCCCCAAGGAAAAAATGTGGGTGGCCTTGTGAGCCTCTCCCAGCTATGGGTCCTGGTGACGCATGGCCTGGAGGCTGTTGATCCCGGGTGCTGAAAAAGCACTGATTCTGGGAAGCGAAGCTCAAAGCTCTTTCTATAATGTATTACAACTCCAGTGTTCTGCAATGTGCTCCCTGGAGCTCCATTTACTGGTGACTGTACAGACCCTGCTGTGTGTGATTCAGAACAGTCCCTTGTAACCGCGGGAGAAGAGGCTAAATGGAAGAATGGCTGTATATCCCACCCCACGCTGTCACTTCAACATTTTCCTAAGTGGCTCCTAATGGCTTCTCCCTCCAGCAAATCAGCCACATGGAGCTGACTCAGGGGTACTGCTTTGCTGGCAGCTGTTTGGGGTAATGCGGAGGTCACCACAGAGAGGGGATGTGAGACGCAGCCAAACACCAACTCACCAACTCGCACAGGTCAGACCTGGGAAGCAGAAAGTAGCCCCAATTCTCTAGTTCCCTTGGCACAGAGAAGTCCTGATGCCCCCAAGGCAACACCATTGGACCTGAGGACCCGCAGGCAGAGCTATAGCCGGAGACAAAGGATACAGCATCGGGGAGGGCTATGTTCATTGGCAGATTTCATCATTTCACAATGCATGTGTACATCAAAGCATCATGTTGTGCACCATCAACATATACATTTTTAAAATGTGTCAACTATACCTTAATAAAGCTAAAAATAAGGAAATAAAATCCACCGTGCTTGCAAATGGAGTGGCTGTGAAGGGAGTAAAGATAAATCGACGTTGACCTCCTGGCTCCTGCAATGCAATCTCTTTGTGAGCCTCCCTTATCTCTTGCAGGGACTGCTCTTCAAAAACCCCAGACTGGTCTGGTCTGGTGCCATTATTTCTCACTCTACAATTCAGTTCCCATAAAGAAGCCAGGCCTGGTCCTTGCAATGTACACCCGATCCTCTCACCGACTTGCTGAAAATCCTACAATGGCACATCCCCTGCAGCCCTACCCCCACCCCCGCCCTGCCTGACCCCTCACGTTTCACATGCGCTCCCTCTGCCCGGCCACGTGGCTTCCTTAGCCCCACAGGCCATCCACACGGTAGCACAGGGCTTGGCTGTGTGAGCCTCTGGCCAAGAGGAGACCGCCGTTGTTGGCAGCCAGGGGACCGAGGAGAGAAGGGTTCTGTGCTTGCTGTCCACCAATATTCATGCCAGGTGACAGGGTGCCAAGGGAGAGTCCAGGAGGACAGCAGGGAGAAAGTGAAGACCCGAGTGGCCTGAACCTGAAGCAGCATTGTTTGAGGGTAGGGAGGAAATTGGAAAAAAACTAAACTCAATCTTGTGTCTACTCCTAGAAGTAGGTGGGAAGGGAGGTCAGGCCAGTCTCTGCCTGAGAAGCTGGGAGGTGGCTCCTCAGAGGAGAGTTTAGACCCATGAAGGCCAGGAGGTGAAGCCTGGGAGGGGTTGGGAGCATGGGGGAGCTTGTTAATGACAGGAGTTCAGAGGTCATCATGCAATAATCTGGGAAACACTGGAGAGAAAGTGCATTGCGGGGTGTGAAGAGGGAGGGCCTGTCACCTCCTGTTCTACCTCAGGCAGGAAAGGAAGTTACAGAGCCCCCGTGAGAGCCACTTCTTCCAGTGCAGGGACAGTGCCAAGGGTTTCTGCTCTGCTCTGAGGGTCGGAGTCCACACGAGGTCACGGTGTCTGTGAACTATACCTGAGGACTGTGACAATGTGGCTTCAGCAGCATCCATGCAGACCACTGTGCGACTCAGCACCAGGATTCATGCCTCTGCTCTTCAGGGAGCTGTGTTAGGTGATCTTCTTGGTTTGGTGAGTCTTGCAGTTCCTCTGTTTCAATGAGTCAAAATAACAAAAAATCAGTCACCAGCTCTCAAAAGAAAGTAGATATTGGTATAGCAGGAAGTATGCTTGAAATGTGTCAGCTGTGTTTTCATGTCCTGTGAATATTATTTTCCTGAGGTGGGTTTCCACCAATTGAACCATGGGCTTCACTGCTTCTGGGAAAAGCTGGATACCAATGAGAATAACAGAGCCATTCCCCCAGAGATGCAGAATTTTGAGTGTCTAGTAGGACAGTGAATTAAAAATCAGCCAGGATTTGAAGTTAAAAGGAGTTCTACATGTCGAAACTCTGCCTTCACATGCCAAAAACAAAAACACCGTTTTCAAGTTGGAGTGCTATGTGTGGTATGTACAGTGGATAGAGGAACTCAGGATTTGATGCGAAGGAGGAAGAGGAAAGTGGATGATATTTGGCATGGAGCACATAGCAGATACACGTGTCCTGGACTCCACTCTCTGGGGCAGAACCCTGGATCCAAGAAGTACGGGAACATGAAGGAAAGCCTGAAGGAATCAGGAGCTTCAGGTTCAAGTCCATGTTTCTGCCTGCACGGCCTGGGGAGGCTTGGTGTTTCTCAGGGAGGGCCTTCACCCAGTGCCACCACTTTCTGCCTATCCAGGAGCTGTAGAGTAACATTGGAGGAGCAATGTCCCTAGAGAAACTGACACCTGGGCTGGTTCCCTGCACATGGTGTCCCAGGCACCCAGAGGTTTCTGTGTGCCACCTGAGGGCTGTGCTCGTGATAAGTGTTGTGTAACTGCCTCCAAACTTCATGAGCTAAAAAGACAACTGAATTTCCTCTTCTCATAAATCTGCAATTCCAGAAGAGCTTGGTGAGGACCACACATCTCTGCTGCGGTGGCTGGGCTGATCTGGAAACGCTCTCACTCATTCGTGGGGAGCAATGGGGATGGGTCAGTGGGTTCCTTGGGTGCCCCTCCTGTCTCCATGTGGTCTCTCCTGCCTGGTGGCTGCAGGGTGGCTAGACTCCACACAGGCCAGCTCAGGGCATCCAAGGCACATTTTCTGGGAGAAAGAGAGCCAAGTGGAAGCTGTCTCACCTTTGCCGGCCTAGCCTCTGAGGCTACACATGTCATCTCCTACACATTCTGTTGGATGAGGCATTTACAAGATGCATCAGCTCCAGCAGAGGAACGCAGACCTCATCTCTCCATGGAGGAGCATCACAGGCTCTTCGTCAACAAAGAGCTGTGGCCTGGGATATATACGGACATGGCCTTTTTGGGAAAATACAACCTGGCACAGAGTGGTGACGTGGGATGCGGTGGTGCTGGCAAAGGCAACGGACGAGAGCGATCTGGGGTGAAACTGACAACTTACAGGCAGAGCAGAGCTGTGACAACTGGAGGCAAATGACCAGACCATGAATTTCATCAGAAGATGCTAACCACAAAAGCCAGTCCCTCAGGGGACATTGACCCAGTGACAGACCAGCAGAGCCTTCCTGACTCTCCACAGGAGCCAGGCCCAAAGTGAACTCCCTCACCTTCCCAGAGACAATAAAGGGCATGCACGAAAGTGCTTTAAAAAATGGAATTGTTACCTTACGATGAGGCGCCTTTACTTGAAAGACCTGGGCGCGGGAGGTAGGTTGATTAGACAAGTGCACTTTCCTGCTTCCTGTGGCTATGAAGGAGCACATATGTGCAAATGTTAATAGGGACTGCACGTAACAAAGCACAGATCAGAAATACAAAATAAAGGGCTACACTTTCCTGAGCACTTGGGTGTGGGTGGATATCACAATTTTTATGCATGGCAGGAAGAACTGACGTCTCTCGCCCAAACGCAATTGGAAGATGCAAAAAAATGAGATTAGTGAAGACTGTCCCCATGACTCTGGCCACAAAGAGAGAATCGTTAGAGGCCATGTGGTTTCCAGGTGGCTCTGACATTCCAGGTGGTCCCTTGGCTGGGGATGGAGACCCACTGCCTCATCGCAAGTGAAAGCTCCACTGTTCTTCGAGGTCAGGACAGAGATGGGAAATAAAACCCTGTTCCCTCTTCAACACGTAAATGCTTCTTTCTGCACCATTTCTTCAATAATTTTCCATCTCTATGCAATTTATGGTTGTCTTACACCCAGACACCATTTTAAAATTGTTAGAGTAAAGAATAATGCCTTCAGTGCCTGGAAACACATGCAAAGAACACACTTCGTACACATACTGGAAATCGTAGCGGATCCTCCCCCTTCATCACTCTCTGGGCTACGTAGGCAGAGAAAAACACCTTGTGTTCATCACACGTGACACAAACGCAAGCATGTGATGCTTTCTGGCCAGGAAATGCTGGGTGGAGTAAATTCATAAGTGTGTCCTTGCCTGAAACTGTTGTGTTGAAATAGCACTTTTTACAGAATATTCATTTAGTGTGTTTTTGTATGAAAATGCCATTATATTCCCCAGAAAGTAGTCTTCCAGAAAGTGGCATAATTTTTCAAGAGCTGATATGCTAAAATGTGGTTAGGCAAGCTGGTCTTTGTTGAAAGACTTTTGTGTGCCCTGACAGCAGAGGCATTCCCTAGGGGTGTTCAGTGAATCAAACAGGCCTAATGAAGAACCGCAGAATACTATACAGCAACAAAAAAGAATGAGATCACATCCTTTGCAGAGACATGGATTAAGCTGTAAGCCATTATCCTCAGCAAACTAACGTAGGAACAGAAAACCAAGCACCTCATGTTCTCACTCATAAGTTGGAGTTGAACATTGAGAACACATGGACACAGGGAGGGGACAACACACACCAGGACATGTTGGGGGGTGGGGAGTGAGGGGAGGGAGAGCATTAGGACAAATTCCTAATGCACTGGGGACTTAAATTCTATCTGATGGGTTGACAGATGCAGCAAACCACCATGGCACATGGATACCTATGTAACAAACCTGCACAATCTGTACATGTATCCTGGAACTTAAAGTAAAATAAATAAAATAGAATGAAATAAAATAAAATATAAAATAATTTTAAAAAGAAAGAAAGAAAAATGCCCCATGGCAGGGGTCCCAGTTTTGCTCAAGAGAAGCATGGTCGTCTGATTGACGAACATCCAGAAGGAGTCCTGACTAAGGCCCAGATTTTGAAGGGTCTTGCATTTGTGGAGGAAAAAAATATGTGCCTTTGCTAGAACTTCAAACTTTCTTCTTATGCCAATAGAAGGTGGTGTCTCTGGAGCCGCCCGGCAGCAGCCTCATGGCTCAGAAGATGAAGATACTGATGAAGACTCAGGCAGTAATAAAGAAAGAAAAAGCATCCTGACCGTTGCATTAGCAAAGCCATGGCCCCGAAGAGCAAGGGGAGGGGTACAGAATGCAGCCACACGCACGACATGCATCTGCAGCTTGTGAGCAATGCATGAGAACAGGAAGGAATCACACAATGGCATTGCCTTCAGCTTCCGTGTACTATGGCTCCCTCCACACCAGCTCTGCAGGCTGCCTAAGCCAGAAGTCAGTCTCTGCCTTTAAACTTGCTCACTTCTGCTGGGAATGGAGATACGCACTGATCCCTTGTCCTACAGCCTCAGTTAATAGTTAATGTCTCTGCAACAGCCATCTGCCAAACTCGAGAAGACCCTGGAACAACCTAATCGGAAATGTTTCCCTCTTATCCCTTGAAAAACTATAGAAAAGTAATGTCATACAAATGTTTAATTCCTGATTTCTACAATTTCTGATACCAGGATTTATCTGTTACCATGACAACTAAGAGCTTTATAAATGTTTTCTAGCTTCTGCTATTTTCTGGAACTTACCTACATTTCAGTATTTGCTTAATAATTTTGAGTCGACGCTTGTAACATAATTGTGTGCTGATTGTGTATGTGCTGTGTGTGTTAGCAGGGGGTGGGTATAACTGATGTCTTTGTTTTTCAACGTGAGCAATTTTTAATAAATTTTTATATTTAATATGCACATGAAATGTCCCATTCCCTCTGCCTGGATTCCAGCTAATTCATTCCCTGTCCCTTTATTATTATTCCCTCCAAACTGAGAAATCATCACTAATGTGATTGCTCAGTGCGGGCATTATCAGGCCATGGACATTTGTGGAGAGAGGCATTGTCAAAACAACTACCAAACTGAGCTTATCAGCGCTAGCTGGGTTAATGACAACTTGCGGGAGACAGTACAAGCAGTGCTTTAGGTGAAATTTACAGCCTTAAGTATTTATAGTAAGGAGTAGCAAAGCTAAAAATTGGTGAGCAAATTGACTAATTAGTAATGAAAAGCAAAATAAACTCAAAGAAAGCAAAAAGGAGATAAAATCGTGAAAATAAAAAGCTATAATAGAAAATCCACAATCAACTTCCAAAAAAGTTGCTTTTTAGAAAAAATGCATATAATTTGGGTAATTGTGTGCTCTGGCTTGCCCAGGGTAGTCCCAGTTTCCCTGGCGTCACGTTTTGATTAGCTTACCTCTCAAATTATTTGTTATTGAAATATTATTAATAGTTGGATTCTACTTACCGAGGATGAATTTGGTAAACCTCTGTTCTATATTTCCAGCTTCTTTCATGGTCTCATCTTGCAGCATGTGTGATTAAACAGAAATCTCATTGTAATGTGTGTTTCAGTCTGAGAGACGACTTGTGATAAATTGCCTCTCTTTTTATAATCTTTTCAAGAAAGGACATGACTAGCACCTCCCTTAGAGAGACAGCATGTAAGGTTAGCTGATCAATTGCACGTGCCTAGACACAGTTAGGGACGGATAACTTCTCCCGATGGTGGGAACATGTTTGGCCCTGCCACTTTTGTCACACATTTGGTGTACCAGCTAGTTGTGGCAGGGCCACCAGGCTGCCTCTTAGTGAGGACAATCATTAAACATGGGAGGTTAAGGGTCAGGTATATGGGAAATGGACGCAGACCAATTCTTTTATATAGCGCAGACAACCTGAACATGCTTGTGAGGGCATTCTTCTCATCTTATGTAGCGTAAATCTATAACTATTTATTATATTGTTTTGCAGTTAAGTATTTTATTTTGCAATGATGGGCTAAAAACTTGAAAAGTTTATGTTCAATGAAAAATTATATACAGAGATTCTATTTCTCAAGGAGATTGATGATGGATAGTTACCTTGCACAAAACATTCAGTGACACAGACCTCCCACCATGGGGTTCACAGAGAACATACAGAAATCAGAAGTGACAACATGGAAATCAGAAGACATAAATAATTTAAAGGTTAAGAGCTATGATAAGAAGACCATACCTGTAAGTGAAAAGTGAACACACCTTCAGAAATGTGTTAACATAACACGCTATAAAGAAAGACTTCATTTAGATCAAATAGCTGATTTCACTTTCATGTTCAAATTTTCTTAGCATCTATAAAAAGGGAAGCTAGAGCTGTAAAAGTTTTGTCTTCTGTTAGCAGAAGAACGTGGTCAACAATTGAATAATGCTGGATTTCTATCAATGAACTCGATTCCTCAAATAGATCATGTATTTAATTCCAATACTGGCTTCGTCTTTTCATCTAATCTATGGAATCAAAGTAGGTCTTTGGAAGTTTATTTCGTTAAAGGTGAAACATCTGATACTATGTGAATGTTATCAGGATTTTAGTTAAAAGCTCAACCATGAATATGAAAGTATTTGTATCTGTAACGATAATAAAGAAAATTTTGTCGGTGCCAAGGTTCATGGAAAAAACAATGTTGCTGAGTTTAAAAAAAAATCTTTTGGCAGAAATCTACTAGAAAGTGATTGTATACACAAAATTCAAAATTTGCTCCAAATAAATTGCAATATTCTGCCAACTGGAGCAAAAATATAGTTCACGAAATTTACAAAATGTTATCTATCCACAGCTGAGAAGCTGAACAACAAAATGTGTGAAGAAGCTGACAAATTAAAAATAGCATAATGGAATGTGCCTTATTCCTCTTCTTCACTCAACACAAATATTATTTTAAGTCATTGAATCTTTGAAGTAACAATTTTGTATAGTAATCCAAGTAATCAACAATGATATTTAATTTTTATAAATGAATCTTTCAAATTTAGTTTTGTATTATTCCAAATAAGAGAAAAATCTTAAAACACAGGAACATCTACAAAAAATACTCAAAGAAAATTGTTTGACTGACAATTTTACAGCATCTAAATTTGGCAAATATTCCCAAAAAACATAGAGACAACTTGATTGATAAGTTTCTCTTGTAAGATATTGGTCAATGAAATATATTCTGAGGGAAGGCACATGGTAGTACCTGTAAAATACTCGAGCTAAAATATTTACATTTTAATTTAAAAATTAGAACTGAGAATAATTCCTGCTAAACTCTGCTGACACTTTGAGTTTAGCCTATGAGACCCTGAACAGAGAACCCAGCCATGCCTTGCCAGATTCTGACCCACAGAAACTCAGATGAGACATTTGTGATGTTCTAAGCCACTGAGTTTGTAGTAATTTGTCATGCAGCAAATTAAGCAATAAAATGATATGGTTTTTAAAAACCTAGAAATAAATAATTAAAGAACAAGAATGGCACTGCATAAGGGGAAAGGCATACATGACCAATAAATATATGAAAGATACATTTAAATTTAACATCTAACAAGCAGTGCAAGTGAAACTATGATGAAATGATATTTGACATCTATTAAATTGCCGTTATTTGGGAAAACCATCTATACCAAGATTTGGAGATGATATCAATCAAGAATCTTGTATATACTGTGCATAGAAATGTAAACTAACATAACTACTTTGGTAAATGATGTAGCATTTTCTGGTAAAGTGGAATATTTGCATATCTTATTATGACTAGGAGATTCTCTTCTGGCAACATTCCCAAGAATGTTGCAAGTGTGCATTAGGAATGATGAATAAGTTCAAAACAGCACTGTTTTTGTTAGAAATGCCTTGGAAACAACCAAAACGTCTGTTAGTCCAAGAATGGATAAATTAACTGTGGCACAGACACACGTGAAATATTATGTAGTAGTCAACACGGCAGCACACAGAGCCATATGGATCAATCTTAGCAATATACGATAATAAAATGGAGCACATTTCCATAGGCTAAATATAGCAGGATATCATTTTGAGAAAGTTAAGTAAATTAATTATATGAACCTTTAAAAAGGGTTTTAGAAAGTTTCATGCTAAAATAGTATTTTGCAAAAGCATCAGAATCATAAACACAAATTTCAGGAGAGTCGTTACCTCAGATGGCGAACAGAGGGAGCTTGGGTAAAGAAGGAACACATGGGAAGATGCAAGTGGCAATTGGATGTATAATTAATGTGGCCTCTGGGAAATTTCTAGTAAATAGAATATTCAATTTTGCTTTCATTTTTTTCTATCTAATTTGCTTATAGTTCATATATAGCAATATAAAAACATTCAAAGAAATTTAAAAAAAGTTATCCCACCACGAAAAAATACTTTATTTTCTTAATGTTTCCATGTTTTTTTCATTGTGTCTATTATATGTCGGTAGATGTTTTTAACAGTTTAATTATGTCAGTAATTTATTGCACATTTTTCTCTTTTTATAAGTGGCTTTTGGATATAAACTGAATGCCACAGCCTCTGATGATTTATAGTCACAGATGCTCTAGAGGATTAATGCAGCATCATGCTGTGTGTCAAATTTCTTGGAAGAAATCTATGAGGAAATCACTGAGTATTATTAGGGGATCAATCATGTGACTGAGTCTAGCTTCTAGCACACTGTTACTGCAACAATAAATTGAAAAAATAAAACTAGTACATCACATTTGTGTTTGCAAAGATATTGGATTTGTCTATACTGTGTGTGGCTCAAAATACCGGGGAAAACCTGCCTGCAGTCATCTGCAGTGACCCAGCTGGGTGCGCTGACACTGACCACGTGTCCTCCAGGGCCAGGGTTTCCTTAGAGATGAAATGAGAAACTGGATTTGATGAGCTCTAATCTCCTTCTAACATCTCAGGTTTTGTAAACTTCAGAGTGAAAAAGAATACTTCCAAGCAAGTTAATGCAAATACTGTCACTTGGAAATGCTTTTACTTTTGTGGTCAAATTTTTGTTGCTAGAAAAACAACATACAATTCTAACTTGTTGCATTTTGGAGGCATAGAATATAAAAAATTGACAGTAAATGGAAGACTCTGTTATTCATTTTTTAAAATGAAAGAAGGAAAGGCTAAGACAATATTGGGAAACTGGACAGCCACAGAAGGAGTGTTTAGCCACCAAGACAAAAATATGTGGACATCATGTGAATAAGGGACCTGGGTGTGCTCCTCAAAAAGAAGTGATGTTTGGGGCAGAGATACAGAGTCTGCCTTCAAACATTTGAAATATTGTCATAACTGAGCAGAATTAAACCTTCCCCATGCAATTACAGAGACAGAATTAACACAAATAAGTAGAATCAGACAGGCAAATAACAAATATCCCCCCCAAAAAACCTTTTAAATGCTGAATTTATTCCAAAAACTAATTAGTTTCTCATGAAGAAATGTAATAGTTGCATAATTATTGGAATTTATGAAGAAATATTCTAAAATTGGCTTAGAAGTTTAATAAAATGACCCCAAATTCCTTCCAATGTTAAGATTCTTTACATTATTCTGATATTAGAACATTATAAAATAGTACATAATCTTTTAACCCTCTTTATTTTTGCATATGAAACTTTTGCAAACATATCTTTTATGTAATCCCACAGATAATATTTATGTTTTGTGTTTGAATTTTAATTGTCCACCTATTTTCTGGAAAAAAAAAATTCTGAAAGGGTAAACATTTCCCTTCAATGTAACACTGAAGCAGAATTAGTATGTTAAACAAACATGTTTTCATTTGATTTGAGATATTATCTAATTTTCCTTGTGACTTCTTTAATTATTTGTTCAAGAGTGTGTTACTTTCTACATATTTGTGTCTTTTCAGTTTTCCTCTTGCTATTGATTTCAAGTTTTATTCCATTGTGGTCAGAAAAGATGCTCTATGATTTTAATCTTCGTAAATTTGTCAAGACTTGTTTTATGGGCTAAGATGTGTATAACCTCGTAGACTTATTTGGAAACTATATAAAAAATTCTTAGAACTTAATAATATAAGGACATGTAACCCAAGTAAAATAGGGAAAGAATCTAAATAGATATTTCTTCAAGGAAAACATACAATGGGCCAAAAAAACCCATCAAAAGATGCTCAACATCATTAGTCATCAGACAAAAGCAAATCAGAAAGACAATTTTATACCATCTCACTCTTACTAGGCTAACCATTAAAAAAACAAAACAGATCAGAAAATTAAAAGTGTTGAGAGGACGTGTAGAAATTGGAATTCTCATACATGGGTGGTGGAAATATAAAACCATGCAGCCACTTTGAAACATAGTTTGACATTTCCTCAAAAAGTTAAACATAATGTTACCAGATGACCTAAAAATTCTACTCTTAGGTTTATACCTAAATACAAAAAATTAAAAATATATGCCCCCCACAAACACTTGTTCATGAATGCTCATAGCAACATTATTCTTATTAGTCAAAAATGAGAAGCAACTCAAATTTCCATCAATGAATGAATTGGTAAAAGGTGGCATATTTATATAATTAAATATTATTCAACAATAAAAAGGAACGACATACTGATACATGCTACAATCTGGATGAACCTTGAAAATATAATACTAAATAAAAGAATGCAAGCCCAACACACACACACACATACATACACACACACACACACACACACACGGTATAATTCACTATATATAAAATATCCAGAATAGGCAAATCTATTAATGGCCACTTAGCATCAGGGAGAGGGGTTGAGGAAAATGAGGTGTAACTGCTAATAGGTTACAAAGTTCCTCTTTGGAATGATGAAAATGTTTGAAAATTGATTGTGGTAATGGTTGCAAAACTGTGGATATCCTAAAAAAAAACTCACTGAATTAACAATTTAAATAGGAAATTTATATGTTATATAAATTATATATCAATAAAACTGTTTCATAAATATTATATACAAAAATACTCACAGAGGTATTGAGAAAAAAATGAAAAATCAATAAGAATGTCCATTAGTGACAACTATATTAAAGGTCATCTTTTTAATGGAATATTACTGGTCTCCCAAAGGAATAGGGCAGAGAACACATCCACTGATATATTCTGAATTCACTCACTGATGAGGAGCAAGCTCTGTGCAATTGAAAATCCAGTTTTCTAAACATGTTCGCATACCATATTCCAATTTTTAATTTAAAGAGTATATATTTAGGCTGGGCATGGTGGCTCATGTCCATAATCCCAGCACTTTGGGAGGCTGAAGCGGGCAGATCGCCTGAGGTCAGGAGTTCAAGACCAAGCTGGTCAACATGGTGAAACTCCATCTCTACTAAGAGTACATAAATTAGTTGGGTTGGTGGTGTGAGCCTGTAATCCCAGCTACTCAAGAGGCTAAGGCTGAGGTAGGAGAATCGCTTGAACCCGGGAGACAGAGTTTGTGGTGAGCCCAGATGGCACCACTACACTCCAGCCTGGGCAACAGAGGGACACTCCGTCTTAAAAATAAAGAAAAAAAAATTTAAAGACAAATAATTGGGCCACAGGATGCCCAGATGGCTGGCTAAACATGATTTCTGGCTGTGTCTGTGAGGGTGTTCCCTGGAAGAGATTGGTGTTTCAATTAGTGGACGGAGTAGGGCAGATGACCCTCCCCAGTTCGCAGAGGTATCAGCAGTCTGTTGAGGGCGTCAATAGAACCAAAAGGCAGCGGATGGTTGGATTCACTTTCCGTCTGACTGCTTATGTATATGTTACTATTTGTGTAAGGGCACTACAAAGTAAACAAAAGACAGGTCTATTTGCCAGAATCATCTTTGGAAAGCATGGTGAAGAAGAAGAAAAGAAGAAAATATGAGAAGGGGAAGCCAACTGGACCTTTTTTGTTTATTTTACATTTTCTGAAATTGCTGGAAGCTTTGAGGACGAGAATGTGTTTTTGCATGATGTGGATCATGAGTTATAAACAGATAAACAGTTAAACAGAAACACTGAGTGTATGGCAGTGAAGAGTTTGAGAAAGGCCTGCCATTTGTTCAGTGTCCCCTGACTCAACCAAGCAGGGCCACTGCTACGGGTACAAACGGCTTCCACTGGGGACGCTACTGGCAGGCCAGTCACAGTCAAGGTTTTGAGGAGGACAGAGATTTTACCGTGAGAAAAGAAAAGAGGGGGTATCCTAAGGTTCGGCGCTTTTTGTTCTCTTTACATGTATTGAATTATCTTCTTCCTCTTTTTCATTCTTTTCATTTCTTGTCATTCATTTCTGTTTTCATAATTCATTTCCATTTCTTGTGATTTCTTTCTGTTTTTAATTATTTATACCTATTGATAAAAGAGAACATACCAAAGTGTATTAGTCAGGGGCCAAATTAGAATGAGTTAAGGAGTATTTATTTATTTATTTATTTTATTTATTTTTTTTTTTGAGACGGAGTTTCGCTCTTGTTACCCAGGCTGGAGTGCAATGGCGCGATCTCGGCTCACCGCAAACTCCGCCTCCTGGGTTCAGGCAATTCTCCTGCCTCAGCCTCCTGAGTAGCTGGGACTACAGGCACGCGCCACCATGCCCAGCTGAATTTTTGTATTTTTAGTAGAGACGGGGTTTCACCATGTTGACCAGGATGGTCTCGATCTCTTGACCTCGTGATCCACCCGCCTCGGCCTCCCAAAGTGCTGGGATTACAGGCGTGAGCCACTGCGCCCGGCCCTAGGAGTATTTATTTTTAAAGAGAGCCTTTGTACGCAAAAAGATTGCAGGGTTGCCTCAGGGATAGCGCAGCCGTATTAATGAGGTTTCTTCTGAAGGGAAAAAAATAGGAGATATATTTCTATATGCATATTTACATTTATCTATATAGGTTTATTATAAGATATTAGCTTATTGGACTACAATGGCTGAGAAGTTTCCATGATCTACCATCTGCAAGCTGGAGACCCAGTGTAAAAAAAAAAAAAAGCTGACAGTGTAGTTTGAAGGCCTGAGAGCCTGGCAGCAGGTGATAGGTATGGATCCCAGTCCAGGTCTGAAGGCCTGAAAACCAGCTGATCAATATTCCAGCTCCAGCAGTCAGGCAGAGATTGAATTCAACCATCCTCTGACTTTTTGTTCTACTCACACCCTCAACGGATTGGTGATTCCTATGCAAACTGCGGGGGATGGGCATCGGCTTTACTCCACCCACCAATTAAAACGCCAATCTCTTCCAGGAACACCCTCATAGACCCAGCCAGAACTCATGTTTAGCCAGCCATCTGGACATCCTGTGGCCCAATCAAGTTGACACTTAAAGGCAACCATCACAGCAGCAAGAGAGCTATGACCACCCTTAGATCTAACAGGATCAAGGGAGAGCTGGTTCAGAAACTGAAATGAGAGTTTGAGAAACAGTGATGTTCAGTAAAGAAATCCAGCCCTCCAAAGGTTACCTCACTTTGTGGACACCAGAGAAGCAGCTGACCTCTCTCTGCTATCCCTATAATCTCTTGCCAGAGGTCCCCACTGGGAGACTCATGGGGATCCCTCAGACATTGGCCTAGCCTCCTGGGGCAGAGAACAGGATAAGAAGAGTCTGAATATGGAAAATCGTGTAAATATATGGATAGAACACTTTGACCTCTATTTGCTGTGCAGTGTACCAACTTGCTTTGTGAACTTGACATTTCCTGCAATTCTTTTGAATTGCAACCTATTCTGATTGGCATTTTAAATGTCAAGAATAGTCTAAAACAGGTTCAGCCCAATTGCTCAACAATAGAGAGTTGTATTTACTTTATGCAAGGTCTCTCACGACTACAATTTGCACAGTACTTTCTTATCCAAAATTGCTTTTGAGAGAACTCTTGTAGGCTTAATTTAACTTTTATCTCAATAGTTTTAGAAATGAAGCACTCTTTTCAAATACTGCCCACAATTCATTTTTAATTGCTCTTTCAAAAGCAATGCCTGAAAACATTCCCAGCACAAAACCCAAACCATTTTTTATTCTTTCACAGAAGATGGGGAAGGGAGGAGTCCACTGGCAGAAGGGACCCATTCAGGTCAGCCGCGTGACGGTGTCTTCAGGAAGACCTTCCTGTTGTTTTGACTTTCCAAACCAAGCGTGCTCTTTCTGTTGGGCAAAACAGGGCTGCACTTTAGCACATGTGGAAAATAAACATCCTCCTCACGGCCCTTTCACCCCAGCCCCCACATGAACAGAACTCATTGTCACGGCTATTTTCCTTTTGGGAAATGCCTTCTAACTTATCTAGTGGAGAGTGTGTGTTGGACTATGACACACCGGGTGACCGGGGGATGTAAAAGGCCCTTCATGGGCTGCCTTCTGTCTGACGCATCTGCCATAACGTCAGTAGTCTCAGCAGCATTCCAGTGTCAGGTGGAGGTGTCTGTTGTGCAGGGGACCTGCTTCAGACTGGCCCTGAAGTGCCAACATGATGCCCTTACAGCACTACAAGCTGCCCTCAGCCCACCTCTGAGTTTCCTGGGGATTCCCTAGGATGGCTTCACAGAGAAACAGAAACTTCAAGTCTCCTTTACAAACGGCTCCGGTGGATATCCAGGGCAGCTGGAGAACATTCTGATTCTGCAAGCTTCTCATTTCAACTCAGTGTCACCTTCTTGGAGACACCCCCTTTCCTTAACTTTTCTATGCAAAGAAGCACCAACCCCATACCTTTCTATCATACCACACTGTTTTACTCTCATCATACAACTTAGTATATAAAATGGCCTGGCTTGTAAATTTCCTTGGTTTTTGTCTGTTCCCTTTGTTTAGAATATAAAACACCTTAAATGCAGGGAGCTTTTTTGTCCAGGCACATAAAAAAGTGTTTGAACTCACACTGTTCAGACAAAGTATAAGGCAAGCCATGTAATTCTAAGTTTGCTACAAGATTTTTTAAAAGTTTTTTTAAAAAGCAAATTATTTAAAATAACATATCTTATTTAACCTAGTATATTAAAATATTATCATTTTAACATGTAATCAGTATTAACATTTCTTTAACAGCGTATCTCAATTTGGACTCTACATTTCTGGAACTCAAATGCCACAGGTGACCTGTAGCTGCTGTAGTGCACGGGGCTGATCATAGATACTCAGTAAAACCTGCTGAATGCCTTAAGGCATAAAGCATTCAGCACTGTAACCTGAATCAGAAGACTTGAGGCAATGTGACAACTGATACCCTAGTTGGTCCATATGATTTTATAACAACGGTTATACTTCATCTCCTTTTTTCTCCCATTCTGTATTTTTGCTGGTTTCATTTGCTGTTCCCTCCTTTACATTTTGAGTCTAACTTTGCTTTTCAGTTCTACCAGCGTTAATATTTTCATTCTTGGTCAGGTGCAGTGGCTTATGTCTGTAATTCCAGCACTTTGGGAGGCTGAGGCAGGTGGATCGCCTGAGGTCAGGAGTTTGAGACCAGCCTGGCCAACATGGAGAAGCCCTGTCTCTACTAAAAATACACAAATCAGCTTAGTGTGGTGGCACACACCTATAGCCCCAACTACTCCAGAGGCTGAGGCAGGAGAATCGCTTGAACCCAGGAGATGGAGTATAGTGAGCAGAGATCGTACCACTGCACTCCAGCCTGGGCAAGACAGAACAAGACTCTATCTCAAAAAAAAATTATTCTTTACAATCAATTTCTTTATAATAACATAAAGTTAATGAATTATGCGACCACTCACTAAGATGCCTTATTGCACATTTTCTGTCTTCACCAAAAGGCAGCATTCAAATTCTATCCCTTCTCTATTCTTCCCCACACAAGGACTCTGATTAGGAGCCCTCCCTTATTCCACCATGCACATTTGTAAATCTTAAGATTGGTTGGAGAGGTATTTTTTTGTGTCAAGCCACTATTAAGATTCTTTTATCATATAGTATGTTTCATTTCAGATATTCACATTGAACCTTTCTATCTCAATCCTAGTCTCAGCATCACTATCTACTAACTGTACCTATTGTAACAATCTGTGCTCATCACTGCTTGCTAATTATCCACTGCTGTTTTGACATATTTGTTCTGCTCCAGTTAATATTTGGGTTAAGAGCTTCAAGTATCTTTCTCGGATAAGATTCATGAGCTGAATTCCTCTGAATCCCTACTTTGCCCTGACAGCTAAATATCTTTTAAAAAAAAATTTTTATTGAGTTATAATTAACATAATATAAAATTCATCCACTTAAAATTACAATTAAATTGATTTTATTATATTCACTGAGTTGTGCAACCATTACCCCAGTCAATTTTAGAACATTTTGTCACCTCAAAAAGAACTCCTGTATCTATCCTACATCTATTACCAGTCATTCTCTATTTTCTCAGGCAAACATTAATGTACCTTCTGTGTTAGTAGATTTGTCTATTCTGGAAATTTCATATAATTGCAATTATACAATATGGTGTCTTTTGTGACTGGCTTGTCTACATGGCATATTTTTCAGATTCACCCATATTGTAGAATGTATCAGTACTTTTTCAAATTGTTGAATTATGTCCGTTGCGTGAATAGACCACATTTTCTTTAGTCATTTCTCAGTCGGTAAATGATTCAGTTGTTTTCTACTTTGGATTATTTTGAATAATGCTACCTTAAACATTTGTGCATAAGTTTTTGTGTGGACGTAACATATTTTCTTTTCTCTTAGGGATACACCTAGGAGTAGAATGGCTGGGTCATATAGTAACTCTACGTTTAACCTTTTGAGAAAACACCCAACTGTTTTCCAAAGTGTTTCCACTATTTTACATTATAAGAGGATTCCAATCTCTCCAAATCCCACCCAACACTGGGCGACAGAATGAGACTCTGTCACACAGACACATGCACACACACACAAATACACACTCACCCCCCCCCACACACACACCCTCATTATGTTTTCGATTTTCATTTCCCTGATGGCCAATGATTTGAGCATATTTTTGTTGTATGTATTGGTCATTTATATACATACTTTGAAAAAGTGTCTATTCAAATCCTCTGCCCATTTTAAATTAGACTATTAACATTTTAGTATTGACTTGTAAAAATTCTTTATATATTCTCGATTATAAGCACCTTATTGATATATGATTTGCAAAAATTTTATTCCATTCTATGAATAATTTTTTCACTTTCTTGATGGTTTCATTTGCAGCACAATTTTTAAATTTTTGATAAATTTAAGATATGTAATTTTTTTCTGTTAATGGTTATGCTTTTTATATTGTATATTGCTTAAACCTAAGTTACTAAAATTTGCACTTAAATTTTCTTCTGAGAGTTTTACATGTTTAACTTCTGCATTTAAGTCAGGAATCTACTCTGAGTAAATGTTTGCCTATGATGTGAGAGAAGAGTTCCAAATCTTTTCTGTGCATGTGGATATCCAGTTGTTCCAGCACCATTTGTTAAGAAGAAAATATTTTCCTCATTGAATTTCCTTGGCACTATTGTCAAAAATCAATTGCCAGACCAGGCACAGTGGCTTATGCCTGTAATCTCAGCACTTTGGGAGGCCAAAGTGGGCCTTGAGGTCAAGAGTTCAAGACCAGCCTGGCCAACATGGTGAAACTCATCTTTACTGAAAATATAAAAATTAGCAGGGTGTGGTGGTGTGCACTTATACTGCTAACTACTCGGGAGGCTGAGGCAGGAGAATCACTTGAACCTGGGAGGTAGAGGTTGCAGTGAGCTGAGATTGCACCACTGCACCCCATCCTGGGAGACAGAGTGAGACCTCATCTCAAAAAAAAAAAAAAAAAATCAATTGCCCATAAATGTAAGGCTTGATTTCTAGGGCTTATTTCTTTCAGTTTAATGATATATGTGCCTGATCTTATGCTAATACTACAGTCTTGATGACCTAGCTTTGTAGTACATTTTAAAATTGGAAAGTGTGAGTTCTCCAACTTTTTTTTTCAAAATTGTTTTGACTATAAGTACATCTAGTATTTTCATGTGATATTTTATGAGCTCATTAATTTCTTCAACAAATATTAGTTGACTGGAATTTTTATAAGGATTATGTTAAATCTGTAGAACAAATTGAGGAATATTGCTACATTAACAATTGTTTTCAATCCATGAATTTAGAATATCTTTCCATTTATTTAGATCATGGTTAATTCTTTAACAATGTTTTGCAGTTTTCAGTGTACGTTTGGCACTTCCCTTTTAAATTTATTTCTATTTTGTTCTTTGTGATGCTATTGTGAATTAGATTGTTTACTAGTTTGATTTTCACATTTTAAAAAATTGTACCAAAATATAATTGAATTCAATAAGCTGAGTTTATCCTTCAACATTTATAACTTATTAACTCACTATAATATTTTTAGTGGATTCTATAAGATTTTCTATATACAATATGTCATCTGCAATTAAATATAATTTTACATATTTTTTCCAATCTAAATAGTTTTTTCTGGCCTTACTGCCCTGAATACAAATTTCAGTATAATGTTGAATAAAAGCAGCAAGAGGGCACAGCTTTGCCTTTTTCTTCAGAGTAAAGGGAAAGTATTCAGTTATTCACCAAAAGCATGGTATTTTCTGTGAGTTTTTCATAGATATACTTTATCACGTTAAAGAAGTTTATTTTAATCCTAGATTGTTGAGGGCTTTTACCTTTTGTACATATGTTGAATTTTGTCAGGTTCTTTTTCTGCATCTACTGAGTTGATCATACGGTTATTTTTCTTTATTCTATTAACATATTTTACTACTTAGTTTTAATTGTGATAAAACACATAAAGTGTATTATTTATAGATTCTTTAAGTGCATCGTTCAGTGGTATTTTTTCACATTGTTGTGCAACCAATCTGTAGATCTTTTTTATCATGCAAAACTGAAACTCTGTACCCATGAAGCAACAATTCCCCAATTCCTCCTCCCTGAACTCCCTGCCACCATCATTCTGTTTTTGATTTTTATGAACTTGGCTCCTGTAGATTCTACATGTAAGTGGAATCACGCATTATTTATCTGTTTGCAACTGGGTTATTTCACTAGGCATAATACCCTCAAGATTTATCCATGTTGTGACATGTATCAGGATTTCCTTAGGTATGTATACATTTTGTTTGCCCAGTCATTTGTTGATGAACATTTGAAGCTTTCTGTTTCTTGGCTATTGTGAATAATGCTGGTATGAAACTGGGTGTACAAACACCTCTTCAGAGCCCTGTTTTCAATTCTTTTTCATATTTACCTAGAAGTGGGATTGCTGGATTATATGCGTTTAATTTTTTGAGGAACCACTGTATGATTCTCACATTTGACACAACATTTGACTTTTCACCAACAGTGCACGTTTCCAATATCTATGCATTCTCACCACCACTTGTTATTTTTTGAGTTTTTTGTTGTGTGTGTATGTTTTTGTTGTTGTTGTTTGTTTGCTTTGTTTTTTGTTGTTGCTGCTGTTGTTATGAGACAGAGTATTCTTCTGTAGCCCAGGCTGGAGTGCAGTGGCGCAATCTTTGCTGCGCCTCCTGGGTTTAAGCAATTTGACCTCACGTGTAGCTGGGATTACAGACATGCACCACCACATCCAGCTAATTTTTGTAGTTTTAGTAGAGATAGGGGTTTCACCATGTTGGCTAGGCTGGTGTCAAACTCCTGACCTCAAATGATTTGCCCACCTCGGCCCCCGCCAAAATGTTAGGATTACAGGTGTGAGCCACCGCACCCTGCCAAGTTTTTGGTTTTTTGATAGTAGCCATTTTAATGAGTCTGAGATGATATCTTATTGTGGCTTTCATTTGCAATTATCTAATAATTACTGATAATCTTTTCATATGTCTGTAGGCCATTTGTATATCTTCTCTGGAGAAATATCTATTCAAGTTCTTTGCCCATTTTTTAATCAGGTTATTTGCTTGTTTTGCTGTTGTTTAGTTGAATTTTGTTATGTATTCTGGATATCAGCCCTTTATCTGACATATAGTTTGCAAATATTTTCTTCCAAGCCACAGGTTGCCTTTTCAGTCTACTAAATGAGTCCCTTGATGCATAGTTTTTACTTTTGATATAGTACAGTTTATTTATTTTTAGTTTTTTTGTCTGTGCTTTTGGCCAAAAAAACATTGTCAAATTCTTTTTTTTTTAAATTTATTTTATTGCATTTTAGGTTTTGGGGTACACGTGAAGAACATGCAAGATTGTTGCATAGGTACACATGTGGCAGTGTGATTTGCTGCCTTCCTCCCCATCACCTATATCTGGCATTTCTCCCCATGCTATCTCTCCCCAACTCCCCACCCCCCACTGACCTTCCCCTATTTCCCCCCAACAGACCCAAGTGTGTAGTGCTCCCCTCCCTGTGTCCATGTGTTCTCATTGTTCAACACCCGCCTATGAGTGAGAACATGCAGTGTTTGATCTTCTGCTCTTGTGTCAGTTTGCTGAGAATGATGCTTTCCAGGTTCATCCATGTCCCTACAAAGGACACAAACTCATCATTTTTGATGGCTGCATAATATTTCATGGTGTATATGTGCCACATTTTCCCTGTCCAGTCTATCATCGATGGGCATTTGGGTTGGTTCCAGGTCTTTGCTATTGTAAACAGTGCTGCAATGAACATTCGTGTGCACGTGTCCTTATAATAGAATGATTTATAATCCTTTGGATAATATACCCAGTAATGGGATTGCTGGGTCAAATGGAATTTCTACTTCTACGTCCTTGAGGAATCGCCACACTGTCTTCCACAATGGTTGAACTAATTTACACTCCCACCAACAGTGTAAAATTGTTCCTATTTCTCCACATCCTCTCCAGCATCTGTTGTCTCTAGATTTTTTAATGATCGCCATTCTAACTGGCGTGATGGATTAAAGACTTAAACAAAGACCTAACACCATAAAAACTCTAGAAGAAAATCTAGGTAAAACCATTCAGGACATAGGTATAGGCAAGGACTTCATGACCAAAACACCAAAAGCATTGGCAACAAAAGCCAAAATAGACAAATGGGACCTAATCAAACTTCACAGCTTCTGTACAGCAAAAGAAACAGTCATTAGAGTGAATCAGCAACCAACAGAATGGGAAAAAATTTTTGCAGTTTACCCATCTGACAAAGGGCTGATACCCAGAATTTACAAAGAACTAAAACAGATTTACAAGATAAAAACAAAAAAGCCCATTCAAAAGTGGGCAAAGGATATGAACAGATACTTTACAAAGGAAGACATACATGAGGCCAACAAACATATGAAAAAATGCTCATCATCACTGGTCATCAGAGAAATGCAAATCAAAACTACATTGAGATATCATTGCCAAATTCAATGTCATGTTGCTTTTCCCCTATGCTTTCTTCTGAGTTTTATAGTTTTAGGTCTGATGCTTAGGTCTTTAATCTAATTGAATTAGTTTTTGTATATGATCCAAGATAAGAGTCCAGCTTCATTTGTTTGCTTGTGAATATCCAGTTTTGTCAACACTATTTGTTGAGGAGACTCTCTTTTCCTATTGAATGATCTTGGGATCCTGATGGAATAGCATTTGACTATTTAAGCCAGGCTATATTCCGGGCTCTCTATTCGAATCTACTGGTTTATATGACTCTTCAAGGCAGTACTGCACTGTTTTGATTACTGTAGCTTTGTAATAAGTTTTGAAGTCAGGAAACCTGCACTTTTTTTTTCTTTTTCAAGATTGTTTTGGGAGTTGAAGAGATTTTGGAGTCCTTCAGATTCCTTAAGGAATTTTTGATGATATTTTTTCCTTTCTTCAAAAACACCACTGAGATGTTAATAAGGATTGCTTTGAATCTGTAGATTACTTTGGGTGGTATTGCCATCTTAACATAATGTCTTCCAATCTGTAAATACAGAATGTCTTTCCACTTATTTGTGTTTTCCTTAATTTTATTCAGCAATGTTGTATAGTTTTCAGCGTACAACTCTTTAGCTACCTTAGAGTTCATTCTATTGTTTATGTTGTAAACATAATCATTTTCTTAATTTTCTTTTCAGACTGTTCCTTATTAGTATATTGAAGCAAAAATGCTTTTATGTGTTGATTTTATATCCTGTAGCTCTGATGATTCTGTTTATTAGTTTCAACAAGTCTTTTGTGGAATCTTTAGGGTTTTCTATATGTCAGATCATTTCATCTGCAAACAGATAATTTTACTGTTTCTGGCTAGGACTTACAGTACTATATTGAATACAAGTGGCCAAAGCAGGCATCCTTGTCTTGTTTCTGGTCATAGACGAAAAGCTTTCAGTTCTTCATAACTGAGTATGGTGTTAGCTGTGAGCTTTTTATGCATAGCCTTTGTTACACTGAGATTGGTTCCTTTTATTCCCAGTTTCTTAAGTTTTTTTTAACCTTAAAGGATGTTGAATTTTGTCAAATACTGTTTCCATATCAATTTAGGTAATGATGTGTTTTGTTTTGTTTTTCTCCTTGATTCTGTTACAGTGGTGTATTATGTTAATTAGGTTTCATATTTCATATTAAACCATTTTTGCATTCCAGAAATAAATCCCACTTATGATGTATAAGTCCTTTATACATTGCTGGATTCAGCTTAATATCTTATTGATAGTTTTTACATTTACATTCATGAAGACATTGATTTGTAATCTTCCTTTCTTGAAATGTGTTCTAGTTTTGGTACTAAGGTAGTAAGGTGCCTCATACAATGTGTTAGAAAGTTCCTCTTTACTTCTGTTTTCTGGAGAACACTGCAGATAATTAGGTATCTTTTTTTAAGTAAATGTTTGGTAGAATTCACCAGTAAAACCATTGGACCTGGTGCTTTCTTTTTGAAGTGTTTTTAATTATTGACTCATTTCTTAAACAGAGATGAGCTTACTATGGTTGTCTATTTCTCCTTTTATCAGTTTAGGTGCATTGCATTTTTCATGGAATTGCATCTTTTATCTAAATTATCAAACTTGTGGGCATAGTCTTGTTTATGAAATTTTTATTGTCCTTTTAACAGCTATGGGATCCATAGTGATGATCTCTCTTTTATTTATCATATTAGTTATTTGAGTCTTCTATTCTTTTTTTTTTTATCACGTTAGCCTAACTAGAGGTATGTCAGTTACTTATCTTTGCAAAGAACGAGCTTTTAACTTTATTGGTTTTCTCTATTGTTTATCTCTTTCTATCTCATTTATTTCAGCTTAAATTTATATTATTTCTTTTCTTTTCACTTGCTTTAGGTTTATATTGTTTTCTTTCTCTAGTTTACTAAGTCTGAAGCTTAGTTTACCAATTTTTAAAATTATCCTTCTTTTCTTTTCTTTCCTTTTTCTTGGAGATGGGGTCTTACCCTGTCGCCCAGGATGGAGTGCAGTAGCATAATCTTGGTGCACTGCAACCTCTGCCTCCTGAGTTCAAGTGATTCTGACTCAGCCACCTAAGTAGTAAGGATTACAGGTGTGCACCACCACACCCAGCTAATTTTTTAAGTTTTAGTAGAGACAATGTTTCACCATTTTGGCCAGGCTGGTCTCAGACTCCTGACCTCAGGTGATCCACCCACCTCAGCCTCCCAAAGTGCTGGGATTACAGTCGGAGCCACTGTGCCCAGACTAAAATTATTCTTCTTTTCTGATGAATGCATTCAATATGTTTCCCTCCAAATACTGCTTTCTCTGATACCAAATCCTGACAAATTATGTTTTCACTTTATTTTAAAACATTAAAAAAATTCTCCTGCCACTTCTTGACTGTGTGTTATTTACTAGTGTGTTATTTAATCTCTAAATATTTTTGAATTTTTCAGCTATCTTTTATAGCTAGTTTTATGCCATTATGGTCTCAGAGCATACTTTGTATGATGTATAGTCTTTTAAAACTTTTAAGATGTGTTTTGTGGCCCAGAATATGTTCTGTTTTGGTGACTATTTCATATGTGTTTGAGAAGAATATGTATTCTGCTATTATTGCATAAAGAATTCTATCAACATCAAGTAAATCCAGTTGATTGATGGCCCTAATTTTAAATCTATTTACATTTTGGGGTATTTTAAAAAATAAAACCTGTGATTATCTGTCTCAATGAATGGCTTTGAATCATTCACATTAAAGTGATTGTTGATATAGTTGTGTTAATGTATACCATGCTTATAACTATTTTCTATTTGCTGCTTCTGTTCCTTTTTTCCTTTTTCTTTTTTTCTTTTGTCTTCCCTGTTTTT
>NW_016107368.1:7017066-7035045 GCF_001604975.1 Cebus imitator
TCTTACCTTTGTGTATCAATTATATTTGTTTTATTTTTAAGTGTTTACCCTAGAGTTTGCAATATATGTTTACATCTAATCTAAATGTAATAATTCTCAACATTATAGTGCTTCACAGGTAGTGGAGATAACTTCCAACAGAGTATTGTCAACTCCTCCTTTCTACCCCCTGTAGCAGAGGTGTCCAATCTTTTTGTTTCCCTGGGCCATATTGGAAGAAGAATTGTCTTGGGTCACACGTAAGACACACTGATATTAACAATAGCTGATGAGCTAAAACAAACAAAAAAACAAACAAAACTCATAATATTTTAAGAAAGTTTACAAAGTTGTGTTGGGCCATACTCAAAGCTGTCCTGGGCCACATGTGGCCAGCGAGCTGAAGATTGGACAAACTTACCCTATAGCATTGCTGTCATTCATTCTATTTATACATAAGTGATAATCACACAATGTATTGTTGATATTATAATGTTGAACAAACCACTATCTACTAGATCAATAAAGAATGAGAAAAACAAAAGATCTGTACCTTGTTTCTTCTTCAATTCTCTTTCTCTCTGTATGTAGATATGAGTTCTGATCTATATCATTTTTCTTCTTTCCAAAGAATTTAACGTTTTGTCCAAGGTAAGTGTTTAGGTGACAAATTCTTTCAGTATTTGTTTGTCTTGGGATGTATTTTTTCTTTACTTTTATTTTTATGTTATTTTTCATTTTACTTTACTTTTGAAGAACAATTATACCAGATACAGAATTCTCAGTCAGTAATTTTTCCCCAAAACTTTAAATATTTTACTCCACTCTCTTGCTTGCATGGCTGATACAATTCTTATTTTTGTTGCTCTATAGGTAAGGTTCTTTATCCAACTCCGGCTTCTTTCAATATTTTCTTTTTCTCTTTGGCTTACTTCAGTTTAAATATAATACACTAGATGACGATTTTTTGCTGAATCCTTCTTGGTGTTCTCTGACCATCCTAGATCCCGAGTGCCCTGTTTTGGTGTCTGTCATTGATTTTGGAAAATTCTCTCAGCCATTATCACTTCAAAAATTCTTCTGCTCCTTTCTTTCATTCTTCTCTTTCTGATATTCTGATTATCCATGTTATAATTGTCCCACATTTCTTAGATAGTTTGCATGCTATCTTATTGCTGTTCATCGTTTTCTTCTCTTTGCACTTCAGTTTGGGAAGTTTCCATTGGCATATCTTCAAGCTTACTGATTCTTTCCTTGACCTTGTCAAGTGTACTGATGAGCCCTCAAAGGCATTCTCCATTTCTTTTACATTGTTTTCGATATCTAACATTGATTCCTTCTTAGTGTCTCCACCTGTCTGCTTGCACTACACATTTGTTCTTATATGATGTCCACTTCTTTTTATTAGAGTCCTTAGCATATAAATGATAGTCATATTTCTGGTCTGATAATTCCAAAATCTCTTCTAAAGCTGTAAGTTTGGTTTTGGTGTTTGCTTTGTGTCTTCACAGTTTTTTCCCCTTACTTTTTCTCATGCATTAAAATCTTATGTTGAAAGCTGGAAATGATACAGTAATAGGAGCCCAGGTTAACAGACTATTAGTGTGAAGTTTTATGTTTATCTGTGTAGGAGTTAGTCTGTGTTTAATGTTTGCTATAGCTGTAGACATAAGAGATTTCTATTTCCTTTAGTTTCCCTGTTAGGATCTCCTCTGTTGCCTTTGGGTTTCTCTAAGTTTTCCTGTAATACTTATTTTCTTACTGAAACTAGCTGAAGTAGATTCTGTTTTGTGCAACTAAACCCTGACTAATACATGTATTTGGCAGACTTCCAGGTTTTAGATAATGAAGCACTTAAAACTTGAGAAGTTACAAAAAGAACTTACATTATAATTTTATATCATCATGTTTCCTGCAGTTTCACTCCGGCGTGGCGTATGGATAATGGCACATTGTGGTATTAAATAACAGCACTACAAGGCATTTTCAGTGTAGTGATACAGTTCCTACCAAAAACAAGGGCAATCAAGTCTGGCCCTCGGTCAAACTGAAGAATGGTCCCAATGTCTATTTCATTCCTCAGTGGTCCTTCCTGCCTCCAGGAGTCAATTTACTTTCCTTCAGGAGTCATTGATTTATCCACTAAGTTGTTAGCTAATGATGCTCTCTGAGTCTTGGCCTTGCTGAAAGCATTGAGAGAACATTTATAGAAATAAAACTGAAAAATAATGACCCTTGGCTTAATAGAATTTTATATCTTGCAAGCCAATGAAGGAAATTCTTTCATGTGACTGAGGGTGAAGACAATACGTCAACATTTCCCATCCCTTTTCAGAGTCTGTTTTGACAGGAGCTTCTTCTTCTAGCCATTAATTAAGTTGACCCTACCATGAGTGGTTCTTATAACATGCTGGAATGTTTTGGATACATGACATGAATTTTCCAAAAGAGTAGTTCACAGAATGCAATGCCTTTGCTCAGCATACAGTATACATAGTAAAGGACCCTTGCCACCTGTCACTTGCCTACATTTTCATGATCAATTGTCAACACTATTTAGGTAAAGCTTAATGAAAATATAAGTATCATTGCTCTTTTACCCCTTTGTATGATTGTACATGCTATTCTTGCTCCTTGAAATACACACACACACACACACACACACACACACACACACACATAATATTTGAACACCCAGGACGTTCTTGCATGTTCAAGTTCCAGTCAAATGTGACCAATGTTGGGTGCCTCCCCCAGGGTGTCCATCTTTCATGGTGGCAGCTATTAAGTTGTGAGCTTGAGTGGATTCTGCATACACTTGTGGAGAGCAGACATGGGAAAAGATGAGCAGAGATGACAGGCAGCTTGTGTCTCCCAGGTCTTCCTGAGAGCCTTCTCCAAAGCACTGGCTTTGTGGTGGCTGGTAGGCATGTGCACACCAGGAGACACAGCTTTCTCACCCAAGCCTGCCTGCCCCAGCCTTTCTGCAGGTCTCCAGCCAGTTGGTGAATAGCCTTCAAAGAATGTACTGATGACCTGAGTGACTTGCAGAATTCCATCGCTGCTTCCAAGGAGCCATATTGCCTTCTGTCTGCCACCCTGCATTCATAACCAGTGGGCCTTTCAAAATAAAAAGAATATGGTGGCAGCTCAGCCTGCAGCGGTGATGATTCTGCATCTCACACCAAGCAGCAGATGCCAAGTGAACTATGCTAAATTTCTTTTGTTTTTCTACCCTTTACTGTAGCAGAATGGAAAGCTTGGGTTTGCAAATTTCTCTTGCTTCCTGGTTTACAAAACTCACTCGAATAAAGAAACGTAGTCAGAATAATTGTCTTTTTAACATTAAATACTTTTTAATGCATTTTTACTGTCAGCATGGACCAGCTTCTCTCCCACAAGGATGCAGGGAAGAGGGACAGAGGTGTGCATGGGGTTGGGATTTCCCAGCGATGACATAGAATACCTCACCAGCCGTGCAGGGACTGTCCCCATACAGTTCCACTGGGACGCTTCCCTTCACTTTCCTCTCACATCCACCCCATCTCATCTATGTTGAACGTGTCTTCTAAGAATCGTACTCAAGACAGAGTCATGCACGCACATGCATTCACTCACGCACATGCATACACACACACAAACACACACACACAACACACACACACACACAGGTGACTGGTACAGGGTAGAGAGTGGGAGGGACAGGGAGAGCCATTGGCATGATGTGGGTTGGACAGTCTTGAAAGTAGAGGGGGAAGGAAATAAGGTGGGCAAAGCCTCAGCCCACAGCACAGCTCTGAGAAAGTCCTGGCCAGCTCAGTGGTGAGCTCCAATGCAAAGGTTGTCTAGAGAAGAATCCCACATGACATAGAAATAAGCAGACCCGAGGACATAGCTGCTGCTTTGGGACAGTAGGTTCTCAGCTCCAACGTGGCAGCTGAATGGCAGGTCATTTCTTGATGGTGAACCCACATGGCACATGCTTGGGGCTGCACGGCCTCCCGTGGAGTCCCTCATGGAGTGAAAACAACACTTTCTACTCACTTCCCGAGGATTCTCTAAGATACTATGCACTTGCAGTGTTTTTGTTTTTGCCCCTTTCCCTCACAAACACTAGAGTATCAGTTCCATGAAAGAAAAAATTTTTTTCCGGGTTACTCTTTCCCCTGCATCGAGAACTGTTCGTGGCAAACAAGAGGTGCTCAAGAAGTACTTGTTAAATAAATACAGAGAAAATGCCAGTCATTGAGCTCCCACAAGGTCCCTGGGCATGTGTTAGATTCTCTGTACGCATTTCTTATGTTCACAATTACCATGCAAGGAAGGTATTGTATCCATGAAACAGAGGAAACAGGAGGTGATGGAGATTAAGGCCCCTGCTCGAGGCCACACATCCTGGATCACAGGTGAACGTTGCCTCTGAGGCTGGCACGTTTCCCACTATTCTAGGTTGGCACACCATCAATCTGCCACAAGACAGCAATTTGGGAAGAGATTTCTCTCTTAATGGCACCTTTCTTTGGGAGAGAAGCTATATTATGTTTTCCTCACATCACATAGTGAGGAAGTATTCCGTTATTTTCTTTTAATTTTACAGGCTAGTATTGGTATTCAGAAGCCATGGAAGCAATTTGCCTGCTGAATCCAGCATGCTGTCTTGTGTTATTATTTACTTGCTGATGGTCTAAGAACCAAACTTAAGCAGTTTAATTTTCTGCCACTGTTTGAGCTTGCCTCTGGGTAAATCCTCTGGATTCTAAACATGAAGAGTTTTCCAGTTTTCATAACTGCCACATACACATGACTTATTTTCCCATCTAGACAATTGCTGATTTAAATAATGTTTCAAACTAGAATCAAGATAAAAATGTATTTAATATTGATTTAAAACATCAAATCTAAAATGCTTGTGTCGATACATAACTAAAGAGATTTTTCGTTAAACATATAATCATGCTCTACAATTTCATAATAAAATGAACTTAAGAAGTAATTCAAGGCTAGTTACAGACATTAGCCTATACATGACCATACAAGGTCAATGCGACTATATTCCAGCAAGTGTAATAATTCATGAATCGCCATCATGGTCTATGAGGGGCAGTCGGGTATCAAGGGTTATATTTAGATATACTGAGAAGGAATAGTTTGTTTTCTCTCAAGTCTTTTAGTAAAAATTTTCAGTTCATGATTCTTCATATTTCCTGCTTTCCCACATAAATTTCAATCTCCAGCTCCCCAAATATTTTTACCATCTTTAGCATCTTTTAAAGGTCTCTTACACAAAGAGGAGAACACTAGCCAGCTGCTTGAGGGTGGAGGCTGGGAGGAGGGAGAGGATGGAAAAACTACCTATCGGTTGCTCCACTTATTCCCCGCGTGACAGAATAGCGTGTACTGCAAACCCCATGATACATGATTTACCCATGTAACAAACCTACACATGTACCCCTAAACCTCAGATAAAAGTTAAAAACGAATAAATAAAGGTCTCTTTATCACTGTTCCTCAGAAAACCAGTCCTTAGGGGCCTCTTGCTACTATCAGACATGGTCTGTTCGGCAGTAAGAGCTTGAATGAATATGTACCCATGGTATGACTTAGCATGTGCATCAACCATAAATCATAACAACAAACGTTAGCCATAGTAGCCCCCAAGCTCAAAACCACTCAAATGTCAAACCAACCAACCAAACAACCAACCAACAAATAAACCTAGGCAATAGACTGTGAAGTGTTCATACCATGAAATTCAATTTTGCAATGAAAACCAACAAGCCACTGCTGATACCACAGCATGGATGAATACAAAAGATACTGAGTGAGCAAAGGCAGATCAGAAGAAGGCATAGTTTAGGTTATCATTACAAAGTGTAAGAAGACAAAACTGAAATGCAATGTTTAAAAACGCATGAACGGTACAAAGACTGTTTGTTTTAAAATGTGAACATTAATAGCATAACAGAGTGAGTCACCTTTGGAAAGAGTAAGTAATCCTTTTCGTGTAGCTACAGAGGAAGACCTAAGACTCCGCAATTTATAAAGAAAAGAGGTTTACGTGGCTCACAATTCTGATATCTGGAAAAGTTCAAGATTGGGTATCTGGTGAGTGCCTCAGGCTGCTTCCACTCCTGAAGGGAAGCTGAGGAGTGCCAGCACGTGCAGAGACCACATGGCAAGAGAGGAAGCCAGAGAGAGGGGAGGTGCCGGGCTTTTGTCTTAAACAGCCACCCCTCATGGAAATTGAGAACTCACGGACACCAAGAAAGATCATTAATCTACTCATAAAGGATATGCTCCTATGACCTAAACCCCTCCCGTTAGGCCCTGTGTCCCACATTGGAGATTGACTTTCAGCAGGAGATTTGGTGGAAACAAACCAACCACATCCAAACTATAGCAGAGAGCTGTAGTGGCTTCTTCTGCAATGCTGCTGAAGCTTATTTCTGGACCAGAGGCTGTGGCTACATGTGCACATTCACTCTGTGATAACTTGTGGAGGTGCGCATTCAGTTTGTGCAGTTTCTGGTATGCATGTTTTACTTTCTGTATGCAGAGTTTTACGAACTCTGACACTTGCAAACTCCACCGTGCTTACTCTCTCGCCCTCCCTCCCTCTCCTCCCCTCTTTCTCCCTCCCCAGTGGTTTCTGTAACAATTTCCTCAACATGACATAAAGGAGGTGGATTAGATGTTTTCTAAACGCAACTCCAGTTTTAGCATTTTATGATTCCAATATGCTGATGATTACTTGTAAGATATTATTCTGTGAGAAAACTGCATCTGTTTCCTAATAGATATTTTAACTTTTCTTGGGATTTATTTTCTTGATTTTTGTTATGATACTGCTGATGCAGTTATCAACTGCTCTTTCACCTTGCTTGACAATTGGTGCGATCATGCACAAAGCTGATGGTGACAAGGGAGAAAAAATGTTTGCTTCATTTTCTTCTAACAGAATGTCAATTGGGACGGAAACTAGTGGGGAGGAGAATATAAGAGGGTGCTCTCCTTTCCGTATCTCAAGGGCATCAGGACTGTAGGGAGACGGAGCAGGAGCAAAGGTCAAGTTTAAAAGCTATCCTGAAGAAAGTAGCTAACAAAAAACAGACGGGAAAATAGTTTTAAATTTGGCTTTGTTCTGTAATTCATTCACTTATTTATTTTGAGTTCAAGAGGGCTCTAGTTTTATTAAGGAAAGAGTCTACTGTCATTTGAAGAAGACAGAGAAAGGAATAGACTAGGAACCACGAGGAAGGTCCGAGGGTGCTGAGACTGAGGCTCCTTGGAAGGAGCCACAGTGCAGGGTCCCAATCTTAGACTTGGTGGTTCAGCTCCGAGGGTCTGCCTGGTTCCATCTCCAACAGTGGACTCGCACTAACGTGGCTTTCAGAGGCCGACATGGCAAAACCAGAAACCTCACCTTCCCTTCCAGTGAGGACTGCAAGCTGTCAAACGGACTGAATGGTCACATCTACAGATGCCACGTGGAAAATCCAACATCAGCATATCCAAGCGTGGGGATTCAGGGAGACTTCAGAAGTTTTTCTCAGTTGTGCTACTTGGAAGTCATGTAGTGACTTTGGGGGCAGGTAGGCAAGCTATTTAGGAAGGTGTCAGTTTTGTTGAGGGCCTTGCTTCTGAGACATTCTTGATTCTCTGCATCTCCTTCTCTTAACTGCCTCTTCCCAAACAAGGATAGTACAATTGATAAAGTCTCCACTTACTCACAGCCAGATTCTGGTCTTGGCCCCTCAGCCTCCTCATTGGCATGATTGGACTTGGGGTCCCACCTTATAGTAGTGCCTCAGCTTGGGCTACCAAAAGCAAGTATCTTAGACTGAATGGATTACACCACACATACAACAATGTTTTTTTCATAACTATGGAAGCTAGAATCTGACTTTAGTTTCTGGAGAGAGCCCTGTCTCCCTTATAGACAGCTTCCTTCTTGCTGTGTGCTCACATGACAGAGAAACAAGGAGCAAGTCTTTCCTGTCTCTTTTCATAAGGGCACTAATCCCATCATATCAGCCCCACCCTCATGACTTCCTCCAATCCCACTGCCTCCCAAAGTCTTTGTCTCTAAATACCAGCCCACTGGGGGTTAGGGCTTCAATATGGGATTCTGGAGGGGTGGACACAACCCAGTCATTATAGTGGTAGCTGTAGCCAAGAACAAGTACAAGTCAAGTTGTAGTCAAGTAGTTTAATTTTTAAATGGCCCTGGAAAGAGAGTGGCACCTTGCTGTCCAGGCCCAGCTCCCATCATCCTGACCTTGAGCTGGTACTTGCAGACAGCCTGAGGAGCATGCTGGGGATGCAGTCCTGGCCCAAGGAGATGGAGCCAAGGGCTTGGTGCTGGCATTTAAAACAAGGATGGCCCTTCATGGAGAGGTGCCAGGGCTGGCTTCTTTCTCCCAGCCAGAGCTGCCAATGGGGTCCTGGGCTACCCGCCCATCTGTAGGCCCCTCCTGGGGAGGATTCCCAGGGTCTTTCTCACTCATTCCTGACGACAAGCCCAATAAGGAGTCTCCTTGTCTAGTGAAGAGGCTGCCCGCCACTGTCCTGGCCCTGCTGGAGAGTGGCCACGGCAGCCACTGAGGTGTCTGCGGCCTCCCACAGGGGAGGGGAGGGCAGGCCTGGGGAGGAAAAACACAGGTAAGGATTTGTTCTTATGTTTTTCTTAAAGTTTTACCGTTTATGTTTCATATTTAAGCCCTTGATTCATTTTGAGATTTTTTTTTTGTATAATGTGTGAGAATTAAGTTAAGGTGTTTGTTTTGTTTTGTTTGCCTGAGTATGTCCACTTCCTCCAGCATCGTTTGTCAGAGATGTAATCTTCTCCTCTGTGAATTCCCCTATTAATTCATGTGTACCTCTGCCAAAAATCAGCTGCCTCCGTTACTGACTACCGTAACTCTAACCTAAGTCCTATTTCTGGGTTTTCTGTTCTGTCCTTCTGGTCTGTGTGTCTCCCACCCTCCGAAGAGCCACAGCTTCTTGGTCGCTGCAGTTAAATAATGAGTGCTGAGATTACAGAGACCGCTTCTTCCACCTTGTCCTTTTTCAAAAACATGCTTTAACTATTCCAAGTCCTCTGGCTTTCTGTGTGAATTTGAGAATAATCTTGTCTATAGCTACAAAAAATCTTGTAGGCATGTGTACAGGAATTACAAGAAATCTGTTTATCTATTCGAGGGAATTGGCATTGGAGGAGAATCACTATGTTGACTTCCAATGCATGAGCCTTGTTTTAGCCTTCTCTGATACAGCTCCAGTGGGAGTGTTAGGCACCTCATTCCAGCCTGACAAGGCTAAAAATCTCTTTGCTGGGGCAGGTGGGGTTGGGGGCCACAGATTATTTTGTGTGGTATTTGGCTGGAGAAGAGTGGTTACTATCTAAAAGTGTCCTGTCCTGCTGGGCTGCCCCTTTCCTGGTCCTTCGGCTGGAGAGAGAGAAGGCTTTTCTTATCTGCACCTGTTAACATTTCTAGGTTGCTGAATTCTCTATTATATAACCTAGAACATATGAAGCAAAAGAGAAAGAAAAGAAGAAAGGAAGAAAGAAAAGAAGGAAAAAGGGAGGGAATGAGGGAAGGAGAAAGGGAGGGAGGGAAGGAAGGAAGGAAAGAAGGGAGGGAGGGAGGAAAAAAGGAAGGAAGGAAGAGAGAAAGGAAGGAAGGAAGGAAGGAAGGAGGGAGAAAGGGAAGAAAGGAGGGAGGGGAAAGGAAGGGGAAGGAAGGGAGCACTCAGGGAACTTACCACTAAGTCGTTCCTCAGGTCCCAATGTCCTTAGCTGGTCTGCTGTCTTCTCTCCACCTTTCACAATATTCTCAAGTCGATTAAAACACCCAGGGTATTTAATTATACGTAGCAGGAGCATGAGGGAAAAGTACATCTACCTCATCTCCCTGCTTAAATGTTATTGTTTAAATTAGATGTATATGATTTAGCTCAAAGACACAGACTGAAATAAAACTTGCTTAACATAGGCAAAAATGTACAGAAAGAACTGCAAATAATTTATCTAAATTTACAAGCAATCATAATGCTCATTAAAATCTGTGATAATTTTCTCTGGTCTGAGTCAGTTTCTTTTTGAACGTGCTTGATGCTTCCTATTCTAATGAATTTGACAACTGTAAATCCCTAGCTCGATATGATAAACACTGTTGAAAAATCACACAATGATCTTTTAACAATCAGCAAGGCAAGGGCATGTGTTTATCTTTGATTCAAATTCACATTCACAATGCCTAGAACCAGCCTTGGTGTGTAGAGCCTACTCAGTTAAGTTAGAGCTGCCAAGTTTAGCAAATAAAAATATAGGATGCCCAGTTAAATTTTAACTTCAGATATAAAACAAAACACTTTTTTAGCATAGGTACATCCCATGCAATATATGATACATAATTACAATAAATTACTCATTGTTTTCTTGAAATTAAAATTCAACCGGGCATCTCTTATTTGCTCTGATAATCTTAATGTTTTCATTTATTGGGTGCATCAATACACCATTATACTATATGTTCATTTATTCATTCATTAATGCAGATTCGGACCTAGTTTGCTTCTTCCCTGTCCTTGTGTACTTATAACTCAGTCTTCCCTATAAAGTTTAGTTCAAATGATGCCTCTTCCCCAATGTCTTGCAGCAGGCCACAGACTCTTTAATTTCCACAGCTTTACATTTTTTCTTACATAATTTATTACATATATTCATATTATCATTATTTATATATATGCCAATCACTCTTGATTATGAATGATGATTGAAGATATGACCCAAATCGAATTACTTTGTGCATGTTACACAGTGTCTTGATCACTGAAAGAGCTCAATCAATATTTTAAATCAGTAAATGAATTTTCAAATCCCTATGGAAGCCATACTTATAATGAGCACAGCATATGCTTTAATTCCTTTGGAGGTGAATGAATGTGCTTGATGTTTCCCATTCTAATTAACTTGTCAACTATAAATCCCTAACTGAATATGATACACACTGTTGAAAAATCACACAATGAAAGACCTGATCACAGTTGTCTTTTAGATGGGATGCAGCTGACCTCACCACTAATATGTTTTATTTTGCTTAGAAAAGGTCATGTACAAACAGAAATATGACCTTGAAAGCAAACTTGTCTTGAAATCAATAATTTTGTTCATTTAAAAGCTACAGTTTATGTGTTCAGAGGCAAGTTTTATTACAAGCCAAGAATGGAGAATGTGGCATGAGGAACATTGCCACCACGTAGGAAGAGGGGACACAAGGGTAGAATATTATGGAGAATATTTGGAGGGTTATCAGAAAAGGGATCACAGACTCAGTCATCCTCCAGATTTTATTGAAAGCAAGGGTGGTGAAAAGCAAAATCTCTGATAAAGTAGCACTAAAAATCTCTTCTAAAGAGTGCCACTTCAGAAGCCAAGAGCGAAAATATGTACAAGAGAAAATCATGCTCCGTTTGCTTCTGTCCTCATGGTACAGCTTATATAGGGGGAGACCTAATGACTAGCCACCCAGGAGTCACGGGCCACTGTGGTTTCCAAGGGGTGGTTTCCTTGATCTGGTGGGCATTTCATGATGAATGAGAGCGCAGACAATGGGAATGTAGAAAAATGAACAACTCCTTTGAGAAGTTTTGTTGCAAATATGGGCATAAAGAAAGGATCGTGGCCAGGAGGAGATATGGAAATCAAGGGAAAGTTTTGTAAAGATGGGAGAACTGTTGCATATTTTTTGTTAAAGTCTCCAGTGGAGACTGAAAAAGGTATAATGCAAGTGAATAAGGAGAAGATACAAGAGCAACGGGTCCTTGAGAAGGCAGGAGGGGTTAGAGTCATTCCCATGGGTAATGGGGCTGGCCTCAGGGCTAGGGCTTATCTGTCTGCACGGGAGGAGAGGTAGCACGTAGGTGTGCAAAATGGAGAGGAAATGATAGGTTTGGTGAGAATGAGAGTTGATTCTGCTCTGATTGCTCTAATTTCTCAGCAAAGTAGGCAGCAAACAATGTGGAGATAGATGAGGGGAGCAGTCATTGGAGATTTGAGCAAAGGAGAGAAGGTGAAATAATTATTTCAGTGGGGTAGCAAGCAGGGAGAGCAAAATGTTTAGAGACAGCACCAAGCTTTCTTAACATTTGGTTATAAACAGAATGTGAATTTGATTAGCATGGGGTTTGCGCTTGTCTTTCATTATATTCACTTGCTTGAGTGTAGACTAAAGTGGGTGGGAAATTGTGTCTAATCAGGGTTGAAGTTATGCCAGGGAAGTTTAATAAAGGTTTATAGGATCTTGAGATTTGAGAGAGTTTTTAAAGGAATGATTAGCTAAATAGATAAAAGAGACTTCCGTGGTTAAAAAATTGAAGGTATAGTGGCAGAGATGAACAGTCAAAAAGTAGAAGGGGGTCAATTAATTGGAAGTCTGAGTGTTTTTGAAAATTGTTGGAGTAGAGATTTCAGAAACAGTGAACTTGAAATACGTTGATATTTTTGAGGTGCCCAGATAACTGAAAAGCTTTGTGGCATTTCTAAGAGAGTGGATGATGAAGGTGGTGTAGAGGAAAAAATTATTAGAAATAAAGAAATCAAAGTGTTTAGTGAATTGTCCATTGGCTTTTTAAGGCACCAAAAATGATTTTCAAGAAGAGACTTGACCATGATGATATTTTATAGATGACTCATGGAATCACAAATATTTATAAAATAATTTGCAAAACATTAATTATATAGTACTGGAGCTTTCTTTGACTTGCCATTTAATAAAACACTTCTGCCATTTTGGATAACATAATTGCTCCTAGTGAAATCACCTTTGCAAAATTACAACAGTGAGAGAAATCCAACATAAATGACTCAATTTTGCTGTGGTCTCACAAACTAACTGTGCTTGCTCATAATTGGGAGGAGGCCAACCAACTATGGGAGAAATTTTGTTTATAGTTTAGCTCTAAAGCAAGGATGATAATAGTTCCTTCCTGAAATTAACCCCCTTTTTGTTCAAGGACAGAAACTACCTTTGTAAAACAAGTTAAAGACTACAAGTTTAAAAATATGGCAGGGGGCTGAATTCTGCTAAGATATAGGCATAGTTGAGTGATAACCAGTCATTGTTTCCTAGCTTGCTTTTCTAGAATCGCTTACTGCTCAGGAGTCATGTACCTAAAGGTCACAAGATGTGTAACTTCCCTAATTGTTCCTATACATAATATCAGTACTGAGAAACCTAAGATTGGTCTTTGAGCTATGTTTCAGATGACTGGATTCTGGCAGACCAACAGACAGCACCCAGGCCTGTGACTTATACCAAGGAACAGGCTCAACCCATCCTGTGCCTTGCCCTCAACACTCCACCTACACACTGACTCAGTACACAAAGACAGTTTAGACTCTCCTATGATTTCATCCCCAACCAATCAGCAGCACCTACTCCCTAGCCCCTGCCTTAGCTTCCAAGTTCTTAGATGAGTGGATTTGAGAAATATCTCCTGCATTTCCACTTAGCTCCCTTGTGATAATTAAACTCTTTCTCTGTTGCAATACTGTTGCCTCAGTGTATTAGCTTTTCTGTGCAGCAGGCAAGAAGAACCTGTTAGGCTGTAACACAAGTAAATACTGAAACCATAGGTCATGTTTTGTTTTTTTCCAATCAATCTTCCCTATGATCCCCATAAAGTTTCTCATAATGAATTAAGAAGGATATAAACACATTAATTATTCACTAGTATTATGACAAGAGCCACAATATTAATATTATTGAGCATCTTTTCATTACCATAACCAGCATGGGCTCACATAGGAGAGATTCTCCATAGAAGACAAATGCTGAAACACCACTGAGATGTTCATAACTGAACAAAGTGGATATAGAAAGATTTCATTTGAAGGGATCATCTAAAGACCTTTCTCAGGGGCAGAAGAAAGCAAAAAGAGAAGGAAAAAAATAAGCAACAAAGTTGAAGATTCTATAAAACCACTGCCAAAAACCTCCTGAATGTTGGGATAAGCACCTGTAAGCCTTCTTGTTCTCAGTAGGTTCACATTTCCATCTGTGGATTTATGGGTAGATTTTTCTTACCCTTATTTTCTTGCTCTATAGACAGTCTTCTGTGTTCAGGAGCTATGTCCAGCTATGCAAAGAGCATGTGGGTGCTGTCCAGATTTCTATAGATGTGGAATAAAAGTTATAGAGTGATAACATCTCATTCCCGGACAATAATTCACAATCTCCTTCTTCTGGAATGCAGGCCTCATGGGCTAGAAACACCTAACTGAGAAAAGTGGCAGAGAGCATAACAAAAGACCTTAGTCATGTAAGAACAGGCAACCTGGTGATAGAAAGGTACCATTGTCTTTTAGCTTCTCCACTTTGAAGCTGGCCTTGAATGGACTACTTCCTTTATCCCTTTTCTTATGCACTGGACTTGAGGACTCTTCTTTCCTACACTGCCAACTCTTACTTCATTAAGGACCAAATCATGCACCTAAATGATCTTGTTTTTCCCTACTTTTACAGTTAGCCAATGCTGACCTTCAATTTCCTAGAACAGCTCAAACTATTTGCCACTTTTGGGCCTTTGATGATTTCTTTCCTCTTCCTAAAACATCCTCCCTGATGCTCTTTGCTTATCCTCCAGCCTCTACTCACTTTCTGATCTCATTCTCGATCTCAGCTTCCATGTCACTTCTTAGAGAAGTCTTCCCCGACCCCCACCAGTGTAATGAAGATAGCCCTGTGTTAGCTTTTACTGCAGCACGCAGTTTGTTTCCTGCATTGTCACTGACCCCTTCTGCAATTGTTTCCTTGTATGTGGTCCCAACCAAGTGGAATACCATAGCCACGAGAGTCAGGCTCACGTCTGTTTTGCTCATGTTAGGATCTCACTTGAAACACAACCTGTCACACAAAATCAACAGTTGATAAATATTCGTTTGGTGAATAAGTTACAGGTTTCTAAAAGAAGCTCCTTTTAGTGATATTATACCCACATGCTAACTCAGTTTTTCCAAGTAAGTTTTAATAAATATCACTTCTCCTCCCCAAGTCACTCTTACTTTTTTTGTAGCTGAATTCTACAGTCCACAACAAATCTCAGTAACTTACAGTGTGACTTCCTAATCTCTCCAGTCTTTCACAGTCTTCTTCCATTCCATATCACATACATCCACCCCCAGAGAAATCCTAAAATACCAAGAAAGCTACATGCTGTGTATTTTAGACTTAACACCCCTGTCTGTGGTGACAATGACTGTAGAAGTGCATGCTTTGGATAAGTTCCTTCCATGGTTACTGATCAACATCAGTATGGCTTTCAATGCGTTTCTTTATGTCACACCCTGGTGAAGAAACAAATGGAAGAGAATGCAAAAATCAAAAGCTTTCTTTTTCCAGATGTTCAAGAACTACTTTTTTCTTTTGATTCAAGACAGAAATTGCATTTTAAAAATACTCTTTATTACGCTACTTTTCAATGCTCTATGTTCTTCACATGATTCTTAGAATATGCCAATGTTTTACATAAAATTATCCTAATTTTGGCAGTAAGGAAAGTAAAACTCAGAAGTTAAGTAAATTACTCAAGATCAGAAAACCAGTAAGTGACACAAGATTCAAAAAAGAGCCAATTTGATTACAGTTTTGAGTCTCTAAACCTGGAATGCACTTTGTTTTAGTCACTTCATCTGTCCCATATCGCCTGCCCTCAGAACTTTGGGCTATTTTTTATGAATTATCCCATCATATTATTTACATAGATAATGCTTAGGAAGGTTTTCTTTAACACTTATGAAAATCCCAACTACCTGTGTCAAAATCTTACTGCTTTTGCACTCTTAGTCATCTGGTTTGGGATCATCTTGACAAAAAGTCAAGATGCTCAATGTGAGTCACTTTTGGGGTCAGGTGAAAGGATAAACTCCCATAAGTCAGTGCACATCACAGTCTTTCTGCTCACGTGTGTGCATGTGATCTCTGACATCTTCCAGGTCTTCATGGTATATTTCAAAAATGGTTGGTTAAGTGAGGCCCTACTCCCTCTGTTCCAAACTGGAGCACAGAAACCTTTAGCTCAGGCTCCTTGACAATGACATTTAAAGGGTTCAGCCCTTCCTGGGCACCTCACACAGCTCTCCTTCCATCCCGATCACTGGGAGGCAATGAAGCTGAGGTCTAAACTTTTCTGGTCTTGGGCAGGCAGCACACCCCCTTACCATACATTGGGCCATTTCCACCTCTTATCCTCTAAACATCTACATCTCTCATATTCTCATTTAGAATGATCCATTAAATTTTGCCCAGGAGAATGGGATACAAAAAGCTAAAAGGGGAGGAGCATAAATAATTCCAATATTTTCAAGGAATGTAGGTGTTCTGTTCTGGAAAAAGTGTGGGAAAAGAAAACACGCTTTATTTTGACATAAGAAAGACAGGGTATTAAAACTTACATTAGTAACATCAAAGATCTTAGATTACCATGATAGATATAATACTGATGAAAAAGTTTAAAATAATGCCCCAATAACCAAAATGTGACACAGAGACACAAAGTGAGCACCTGTCATTGGAAAATAGTGCTGACAGAATTGCTTAACACAGGATTGCCACAAACCCTCAATTCGTAAAAAACACAGTATCTGCAAAGTGCAATAAAGTGAAGTGCCATAAAACAAGGTATGTCTGTATCTGCCCAAAGTTCTGTACTTATTTTCCTTTTAATCATTTCTCAGCTTGCCCCAAATAAGCTTCTATTTCTACCACTCGACCTAGAAGAAATTACTCTTGTCTGAGGAATTTGTCTGTGTCACAAATGATGTCCATGCAGCTAAGCGCAATGGGCCTTTCTCCATTGTTATTTTATTTGACTCTCATAAACATCTGTCACACTATTTCCTCCTTATTAAACTTTCATTCGAACCCAGAAAGCTAACAACTCAAAGGTGTCTGATTTCCCCAACCCCCTTTATTTAATATGTAAAGCGATCATCATTAGAACTCACTATATATGTGAGTTCAAAAAATATTTCTCCATGCTTCTTAAAATAGAGAGTTTTAAAATTTTTCTATTGTTTTATGTTATGGTGAGCATATCACTAACTTGAGAGGACTTCTGGCCATGAATATTACCCTTGTAACAAATATGCCTTGACCATCTTAAGGAAAACCTTATTATACATCCATAAATGCCTAACTCCAGTGTGGGTTCAAATCCTGTCTCCTTCACTTCTGGCCATATGAACTTGGGCCTATACCACTTATTCCTCATGTGTGAAATAATCATCATCATCATCTATATCTTAAGGTTGTTTGAAAATGGAATGCATTCATACAGGTAAGGATCTGAAATGTGTTACTAAATATGAGCTCTACAGTTATGCCCAGTTTTCCTTGGCAATTTTATCAGAGTAATTGATTTTATACCAGTGTCTCTCCATATCACGATTATATGAGGAATACACGACCATAGTCTTCTCCATTGGAACCTGGTTCTCATAACTTAAATAAAAAACAATACGAGATTATGGTGAACTCCAATTTCCTCAGTTAGTAAAAAGATAAATCTAAGAAGAGATTAAAAGTGCTTGCCAGTACTGTTAGGTGGGTATCATAAGTCACCTTTATTTGTGCACATTTACTACCAGGCAGTGTTGACTTCTTGGTGTTTAAAGAGGTCTTCAGATAAAGCAGCACAGAAATCAAGACCATCAAAGAAGCTTGGTGTGGTGGCTCACTCCTGTAACCTCAGCACTTTGGGAGGCCTAGGTGGGTGGATCACTTGAGGTCAGGAGCTCGAGACCAGCCTGGCCAACATGGTGAAACTCCATCTCTACTAAAAATACAAAACTTAGCCGGGCATGGTGGCATGAATCTGTAATCCCAGCTACTCGGTAGGCTGCAGGGAGAATGTTTCTTGAACCCAGAAGGTGGAGGTTGCAGTGAGCCGAAATCACACCACTGCACTACAGCCTGGGCAACAGAGCAAGACTGTCAA
>NW_016107368.1:7035085-7042413 GCF_001604975.1 Cebus imitator
AAAAAAAAAAAAAAAAAGGAAGAAAAGAAATCAAAGACTCTCTTCCATACATAGCAATATATCTGCTGGTACATCATGTACTAGGTGTACAGCTACATCAAAGAGAGAATCTAATTGCTGCATATATAAAGTTTTAATGTAGCCATAGAAAGGAAATGCGTATCTTCTTGTATTTTGATGATAATAAAACAACAAAATATACTGAATACTGTCAGTATAAATACTAAAGAGGAATGAGATGACAAGAAGCAAGTGCTGGCAGAGTCGGCTGTAACATATATTACACATCAGTGGTTTATCTACGGTTATGTCAAGTAAAGAATTCTGCAATAAGTACGGAACAGCAGAAGGTGTCTCACAGGCCCATAAGCCTCCAGGCTGCACTGCACTGTTTCTGGTGGGAAGTCTGACTTAGTGTTTGCTGTGGAAACAGATGCCTGAGCTCTGCCCTCCTCCTCTGTCACCTCCTCTTCACTAGTTCACCATGTTCTGCTTGTCAATGTGATTCTCTCAGACAAATGAAGCCACAGAAAACACACCAGGCACAATTTCATGCTTGACATTGAGAAAGCAATGTTCCTTATGATTAAATAATCAATGCTTTAACTGTAAAGCTAAATGAAAAGAAAGACTCCTGGGACAGAAAACCCAAAGTGCATTGCTTAAACTTGTAAATGGCCAGATTCAAAATAAAAAACACTTCAGGCTGAGCACAGTGGCTCACGCCTGTAATCCCAGCACTTTGGGGGGCTGGGCTGGGTGGATCACTTGAGGTCAGGAGTTTGAGACCAACCTGACCAACATGGCCTGTCTCCACCAAAAATACAAAAAATTAGCCAGGCGTGGTGGTGGACGCCTATAATCCCAGCTACTCAGGATGCTGAGACAGGAGAATCGCTGGAACCTGGGGGGCAGGGGTTGCAGTGAGCGGAGATCGCACAACTACACTCTGGCCTGGGTGACAGAGTGAGACTCTGTCTCAGAAAAAAAGACAAAACAAAACAATTAACTCACTTTTTTAAAAAAAGTCATGAACACACATTGTTTTTTAAACAAGAGGGAAAACTTTGCTGCTTCTCCTTAGAAGTTGCAATGTGTGAGGACCATGACCCGAGAGTCCACCAACAGCTACATATTTAGCAATGGGATACACGGCAACACCAGATGCTTCCTGTGTGATACCCTTTGAGGAAGAAAGTCAAGGTAAAGCAAGGTACTAAAGTAAGGACTAGTTGAGACTGTGCATTATTAATGGTAATAAATTTTAGATTCCACAGAGTAGGAAGCCAACCCTACTGGAAACAGACTTCTCAACAACCACACAAAAGCTCAAATGCCATTGAAACATCTTCGATATTGAAGACGTTATGCTCCACATAAGATCTGTGTCCCTTGCCTATCTATCTATAAGTAAATTTAAGTATTGTTTGCATACAATAAAAAAGCAATAATAATGATATCTAATCCATGGAAATTGAAAGAACAGAACTAAGCAGTGGAAAATAGTCTGCAGGTGAGGAAGTGGTTCGAATCCATTTTTTGTCTAATTTTCTAGTGCTTTAGGTCAGGCTTTATGGTACTGATTTATTTTAGAATAGTTAAGAATGCCTGACATAATTTCAAAGATAAGCACTAAGGCATACGAATAATATTGGGTTGACTTCCAAAGGAGAAAAGTGAAAATAAACTAAAACACAATTCTAGTTGTATTAAAGACAACGGTGAAAATTTTAAAACTTGCCAACATTTAGTGGAAAGCATAGGAAACTATGATACTGGGGTAAGGAAGAATTTCTTAAATAAAATACCAATAATAAAAACTATTTACGAAGTTGATTGAATTCAATTTAAAACCTATCTTCTTACAAGAAAGAATAAAGAATATTAAAAAGAAAAGTCACAAACAGTGAGATGTTTGCAACACGATAATTCGAAAAGAAAATTTTAAAAAGTTTATGATTCAATAAGGAAAAGAGAAACCCAATAAAAATTGCACAACCACAAACAGTGATATAAATGATGAAGAAATATATCAAAAAGTGCTCACCTCATTTTTACTCCAAGTCTTACTAATGTAAATCGCAGTGAGATGCCATTTCTCATCCATCAGAGCAGCTAGATTGAAAGGCCAGTTAATACGCCTGAGAATGAGAAAGAAGCAATGGAAACGCTTGGGCCTAGGAGGTAGATGTAAAAAGGCCCGATCCCTTTGGAAAACAATTTGCATTGCATAATCATCCCACTCCTGAGTTTTTGTCTTGGCAAACTCTTGCACATTCCCACTAAGATTAAGTACAGAAATGCTCATCAATCTGCATATCTTCTGAAGAAAAACAGAATCTGCTCTGGGTAATTTTGACTGAAGAAGGATAAATCACAGAATATTTTGAAGCTCAGTAAACCTAGGAAAGGCCTTCAGAAGCAGACTAAAGCAAACTTCCAAAAATGTTGGAGAGAGACATACCGCAGAAACAGCCCGGAGAAACAGCCAAGGCATAAGCCAAGCTGGCTGCCACAAGCTCCGGAAACCCACAGCAAATGGCCTGGGGAAGGGCAGCTGCCGCCTGCACTCAGCCCCCATACTGACAGTAGAAATTGCTACCTCCTGCAGAGCCTGCACCTTTCTGAGCTCACCTCCTCATGGAAAACTTCATGGATGTCTTCTTGGCCTGCCCGTAGCTGCAAGACATATTTGCAGAAAACAAAGCTAGCAATGTGAGAAATTTCCAAAATATAAAAAAGGAAGAATGTTATTGACAACACTAACAAAATGAGAAAAAAAAATCATACGTTCATCTTAATAGATGCAAAGAAAACATGTGACATAATCCAATACCTATTTATGATAAAAATTCTCAGCAAAGTAAGACTAGCAGGGAACTCTACATAAAAAAGGGCATCTATGTGAAAAGCCCAGAGCTAAAATCATACTTAAAAGTAAAAGGCTGAATGCCTTCCCCTTGGGAATGAGGCATGGATATTGGTTGCCACTGCTTTTATTCAGTGGCAATGAAAAGAGTCAAACTGTAAAATATTTGAAGAGATTGATTCTAAGCCAAATATGAATGGCTGATGGCCTGTGACACTGCCCCAGGAGACCCTGAGAACATGTGCCCAAGGTGGGCAGGCTACAGCCTGGTTTTACACATTTTAGGGAGATGTAAGACATCAATCAATACATGTGAGATGTACCTTGGTTCAGTCCAGAAAGGAGGACAACTCAAAGCAGTGACAAGGGGGCTTCCAAGTCATAGACGAATTCAATAAATTTCTAATTGGCAATTGGTTGAAAGAGTTAGGTTACTGTCTACGGACCTAGAATCAATAGAAGGGAATGTCTCAGTTAATAGAAGGGGCTAGGGAGACCAAGTCTCCCATTGTGCAGATAGAAGCAATAGAAGGGAATGTTTCTTATCAGACTTAAAGAATCTGTTCTATCAGTCTTCAGATCTCAGTTTTCATGTTAATGCCGGTCAGCTGTACCTGAATTTCAAAGGGAGGTGGGTATAACGAGGCATGTCTGACCCTCACTTCCCATCATAACCTGAACTAGTTTATCAGGTTAACTTTAGAATGTCCTTGGCCAAAGAGAGGGTCTGTCCGTTGGTTGGGGGTGCTTGGAATTGTATTTTTCGTTTACATCAGTATTGTGCTGGAAGTTCTAGCCACTGCAATAAAGCAAGAAAAAAAAAAAGACAAAACGATTGAAAAGGATAAAGTTAAAATGTTTCTATTTGCCAATGGCATAATTGAGTAAGTAGAAAATACTAAGGACTCTGAGGCGGCTACTATGCAAATTTACCAAGGTTACAGGATACAAAATCTACATACAATAATCATATTTCTACCTACTAGCAACAATGAACAGAAATTGAAATTTTAAGAAATACCATTTACAATAACCGCAACCACAGCAAAAGGCCTAAGACTACAAGACATTTGCGAGACCTGTAAAATAAAAACCACAAAGCACTGTTCAGAGAAATTAAAAACAAATACATGGAAACATATATCATGTTTCTAGTTTGGAAGAAACAACATTATTAATAGGGGTTTTAATAATGATTGGGGTTTTAATCACTCCAAATCAATCTATAGATTCATCACAGCAGGCATTTTTTGGTAGAAATTGGCAAACTGATATACAAATTTGTATTGCAAATGACCTAGAGTAGCCAAGAAAATCTTGAAAAATAAGAACAAATTTGGAGAATATGCACTGCCTGATCTCAGACTTACTGTAACGATAAAGCAAGCATGACATGTGGTATCGGTTAAACGATAGGCAAGTAGGTCAACAGAACAGAGTAGAAAACTGAGATGCACAGGAGAGCCAGCAAGTCTTGGAAAAATAAGTAAACATATAATAAATAATTTATTAGTACTGTATAAATATACATGAAAAAATAATTACACATGTCAAAACTTTATGGAAAACCTGTAAGTCTACACATGTGCAATGACTAGATTTTCAACAAATATGGCAAGCTAGCTAACTCAGGGAAAAATATTTTCAAAAACTGGTGCTGGAAAAATTAGATATTCATGTGAAATTAAAAAACGTTAAGCTAAAAACAAAAGATCATTCCAGATAAATCGTAGATTAAATGTTAAAAAAAAAAACTGTTGTTAAAAAGTAGAAAATATAGCTTTGCAATCTTGTATGAAGTAATGATTTCTCAGATAAGAATACACTAATCATAACATTAAAATATAATTTAAAATATAACTTTGCGATCTTTTATGAAGGATTTCTCAGATGATAAAAAAATACCACAACATTAAAATTAATAGAATTTAATAAAATTTAAAATTACTACTCTTCAAAAAAATCATCATTTAAGAATGAAAATACAAACCAAAAGGTTGGGGAAAACATTTGCAATACTTATATACACTAAGAATTGTATCCAGAAAACATATTCTTATAAAAGGAAAAACAAACCAATTAAAAAAAAAGGCAGGGGAAGTATGGGCAAAAAACTTAAAAAGAGATTTCACAATATAATCAACATCATTAGTCATCAGTAAAAGAATTAACATTACAATGAATTACCACTTCAAAAGTATTAGAATGGCTCAAATTTGAGAGATAGGCAATCCAAGGTATTAACATGCAAGACAATTTTCATGCAAACAGATGGCATTCATACACTGCTGGTAGATCCACAACCACTTTGTAAAAATACTAGCAGTTTTTTAATAAAAATATACTCACCTTTGAGTTAGAAATTTTACTCCTGGATAAGGCATGTGTCCACAAAATAGTTTGTATAGACATTTATGAGTCCACAACTGGAAACCCCCAAATGTCCATCAATGAGTTAACATACATATAGTAGAATATGATTCAGCCATAAAAGGAGACAAATTGCTTATATACATGTATTAGTCTGTTTTCACACCACTTATAAAGATATTAGCTGAGACTAGGTAATTTATAAACAAGGGAGGTTTAATTGACCCACAGTTCCACATGGCTGGGGAGGCCTCAGATCATAACGGAAGGGGAAGCAGACGCCTTCTTCACAAGGCAGCAGAAGAGAGAAGTGTTCGTGGGAGGAAATGTCAAACACTGATTAAACCATCAGAACTCATGAGAACTCACTACCATGAGAACAGCATAGGGGAACCAGTCCCATGATACAATCATGTCAGGAGGCTTTGAAACAGACTGCTAAACAGACATCTTCACAAATATTCAATACTACCTTCTTGAAACACTTTTCTTCATTGGCTTCTGAAATAACAGACTCCTAACTTTCCTTCTACATCATCAGCCATTCCTCAGTCTTTTTTGCTGGACCACCCAATTCTTCATAACCTCTAAATGATGGTGTGTACAAGAGCCCAATCTCTGGATCTCTCTTCTGTCTACTCTTCCTTTCTGTGTGATTTCATCAAGTCCCTTGGCTCTAAACACCAATAGAACTGCATCACACACAAATAGCTTTATCCAAAATAAGACCCTCTATCACTTTCTATTATCTTTTTGCTTTAATTTGTTTTCGTATAGCCCTTATAACTGTCAGAAAATGTGTGTGTGTGTGTGTGTGTGTGTGTGTGTGTGTGTGTGTGTGTAAGGGTTTAGTATCTGCCCCTACCCTACAAATATATGCTGCATGAGAGTAAACCTGTATTCACCATGGTATTTTCCTAATGCCTAAAATAATGACCATTAATTACACAGAATAAATACAAACACATATTGAGTGAAGGAATAAATAAAAGATTGAATCTACAAATGCCCAGAAAAATGATGTGGAAAAATAGCCACGATGAGAGTAGTACATCTCACAAGGGGAATCGAACTTAGCCCTGATTAAAATTGGAATTGGGGAATGTTCAACGAAGACATGTGCTGGACCTCTAAGGCTGAACTTTACATAGTGGTTACATTTTCATGTAGCTATTATACTACAAAAAAGTGACCCAATCACCTCCTTGTTTAATAGACTCCATCCCTCTTGCCTTCTTATAACACTGGCTCCAACAAATATAAAAATATGTATTAGTTAAAACTCTTCAAAGCTTTGAGAGCAAATATCTTTGATATTAGATTTTCTGAGCAACCAAACCATCTTTCAGGATGGAGAATTATTATTTTTTTAAATACAGGGAGTCAGAAATTGGAAAAAATTTGCAAACTGCACGGTAGTAAAATTGAAAATAAATCTCATAGGTAGATTTGAAATACAAGCCACAGTGATAAGGCAAAAAAAGAAGTAAAACTTAAGTTTAAGTCAATGTGAACTTAAATGCAGTTGAATAAGAACCAAAATCAATAAAAATCAGAAACCAGTTAACAGACATTTATGGTCCTTAACACAGCTTTATGAGAAGTGGCTCCTACAGAAGTGAAAGATTTCCTGCTTCTTTTCTCTTAAAAGAAGGGATTATAAATACTGAAGAGCTAGAGAATGTTAGAAAAAAGTTACAAGTTAAATGTGTGCCAAAATTTGATTAACATGACTATAAAATGAAATATTTTATGACGTGTCCAAGACTTTAAAAAAAAAGAGTAAAACTCAGAGAAATTTAACAATTCAATAAAGTCCAGTCAAGGAAAAAAAAGAAAGAAAAGAACAAGAAAGTATGGTAAGCAGAAAACATAAAAGAAGACAATGGGAGTAAACTATATATAGCTCTGATCTAACTAAATACAAGTGTGTGAAGAATACCTTTCAAAAGGCAGATATTCTATGATAAACATTTTTAAAAATAAGTAATTTGAAAATTCTTCCCAATAGTTTAAATGACAGAATAGTCAGCTTTGAAAAACATATTTAACAAATTAGAATGTCTTAATTACTGTAATAGTTTTTATT
>NW_016107368.1:7042423-7045266 GCF_001604975.1 Cebus imitator
TATTTCATATTGATAAAAAGCTGCCATCTACTAGTAGGTATAAGCGCTATAAATATATCTGCACCTAACACATAGCTTCAGAATATATTTTAAAAATTATGTTCAGAGTGAAAATAAAAGACGTGTAATCCTAGTGAGGTAACCCTTTTAGCCTGAAATGAACAGATGAGATATACAAGGTAATTATAAAGTACAGAGATTTCAATAACACAATTAAAATACTTGATCATAAATACTGTTTTGATAAACCATATGCATACCTATAGTTATCAATCAACTGAAATATGCATTATTTTCAAACACAAAAATGTAACTATATGCTAGATTATAAATTTAAAAATAAAAAACTACGTAATATTATAAATAAATTGTGGCAAAAGCAACGCTTTGCATCAATGTCAACTACGTAGATGATTACTGAGTTAGTGTCAATTTCATGCTCATTTAAGGGAAAAGTTATATTCCTACTTTATACTCTGCACAAAATTAAAATAAAATGGACATAGAGTAAAATATAAATATATGATATCAGTAGAAAATACAGGAAAAATTTTATGATCCTGGTGTAAGAAATACCTTCTCAAGCAAGACACACATAGACAACACAAGTAGTTAACAGAAAGATTTCAATTCAAAACTCCCTTATGGGAAGATATATATAAGAATAAAAGAAGAGCCATATGTCACAGACATTAAAATATTTACAACAAATAAACTATCAAAATATGAACACTGAAAATTTGTTTAAAATTTCATTCATTCAACAATTAGAGGAAGATTTCCACATGCAAAGCAATGTCTGAGGAGCTGAGCAGTTCATAGTCAACGGAAAAGCAAACTCCTTGCTTTACTGCAGTTTTCATGCACGTGGAAGAAATAGGAGCCCAATAGAAAAGTATATTATTACAGTATATTATTAGGAAGTTGTGGGTGACATAAAAGTAATAAAGTAGGGCACGACGAGACAGAAGCAAGCGAGAAGAGATACAATTTTAGATAAAACGCATCTCTAAGAATTGATGAAAGAAGCAGAGCCACCGAAAGATTTGTAATAAGACGCCTTTCTAGGATCGGACCCTGTGCAACTGTGCAAGCTGGAAGAGAAGTCCAGACAAGACCTGTGGCTCTGGTGTCAGGACTGAAATCACCAGCGGTCAGTTGGGGTGACTTGGACATGGAGTGGGAGAGGATAAGGACACACTAGAATCCTTGAGGACAAAGTGAGACCCAGGAGGACAAAGTGGGTCTCATTGCCCCCAACCTCAATGAGGCCGATGGCTTGCGGGAGGAGCTGAGGCTCGTCACCACAGAACTGCACAGTTACAAAGCCCAGGACCTGCAAGAGCTAACGCACTAGCAATGTGGACACTGCCTTGCAGCAATGAGATCGGAGACAATGTGCAGAACCTGCAAAGGTGTGGGGGGTCTTACCCCAATCCTGAGAGCATTGAAACAGCCTCTGCTTCCCTTCAGCCTTCCACACTATGCATACATTTCTAATGCATGTAACCAAAGCCTAGAAGGATACAGGGAAGAGAACCTGGAAAATAGAGCTCCCGCTAATCTAAAATGACACAGTGCACAGTCACCATGCAGAGTATCTTCTTCCCTGGGAAATCTGATATGCAAGCAGAAATCTGGATGAACAGAGAGTAATTCATTCTGATTGAAGAGAGCAGACATGGGGTGAAGGCCTGAGATGAGGCATGCTGAGAAAGTATGCAGGACAGGAAGGAGGCTAGTGTAACTGCAGGAGGATGAGTGGGAGAGAAAGATGTCATCAAAAATGTGCCCTAGGGATTAATTATTTGGAAACTTTGAGCAACATCAAACTTCATTTTCTGTACATGGAGGGCATCCAATAAATATATTTAAGTAATTAATACACAAATAATTTTCTTCAGTAATATTGAAAGCTAAAGAAATTCAGTTGGTTCAGAGAAAAGCTCTAATGTAGAATATTCAAGTTCCTGAATTGTGACTTCAGGTGTTTGTATGTGGCAGCTACAATATCTTTTCAGCAGCATATGGGGGTTGCCTTATTTGCTTCTCCACAAAACTTAGAGAGACGAGGATGTAGATGACAAGGCCAACTTCTGTACACTAATCCAATCTAAGACCAACATCTTAGACTATGTAGACAAGGACTGTATGACAACGGTTGACATCAGATGATAGAGTCAATTCAGACCTAATGCAAATCCCAGGTAGACTCTGAGATGGATATTTACAGGATAGAGAAGCAGAAGTTAACCCCAGACAATAGCTCATTGGCAGCTCAATGGCTAAACCATAAGAAGACTATAAAAAAGCAAAATAGCCTATGTAGTTAAGAATGACAGCAAGAGCCTACACTGATTCACATATAGAATATAAATGATTATCTGACTTATGTGTGGGTGATATTCTTGTTAGAACCTATATAAGGCAGTATCTCTCCAGGAAAGAGCTACACTGATTGGAGCACCTACGACTGCCATTAAATAAACTACTCAAAGCAGTCGAAACCCTAGAGAAAAGTTCATTACATAGAAAGTATAAATTAAAAGTACAGGTGGAGCTGGGTGCGGTGGCTTACGACCGTCATCCCAGCACCTTCGGAAGCCGAGGCAGGCAGATCACCTGAGGTCAGGAGTTCGAGACCACCCTGGCCAACATGGTGAAACCCCAGCTCTACTAAAAACACAAAAAAGTAGCTGGGCATGGGGGCCTGCGCCTGTGATGCCAGCTACTTGGGAGGCTGAGGCAGGAGAATCACTTGAACCCAGGAGGTAATGGTTGTAGTGAGCTGAGATCATGCCACTGCACTCCAGCCTGGGTGAGTGAGACTCCTTCTCAAAAAA
>NW_016107368.1:7045311-7055603 GCF_001604975.1 Cebus imitator
AAAAAAAAAAAAAAAAAGTAAAGTACAAAGTACAGGTAGGAAACTATCATATTCTATGCAATATAAGCCAGGATAAATTTCTACTTTTAGGTCCTTAAAAACCTGAACCTAGATGACTGAGGTTTCAGTGAGCACACAAAGAAAGCTCTTAGCTGAAATATAAGTGAATAAGTAGGACAGCCTGCCTCCCTTATTGTATTTGAACAATGGAATCACTTGCCATATGGATAGGCCCCATGAGACAGAAACACAGACTCACTTGGATAAACAGCACAGTTCAGGCCACACATCAAGTAACCTCCAAAACAGAGGCAAAGAAAGGAAAAGAGACTCTGTCCACTGAAGAGAAATTTCCCAGGCTGGTAACTGTGAGAACCCAGGACTTTGGATGAGCAGGTAGACAGCAGATATCCCTGATGGACTGAGGAGGGCAGGCCAGTCAGTTATGTCCAAAGTAACACGGTGGAGTAGGAGGCATTGCATGCAGAAAGGCATTCTGAAATCATCAGTTCTTGTTCATGTGAATAACATTCAATGCTCTAACAATTTGGTCCCCAGGTGAAAAATAAATAATAGGCTAATTGGCAACCAATGTGGAAAAAACAACAGGAGCAGAAATATACCAAATAGAACAAAGTAACCTACCTATCAGACATGTTTTGATGCCCCAGAAAGATGACTCAAAAGTCAAAATAAAGAACTAATGAAATTAACTAGAGTTTTAATATAAATGAACCAATTGGTAGAAATACGAACTAGATAAGTCCATCAAAAATTGGACATTTGCAACAAACTTACCTATTGCATGGTCAAGGGAGAGAAGTATTCATAACAACAAAGTATTTCATAGAAACAGCATCAGATATATGCACTATCCAAGGAATACATAATAGAAAAGGGAGTACAAGAAAGATATACTGGGGGAAATCTGACAGATAGACTACTTTGAACCTGTGATTGAGTCACAAAGAAAAAAGTATGTACTATGACTTAAGACTAGGACTTGCACACCTGATTGCACCCCAAAGCACTATAGTTATTGCTTAGAACATCAAAGAGGCAGACCGGGAAACATTTTTATAGCTAGGGAAATGGAGGCATGAGCCAATTAGAGGGTATATTATGGAAATTTCATAGTCTTTAATCCAGCTATGAAAGAATAAATAATTGAAAGGTTTAATGGCTATAAAAGAAACAAGTACCCAAAAAAACAAGAATTGACATAAATGGAAAGTGGAACAGGGCCAGAGCCTCTCCACAATCATCAAACTATTAACACAGCCAAAATATAGTCCCATACCTGTGTTGGATGACATCAAAATTGCTTATAAAGGTAAATGGGCAGGGATTCATTAATCAAGCAAAGTTCACAAAATGGGCAGAAATGTATAGAAATCAGGGATAAAATTTTCTTGTTACCTCACAAATATCTCAAACTAAAGAGACTTGGATGAGAATAATGTATGCAGTGACAAATTGTTAGCAACTCTCTTGACTTATATTATCAATTTTTATTGTAAATTAAATGAAAACTATAAAACATAATATAGACAGGATGTTTAGTGCTCTGACTCAGTCTCTTGACAGTAGAGGACACTGTGTGGATTATGGGGACCCATCTATCCTGACATGGCAGGTCACTGCACTAGCAGTAGACCCAATAAGAATGATAAGACCATTTAATGTCCCAAGAACATGTAAGTGCTGCTAACGCCACATCACTGAGAGCCATTGTAAAAGCAGAAGAAAAGAACAAAGGTAATAAAGAATACCTGAATCTTCATGGACGTTGAACATGGACTTATCAAGCTGACGAGGCACTTGGAATGACTGAAACAGAGAGGCAATGCATAAAGTTAATGTCTTTTTTCAGGTTTGGGGCTGCGTTGGGTGCATATGGGTCTCTTTTCTTTTTTATTTATTTGTTTTGAGACAGAATCTCACTCTGTCGCCCAAGCTGAAGTGCAGTGGCATGGTCTCAGCTCACTGTAGCCTCCGCCTCTTTTCAAGCATTTCTTTTGCCTCAGTCTCCTGAGTAGCTGGCATTACAGGTGCACTCCTGAGTAGCTGGGATTACAGGTGCACGCCTGGCTAATTTTTATTATTTTTAGTAGAGATGTTGACCAGGCTGGTCCAGAACTCCTGGCCTCAAGTGATGTACCCATCTCGGCCTTCCAAAATGCTGGGATTACAGGTGTGAGCCACCAGGGCCTGGCCCATATGGGTTTGTTAATAGGAATTGAGTTGAGTCCCTGGACAGGTTAGAAAATTAGACACGTATATGATTATGACAATATGGATTTAGATCTAGGGTATGGCATAGCATATTGGATTGACTTTGAGGCAGGATTGGGTTTTAGAGTGTATAAATACTTTAATTGTAAGTCTGAGTCCCAGTGTATGGTAGCCACAATACTTTCTCAGCATCAACATGTGGGAGCTGCCTAATTTTCATTTCCGTAGAGGCTAAAGCCAATTTGGTCAGAGAGGCAGAATTTGCAGTAATCATATCTAGAGACGACACCAGAGGCTGTCTTGATTGCATACTGCCAGTCACAGTGAGGACATGGAAGGTAAGGTGACAAGAGAAACACATCCCCAGTAAAGGAGTTCACCACACAGACTAGAAGAACATAAGCCTTTATCACTCAAAACTACATGCCCAACTGCAAGAAGTAATGCAGCCCCTCATCTCTCCTAATGCCTGAAGGTTGGATGTATTGTCCGAAGCTGTCTAGATGTTGGTCTTGACAAGCGCTCTTATAATAGAATCAAATCCGGAGTGATGCCCTTGGCAGACCACCGGTAGAGGGGCAACCAATGGACAATTAGAGACACCACCAAGAAACTACAGCGTTGTGGTTTAAAGAGGTGCATGTGTGTTGTGTGTATTAGCAGTTTCTATTCAAATCATCTTTTTTTGTTGTTCCATTTAGATTTAGTTTTGTTTACTTTACAGAGCAAACATATTGGTAAAGACATGACTTATTCTTCACAGTCCTACTTCAGATCACGTTGCTTGGAACTGCATGACTTATGGGATGGAGCCTGACATGACTCACCTTTCAAAGATAAAGCAAAGCTCTCGCAAAGTTTTCTATAGAAACAGGAGGCTGATGAAGGTTTTACTAAAGCGAGAATTCAATATAAAGAGAAATTATTAGAAAAGTAAAATTATTCACTCCAAAAAAAACCTACTTGAATAAGCGTCTCTAAGATATATTTCGGGATTAGCTCTAACATATCTGAAACTTCTAATAAATAGGGAAGTTTTCTGCCAAGCCCTCTCATTGCCATTGATTGCCTTACATTTACAGAAGAGTAAGGTCTTTCTGTAGAGGAAAATGAACCTTTAACTTTCATTCACACTTCATCAAACTCAATGTGGATTCTAAAATGCTTTCAAGTTTCCTGCCAGTAGGAATTACTTTTTATGCTAGGAACATCTTTTTAATAGAAGTTACAGGTTACAGAGAAAGAAAAGGCATGAATATAAATCAAAGTAAGGCCATGAGAAAAAATATGTTTCATCAAAGGAGTGAACATCACTTTGAAAGACGAAAGAAATAGTAAGTACATAGACCACGGCCAGAAAGGAGAGATAAAAGAAAAGCAAGAAAGAGGAACAGGATTTTGGAAGACTATTGAAAAAAATAGCGTGTGGGTGTGAATGTGTGTGTACTCCCGTGTGCGCGTGAGGTTTGTCGTGTTACGGCAGCCAGATGAAAGAGATGAGGCTGGAAATCCCTCATTTTGAACATCAAGTGTTTCCAGGCTGGATAGATTTGCATAAGTTACTCCAATTATTCCAAAGGGAAAAGGATCTTACAATGACAAGTATGTCTGAATCAGAACAGTAAGAGCTGACATGCGGTCACAATATACACACCCTTAGAGCTACAGAGGCAGTTACATGAGAATGTCAGCAGGATGGCGAGGTGGGAGAAATCTCTAATGGAGGCAAGACTCAAAAGTGGTTCACGTCATCGTAGGGCTGTCTTCATGAGGGAGGCCCTGCTAGACATGTGGATGTGGAGTTATACTAGGAAGCAGAATGGGAACAAAATGCAGAGGAAGGCTCTCACAGCCATGGATTTATCCACATACTCTCAGCAGTGCCATGACTTTATCCATTAATAGATGCCCTGCTCATGCTGCTCGAGGTCCATTTCTATAAGGGTCAACATCTGTCCTTTACATTTGGGACTTGTTGTGTTAAACACTGCAGATAAAAATTCTACATTGACTCTGCAACTAAAATCTCAGGCAGGATAAGGAAAGGAGAAACATGGAATAAAGTCTGATGGCAAACAACTCAACTCCCAATCTTTTTAGTACTTTGATGTGACAAAAGTTTTAATAACAGACATGTACTATCCTGGGTGGATTCGCCTACTGTAAAAGTATGGAAATGGGTAGAATTCAATAGCTGCCTTTACACGTATGTGGCACGCATATCAGTCCTGTTTCCTGCATCTCTTGAAGACAGCAGTGATGGCTGTGATGTGTGCTTCATTACGACTCAGGGATTCCTCAAATTCCAAGCAGCTCTGATCCACCCTGGGCAGTGATTCAGGATCTCTGCCCAAAGAATCATGCCAATTGTTTCTGTGAAATATTTGAAATCTACTTTCTTAAAATCTACAGAACATGAGAAGTCTGTCCAAAATGTCCATATTATTTTCTGATGTGTTTTAAGATCCAAAGTGCGAAATCATTTTGAACTACAGATATTCGTCAGTACACTGTAACTCTTCTTAAACATGAGAATTAAGCACAAAGTAGAAATTTTCCTTACTTTTCACCTAAACTTCATACAAAAAAAATTATTGTCAACTCAAGGAGTAAAGAGTATAATAGATTTTTCTGACCAGGTGTGGTGGCTCAAGCCTGTAATGCCAGCAATTTGGGAAGCCGAGGCAGGCAGATGGCTTGAGGTCAGGAGTTCAAGACCAGCCTGGCCAATACGGTAAAACCCTGTCTTTACTAAAAACACAAAAATTAGTCAGGCATGGTGGTGGGCACCTATAGTCCCAGCTACTAGGGAGGCTGAGGCAGGAGAATCTCTTGAGCCTGGAAGGCAGAGGTTGCAGTGAGCCAAGATCATGCCACTGTACTCCAGCCTAGGTGACAGAGGGAGACTCTGTCTCAAAAAAGGAAAAAAAAAAAAGGGAGGTGGGGCTATTCTGCCAAATGACGATTCCACTATTTCTTCCTCTTTGAAAGCCCCCTCTTTCATTACCTAATCCTGTTTCAAAGTCAGGTTTATAATCTCTAAAGAAGGCATTATCCATCATGCTTAGTCTTCTCTTACCAAGAAACCAGCTCCTCATTCTTCACTCTAGTAACTCTTTTCCATGTCTACCCTCATGAATGAAATTAAATAAAAGTTAAATATTTGGAAGACTATATATTCCAAATATATAGGACTACTTTCACTAACCTTTGATAAGAAGTGCATTTTTCGATTGTCTATATGTCCAGTGTAATATTCAGCCTAGATCCGATTTTATCAGATATTAGAGATCTTAGATTTTATTTACTTATTTGAGCTACCATACTGATTTCACTGTATTACTCTCCACTCTACTCCAGTACATAGAGACCTAAAGCCAAAATCAATGTGTTTGGCCCACATTCCTGTGATTTTTCTACTGATGGTTACTGACAAACTAAATAAGTTTTTTTTTTTGGAGAGGATAGCTTTTAGTAACAGGGTTCCCTTTTATGAACTTTTCCCAAATATCCCTGTAAAGGCCCCAGAATGAAAGCATCAACCTCCTGACGACATGTTCTGACCGATTTTTGTGATGCACTGTCCTCCTGCAGAGAACCTGTTATTCTAGGATGGTAAACTGTGAATCAGAAAAGGAAATCCTATCTAGACAATCCAGTAGCTGTGGAATCACTTTCTACATCCTCCTTTCACTAATCCAAAAACAATACTTCCAATTTTGAAAGAGAAAAAAAAAAAAAACTACAACTTTTCAATTCCTGAGGATATTTAAAAATTTCTAGAAATAGTTTATGGTGTTATTACTGTGCTTATTATCATTGAAATTTCCAGAAATGAGTAGCGATGAATTTGTCCCTGTTTATCCATAAAATGTGGAGTCTGTGGGGGATAATTTTAAGGGGAACATAATAAAGGATCCAATAGTATTGTTGAAAAAAATGTCAGTCCTATAAAAGAAAAGAAATAGAATTATACCCTAATGAGGCATCCAACAACCAAGGGTGTAGGCCTGCAATTATGTTGCAAAAATTTTATGCACTATTATAATTTAGTACACGGTTGTCTAGCATCAGTCACAGTGTCACGACACATTTGTTAAAAGAATGTTGTCTGTAACAGAGGCTCAGAAAATGGGTGAATATATTGGAAACTTTTTTCTCTATAAGCACAAGACATAAAACTCAAATGTGAAAATGGAAATGTGAACTCATGTTCTTGTAAAAAAAAAAATCTCATTTCTAGCGTTGCCTCTATTAACTTAAAAAATACAATTTATAAATTTAGAAAAAGAGAGGAGACATTATTTCTTGTAAAAGGTGACCATCCCTTAGGGTAGAAGGAGGGCCTCCAGCCAAGACCAGAGACGGGCACTCAGAGAAGGAGGAGGGGTTAGGGCAGGAGCTTTATGCTGAATGGGTTGGATAAATACATACTCAACAGGTTACAATGGGAGCTATGAATATTCATGAAGATGATCCTGACACATGTTTATCCAACAAACATGCATGTTCACTTTTGGGTGGTGACTTGACAGTTAAATGTATTACAATAACGCCCTATACATCAAAAGGTCTTTTCAGAACACGAATGCCCGCAAGGGCACAGCGTCTGTAAGCCAGCCAGAGACAGTCCATTGTGAGTGGTCTTCTTATCAGGAGAAAGTTACTTCCATCAGTCTCGTCCAATCAAAGCTGTAATTATGGCCGGTGGGACAGGCAGTAAGTTAGTCAGCATTTGGTGGAACTGCAAATTGTTTTAATATTACTTATTTCAAAAGCAGAGCTTGTTTACCTGCTGGAGAAAAGGAAAAGCCTTGGGGCAGCTAGAACATAGTTTATTAATTAGGTATAGAGATATGTAATTTAGCCCTTGACTGGTATGGTGTTAGGTCTTGTTTATAATTTGGTATCTTATTGTCACAAAGAATCTCTTCTATCAGTCTCATGATCTCCATTTTAACATTAAGACTGGCCACTTGTTGTGTCCAAACCGTAAAAGAGGGGATAAAAAGAGACCTGTATGACCTCCCATGCCATTGTGGCTGGGAACTAAGTTTTTTTTCTGGGATCCCCTTGGCCAAGTGGGAGTTTATCCAGTCCGTGTGGGCTTAGAATTTTATTTTTAGTTTACATTTCTAAAATTACTGAGAAGTGATTTCAGCTATTACTTGTGCTCAAGAAAAACAATCTGATCGTTGTTTCTACTAAATGAAAACGGTAGCTCTGTTAAAAGACTACAGGCATTTCCACAGGCAGAAAACATCAAGTTGAGGCTAGACATATTTTCACTGGCAGAATGAGAATAGTTTGAAATACATCCTACATAATGCTGGAGCAAAGATGCTGCTTGAAGGGGCCCTGCCACTAAGTTCAAACCATTTGAGCAACAAAAAGAGACGAATAATCCCATGAGGATCCATGAGCTCATAAGAAGATTTTAAAAGTCGAACTACTGTGAAATACCCCAAAGGGCAAGTATGGAAGGATTTTTAATGTACAGAAATATGACATAATGATAAACACAATCATGTGTATATTGCATGAAGTTTTAGTAACTAACACAGCAATGAAAATCAATCATTAAGAGATCTGTTGAACCTACCAGAATCTCTGGGACACAGCTAGGGCACTGTTAAAAGGAAAATTCATAGCACTGAACATCCACATCAAAAAGTTAGAAGGATCTCAAATTAACAACCTAATATCACAGCTGAAAAGAATCACAGAAGCAAGAGCAAACCAACTCCAAGGCTGGCAGAAGACAGGAAATAACAAAAATCAGAGCTGAACTGAAGGAAATTGAGATACCAAAAAAAACATTCAAAAACCAATATATTCAGGAGTTAGATTTTTGAAAAAAATAACAAGATAGGCCACTAGATAGACTAATAAAGAAGAAAGAAGATCCAAATAAACACAATTAGAAATGACAAAAAGGATGTTACCACTGACCCCACAAACAGAAAACTAACCATCCAAAACTACTGACAAACAACTCCAGTGAAGCTGCAGAATACAAAATCAACGTGCAAAATTCAGTGGCATGTCTACAAACCAACAACAGCCAGGCCGAGAGCCAAATCAGGAACCCAATCTCATTCAAAATTGTCACAAAAAATAAAATAAATAAATTACCTAGGAATACTGCTAGGCAGAGAGGTGAAAGATCTCTACAATGAGAATTACGAAACACTGCTCAAAGAAATCAGAGATGACACAAAGAAATGAAAAAAAAAATCAAAAACACTCCACGCTCAAGAACAGGAAGAATCAGTATCATTAAAATGGCCATACCGCTCAAGCATTACAGATTCAGTGCTATTCCTATCAAACTATCAATGACATTATTCATAGAACTAGAAAAAACTATTTTAAAATTCACTTGGGGCTGGGCATGGTGGCTCATGCCTGTAATCCCAGAACTTTGGGAGGTGGATGCAAGTGAATCATTTCAGGTCAGGAATTCATGGCCAACATGGTGAAACTCCATCTCTACTAAAAATACAAAAATTACTGGGGTGTGGTGGCAGATGCCTGTAATCCCAGCTACTTGGGAGGCTGAAGCAGGAGAATTCCTTGAACCCAAAAGGTGGAGGTTGCAATGAGATGAGATCATGCCATTGCACTCCAGCCTGGGTGACAGAGTGAGACTCCATCTCAAAAAATAATAATTAAAATAAAAAATAAATAAAATTCACTTGGAACCAAAAAAGAGCTCAAATAGTCAAGATGATCCTAAGCAAAAAGAACAAAGCTGGAGGCATTACATCATTCAACTTTAAACTATATTACAGGGCTACAGAAATCAAGACAGCATGACACCGGTACAAAAACAGACAAATAGACCAATGGAACAGAATAGAGAGTCCGGAAATAAGGCTGCACACCTACAACCATCTTATTTTTGACAAACCTGACACAAGCAATGGGGAAATGACTCCTTATTTAATAAATGGTGCTGAGATAACTGGCTAGCCATATGCAAGAGATTAAAACTGGACCCTTTCCTTACACCATATACAAAAATCAACTCAACATGGATTAAAGATTTAAATGTAAAATGGGAAACTATAGAAACCCTGGAAAACAACCTAGATAATACCAATCTGGACATAAAAACAGGCAAAGATTTTCTGACGAAGATGTCAAAAGCAATCACAACAAAAGCAAAAAGTGATGAATGGCAACTAATTAAACTTAAGAGCTTCTGTGCAGCTGAAGAAACTATCAACAGAGTTAACATACAACCTACAGAATGGTAGAAAATACTTGCAAACTATGCATCTGACAAAGGCCTAATACCCAGCATCTATAAAAACTTAAATTTACAAGAAAAAGACAACCCTATTAAAAAGTAAGCAAAGAAAACGAACAGAGACTTTTCAAAAGAAGACACACATGCAGCCAACAAGCATATAAAAATGTTCAATATTATGGATGATTTGAGAAATGCAAATCAAAACCACAATGAGATACCATCTCACACTAGTCAGAATGACCATTATTAAAAAATAAAAAAATAACAGATGCGGGAAAGGTTGCAGAGAAAAGGGAACACTTATACACTGTTGGTGGAAGTGTAGATTAGTTCAACCATTGCAAAAAGTGGTGAGATGATTTCTCAAAAAGCTAAAAATAGAACTAACATTCAACCCAGTAATCCTGTTACTGGGTATATACCCAGAGGAATGTAAATCACTCTAACATAAAGACACATGCATGTTCATGTTCATAGCACTATTCAAAATAGCAAAGACATGGAATCAATCTAAATGCCCATTAACAACAGACTGGATAAATAAAATGTGGTCCAGGCCAGGGGTGGTGGCTCATGCCTGTAATCCCAGCACTTTGGGAGGCTAAGGAGGGCAGATCACAAGGTCAGGAGATGGAGACCATCTTGGCCAACATGGTGAAACCTGATCTCTACTGAAAATACAAAAATTAGCTGGGAATGATGGTGCATGTCTATAATCCCAGCTACTCAGGAGGATGAGGCAGGAGAATCTCTGGAACCCGAAAGGTGGAGGGTGCAGTGAGCCGAGGTTGTGCAACTG
>NW_016107368.1:7057457-7059802 GCF_001604975.1 Cebus imitator
AGGAGGAGGGGTGCTAAATCCAATAAATGCCAGTTTAGGTCAAGTAATTTTTTATTCTTTTTAACAAGTCTCAGACTCTTAATTCCAAATTTCTAGTTGATTACCTAAACATTTCCCCTCAGTGGCTGTGAAAGCCTGAGATGGCAATTCTCTTTCTCTGGCTTGGGTCAGTAAAAATGTGTAAATCTAAGCAAAGAAATAAAGCAAACCCATAGCCGCAGTCCTGTGGTGTGTGATGTATTCCACTGATAGAGCAACAGTGTTCTAATCCCGGTGCTCCTTTTGTGCAGGCTTTGCTTTTAAAATGTTAGAAGCAGCTTAATTATATAAGTGCGATTTCTTAGAGGTCCAAAAGCTGCTTAAGTGATCAATAAAGTTTTGTTACATTTGTAAGTCTAGGTAGTTGTTTGAAGGTCTTTAGAGAATCATATGCGTTACCTTTTTAGGTTTGTAAAGTCACGATCAAAAGAGAATGTATTTAACGGTATCTCTTCACTAGATTTAAAAATGAAGTGTTAGTTGAATAAAAATTTATTACCCCAAATTTAATAAATTAAATATTAACTAAAAACACTAGCACCAGTAATTATAATTTTCTTTGGACATACATTTTCCTCAGACACAAAAATTCCAGTTAGGACATAATCTTAGACGTGTTGCAAACATCTTCTACTCTCAAGTACTCAGTTCAATGACCTAATCCCCCACTCTATGTGGGCACCCACTGTGACAATACACACCTAATAATAGAGAAGAAACTACTCATGAATACTCTGAACACAGAGAGATTTCTAGAATGCCAGAGAACAGGTTCTACACGGGAGGGGACACAGTGTGCATACATTCTAAATTGGGTTGGAAAGAGGGAAAACTGGATTTTGTTTTGCCCACAGGACCATGCTTGTGATGGAAATGGGGAATATATTAGTCCCTGAACTGATTGCAGGAGGTCAGACGAGCTAGTAACTCCCCACACCCTCTTTTCATGCTTCGGAGACTCTGATCATAAACTAGCAATTACTCGTTTGAATAGTGGATATTGCTTAAGTGCAGAAGATCTAAAGGTCTTACTCTAGACCATGCAGCACAGGAGTGTGACTTTTGGGCAACAGGGCATCCTTTGGCTGGGAGCAGGTGAAGGGAACTCAGGTGGAGAGGAAGAGAACTTATCCCTTTCACAACTCCCTAAGGCCTCGTCTCTGGTCTCAGGAGACAAAAGCATTCTTGTCTGTGCTTACAGCTCAGGTTCATACCAATGCTCTTTAAAAAGTCACCTGATGGCTGGGTGTGATGGCTCATACCTGTAATCCCAGCACTTTGGGAGGCCAAGGTGGGTGGATCATGAGGTCAGGAGTTCACGACCAGCCTGGCCAAGATGGTGAAACCCTGTCTCTACTAAAAACATAAAAAAAATTAGCCTGGCATGGTGGCAGGCATCTGTAATCTCAGCTACTTGGGAGCTGAGGCAGAGAATTGCTTGAACCCTGGAGACAGAGGTTGCAGTGAGCTGAGATCGCACCACTGCACTCCAGCCTGGCGACAGAGCGAGACTCCGGCTCAAAAGTAAACAAAACGGTCACCTGCTAATGCACCACCAACATGGTAGACCGTAATATTAGACACTCTGACATTTGTGAAAAAGCCCTTCTAGAATATCAAGAATTAGGGGAACGTGCCAAAGAGATGGGTACAGAAAAGAAATGTTCTTGGCTTATTTCTTGTCCCATCATTTTTATTTCAACATTTGTCTTATGCCTGCTTTAATTACTTCTCCATTCTGTCCCCACTTCAGCCTGCAGTGGAGCTGTCACTTCCCTTTGGTTTCTCTAGCACTACCAACAGAGTTGTCACACAAATGTCTGCTGTTCAATGCTGTAAGAGACTCAATGGAAGATACTAGCTAACTAACCAAGCTAAAGGTTAGTTCTACTCTAAACTAAGCTCTGGTTATCCACTCCAGATTCAGGCTGTCCAACTTCCTTCTAAACTATTTTTATTTGTATGTTTTTATTTTATGTATTTATGTATTTAGTTATTTGAGATAAAGTCTCACTCTGTTGCCCAGGCTGGAGTGCAGTGGGGCAATCTTGGCTTACTGCAACCTCCGCCTCCCTGGCTCAAGCAATTCTCTTGTCTCAGCCTCCTGAGTAGCTGGGATTACAGACATGCACCATGATGTATGGCTTTTCTTTCTTTCCTTCTTTCTTTCTTTCCTTCTTCCTTTCTTTCCTTCTTCCTTTCTTTCTTTCTCTCTCTCTCTCCTTCCTTCCTTCCTTCCTTTCTTCCTTCTTTCCTTCTTTCTTTCTTTCTTTCTTTCCTTTTCTTTCTTTCTTTCTTTCTTTCTT